>NC_135478.1:0-300000 GCF_052094955.1 Ictidomys tridecemlineatus
GGTAATATTCCCATGATGGGGAAAAAGCACAGTAAAGATATTCAAGTATATATTAGGTGAGAGTACCTATGATAGTACATCACTGGGTTAGTATTCCCATGCTATGATGAGGAAAAAGCGCAGTAAAGATGTTCAAGTACACACCAGGTAAGGGTACCTATGACAGTATATCACTAGGTTAGTATTTTCATGATGGGGAAAAGGCACAGTAAAGATGTTCAAGTCCTCACCAGGTTAGAGCACTTATTACAGTACATCATCTAGTTTAGTATTCCCATGCTATTAAGAAAAAAAGGCACAGTAAAGATGTTCAAGTACACACCAGGTGAGAGTACCTATGACAGTACATCACTAGGTTAGTATTCCCATGATGGAGAAAAGGCAAGGTAACGATGTTCAAGCTCACACCAGGTAGAGTACCTAAGAGTACATCACTAGGTTAGTATTCCCATGCTATGATGGGGAAAAGGCACAGTAAAGATGATCTAGTAAACACCAGGTGAGAGTACCTACGACAGTACATCGCTAGGGTAGTATTCCCATGATGGGGAAAAGGCACAGTAAAGATATTCAAGTACACACCAGGTGAGGGTACCTATGACAGTACATCACTAGGTTAGTATGGCCATGCTCTGATGGGAAAAGGCACATTAAAGTTGTTCAAGTACACACCAGGTGAGAGTACCTATGACAGTACATCACTAGGGTAGTATTCCCATGATGGAAAAAAGGCACAGTGAAGATATTCAAGTACATAACTGATGAGAGTACCTATGACAGTACATCACAGGGTTTGTATTCCCATGATGGGGAAAAGGCACGGTAAAGATGATAAAGTACACAACAGGTGAGAGTACATATGACAGTACATCACTAGGTTAGTATTCACAGGAGGGGGAAAAGGCAAGGTAACGATGTTCAAGCACACACCAGGTGAGAGTACCTAAGAGTACATCACTAGGTTAGTATTCCCATGCTATGATGGGGAAAAGGAACAGTAAAGATGATCTAGTACACACCAGGTGAAAGTACCTATGACAGTACATCGCTAGGGTAGTATTCCCATGATGGGGAAAAGGCACAGTAAAGATATTCAAGTACACACCAGGTAAGAGTACCTATGATAGCACATCATCTAGGTTAGTATGCCCATGCTATGATGGGGAAAAGGCACAGTAAAGATGTTCAAGAACACACCAGGTGAGGGTACCTATGACAGAACATCACTAGGTTAGTATTGCCATGCTATGATGGGGCAAAGGCATATTAAAGATGTTCAAGTACACACCAGGTGAGAGTACCTATGACATTACATCACTAGGGTAGTATTCCCATGATGGGGAAAAGGCACAGTAAAGATATTCAAGTACATACCAGGTGAGAGTACCTATGACAGTACATCACTAGGTTAGTATTCCCATGATGGCACAGTAAAGATGATAAAGTACGCAACAGGTGAGAGTACCTATGACAGTACATCACTAGGTTAGTATTCCCATGATGGGGAAAAGGCAAGGTAAAGATGTTTAAGCACACACCAGGAGAGAGTACCTAAGAAAGTACATCACTAGGTTAGTATTCACAGGAGGGGGAAAAGGAACAGTAAAGATATTCAAGTACACACCAGGTGAGATTACCTATGACAGTACATCACTAGGTTAGTATTCCCATGCTATGATGGAAAAAATGCACAGTAAAGATGATCTAGTACACACCAGGTGAGAGTACCTATGACAGTACATCACTAAGTTAGTATTCCCATGATGGGGAAATGGCACAGTAAAGATGTTCAAGTAGACACCAGGTGACAGTACCTATTACAGTACATTACTAGGTTAGTATTCCCATGGTATGATGTGGAAAAGGCACAGTAAAGATGATCTAGTACACACCAGGTAAGGGTACCTATGACAGTACATCACTAGATTAGTATTCCCATGCTATGATGGGCAAAAGGCACAGTAAAGATGTTCAAGTACACACCAGGTGAGAGTACCTATGACAGTACATCGCTAGGGTAGTATTCCCATGCTATGATAAGGAAAAGGCACAGTAAAGATGTTCAAGTACACACCAGGTGAGGGTACCTATGAAGTACATCACTAGGTTAGTATTCCCATGCTATGATGGGGAAAAGGCACAGTAAAGATGTTCAAGTACACACCGGGAGAGGGTACCTATGAGAGTACATCATCTAGGTTAGTATTTCCATGATGGGGAAAAGGCACAGTAAAAAGTTCAAGTACACACCAGGTAAGATTACCTATGAAGTACATCACTAGGTTCGTATTCCCATGCTATGATGGGGAAAAGGCACAGTAAAGATGTTCAAGTACACACCAGGTGAGAGTACCTATGACAGTACATTACTAGGTTAGTATTCCCATGATGGGGAAATGGCACAGTAAAGATGTTCAAGTAGACACCAGGTGACAGTACCTATTACAGTACATTACTAGGTTAGTATTCCCATGGTATGATGTGGAAAAGGCACAGTAAAGATGATCTAGTACACACCAGGTAAGGGTACCTATGACAGTACATCACTAGATTAGTATTCCCATGCTATGATGGGCAAAAGGCACAGTAAAGATGTTCAAGTACACACCAGGTGAGAGTACCTATGACAGTACATCGCTAGGGTAGTATTCCCATGCTATGATAAGGAAAAGGCACAGTAAAGATGTTCAAGTACACACCAGGTGAGGGTACCTATGAAGTACATCACTAGGTTAGTATTCCCATGCTATGATGGGGAAAAGGCACAGTAAAGATGTTCAAGTACACACCGGGTGAGGGTACCTATGAGAGTACATCATCTAGGTTAGTATTTCCATGATGGGGAAAAGGCACAGTAAAAAGTTCAAGTACACACCAGGTAAGATTACCTATGAAGTACATCACTAGGTTCGTATTCCCATGCTATGATGGGGAAAAGGCACAGTAAAGATGTTCAAGTACACACCAGGTAAGAGTACCTATGACAGTACATTACTAGGTTAGTATTCCCATGATGGGGAAAAGGCACAGTAAAGATATTCAAGTACTCACCAGGTGAGGGTACCTATGACAGTACATCATCTAGGTTAGTATTCCCATGATGGGGAAAAGGCACAGTAAAGATATTCAAATACTCACCAGGTTTGGGTACCTATGACAGTACATCACTAGGTTAGTATTCCCATGATGGGGAAAAGGCACAGTAAAGATATTCAAGTACTCACTAGGTGAGGGTACCTGTGACAATACATCACTAGGTTTTTATTCCCATGCTATGATGGGGAAAAGGCACAGTAAAGATGTTCAAGTACACACCAGGTGAGAGTACCTATGACAGTACATCGCTAGGGTAGTATTCCCATGATGGAGAAAAGGCACAGTAAATATATTCAAGTACACACCAGGTGAGAATACCTATGATAGTACATCATCTAGGTTAGTATTCCCATGCTATAATGGGGAAACAACACAGTAAAGATGTTCAAGTACACACCAGGTGAGGGTACCTATTACAGTACATGACTAGGTTAGTATTCCCATGTTATGATGGGGAAAAGGCACAGTAAAGATGTTCAAGTTCTAACCAGGTGAGGGTACCTATGACAATACATCACTAGGTTTGTATTCCTTTGATGGGGAAAAGGCACAGTAAAGATGTTCAAGTACACACCAGGTGATAGTACCTATGACAGTACATCACTAGGTTAGTATTCCCATGATGAAAAAAAGGCACAGTAAAGATGTTCAAGTACACACCAGGTGAGAGTACCTATGACAGTACATCACTAGGTTAGTATTCCCATTATGGGGAAAAGGCACAGTAAAGATGTTCAAGTACACACCAGGTGAGAGTACCTATGACATTACATCGCTAGGGTAGTATTCCCATGATGGGGGAAAGGCACAGTAAAGATATTCAAGTACACACCTGGTGAGAGTACCTATGATAGTACATCATCTAGGTTAGTGTTCCCATGCTATGATGGGGAAAGGCACAGTAAAGATGTTTAAGTACACACCAGGTCAGAGTACCTATGACAGTACATTACTAGGTTAGTATTCCCATTCTATGATGGGGAAAAGGCACAGTAAAGATGTTCAAGTACTCACCAGGTGAGAGTAGCTATCACAGTACATCACTAGGTTAGTATTCCCATGATTGGGAAAAGGCACAGCAAAGATGTTCAAGTACACACCAGGTGAGGGTACCTATGACAGTACATCACTAGGTTAGTATTTCCATGCTATGATGTGGAAAAGGCACAGTAAAGATGATCTAGTACACACCAGGTGAGGGTACGTATGACAGTACATCACTAGGTTAGTATTCCCATGATGGGGAAAAGGCACAGTAAAGATATTCAAGTACTCACTAGGTGACGATATCTATGAAAATACATCACTAGGTTAGTATTCCCATGCTATGATAGGGAAAAGGCACAGTAAAGATGTTCAAGTACACACCAGGCGAGAGTTCCTATGACAGCACATCACTAGGGTAGTATTCCCATGATGGGGAAAAGGCACAGTAAAGATATTCAAGTACACACCAGGTGAGAGGACCTATGATAGTACATCACTGGGTTAGTATTCCCATGCTATGATGGGGAAAAGGCACAGTAAAGATGTTCAAATACACACCAGGTGAGGGTACCTATGACAGTACATCACCTAGGTTAGTATTCCCATGCTATGATGGGGAAACGGCACAGTAAAGATGTTCAAGTACACACGTGGTGAGGGTACCTATGACAGTACATCACCAGGTTAGTATTCCCATGATGGGGAAAAGGCACAGTAAAGATATTCAAGTACTCACCAGGTGAGGGTAACTATGACAGTACATCACTAGGTTAGTATTCCATGCTATGATGAGGAAAAGGCACAGTAAAGATGTTCAAGTACACACCAGGTGAGAGTACCTATGACAGTACATTACTAGGTTAGTATTCCCATGATGAGGAAAAGGCACAGTAAAGATACTCAAGTACTCACTAGGTGAGGGTACCTATTACAATATATCACTAGGTTAGTATTCCCATGCTATGATGGGGAAAAGGAACAGTAAAGATGTTCATGTACACACTAGGTGAGAGTACCTATGACAATACATTATCTAGGTTAGTATTCCCATGCTATGATGGAGAAAGGCACAGTAAAGATGTTCAAGTACACACCAGGTGAGGGTACCTATGACAGTACATCACTGGGTTAGTATTCCCATGCTATGATGGGGAAAAGGCACACTAAAGATGTTCAAATACACACCACGTGAGAGTACCTCTGACAGTACATCATCTAGGTTAGTATTCCCATGCTATGATGGTAAAGGCACAGTAAAGATGTTCAAGTACACACCAGGTGAGAGTACCTATGACAGTACATCTCTAGGTTAGTATTCCCATGATGGGGAAATGGCACAGTAAAGATGTTCAAGTACACACCAGGTGAGGGTACCTATGACAGTACATCACTAGGTTAGTATTCGCATGATGGGAAAAAGGCACAGTAAAGATGTTCAAGTACACACCAGGTGAGGATACCTATGACAGTACATCATCTAGGTTAGTATTCCCATGATGGGTAAAAGGCACAGTAAAGATATTCAAGTACACACCACGTGAGAGTACCTATGAAGTACATCACTAGGTTAGTATTCCCATGCTATGATGGGTAAAAGGCACAGTAAAGATGTTCAAGTACTCGCCAGGTGAGAGTACCTATGACAGTACATCACTAGGTTAGTATTCCCATCCTATGATGGGGAAAAGGCACAGTAAAGATGTTCAAGTACACACCGGATGAGGGTACCTATGACAGTACATCATCTAGATTAGTATTCCCATGCTATGATGAGAAAAGGCACAGTAAAGATGTTCAAGTACACACCAGGTGAGAGTACCTATGACAGTACATTACTAGGTTAGTATTCCCATGCTATGATAGGGAAAAAGCACAGTAAAGATGTTCAAGTACACACCAGATGAGAGTACCTATGAAGTACATCACTAGGTTAGTATTCTTATGCTATGATGGGGAAAAGGCACAGTAAAGATGTTCAAGTACACATCAGGTGAGGGTACCTATGACAATACATCACTAGGTATGTATTCCCTTGATGGGGAAAAGGCAGAGTTAAGATATTCAAGTACTAAGTGAGGGTACCTATGACAATACATCACTAGGTTAGTATTCCCATACTATGATGGGGAAAAGGCACAGTAAAGATGTTCAAGTACACACCAGATGAGAGTACCTATGAAGTACATCACTAGGTTAGTATTCTTATGCTATGATGGGGAAAAGGCACAGTAAAGATGTTCAAGTACACACAAGGTGAGGGTACCTATGACAATACATCACTAGGTATGTATTCCCATGATGGGGAAAAGGCACAGTAAAGATATTCAAGTACTAAGTGAGGGTACCTATGACAATACATCACTAGGTTAGTATTCCCATACTATGATGGGGAAAAGGCACAGTAAAGATGTTCAAGTACACACCAGGTGAGAGTACCTATGACAGTACATCTCTAGGTTAGTATTCCCATGATGGGTAAAAGGCACAGTAAAGATGTTCAAGTACACACCAGGTGAGAGTATCTATGACAGTACAACATTAGGATAGTATTCCCATGATGGGGAAAAGGCACAGTAAAGATGTTCAAGTACACACCAGGTGAGAGTACCTATGAAGTACATCACTAGATTAGTATTCCCATGATGGGGAAAAGGCACAGTAAAGATGTTCAAGTACACACCAGGTAAGAGTACCTATGACAGTACATCATCTAGGTTAGTATTCCCATGCTATGATGGGGAAAAGGCACAGTAAAGATATTCAAGTACACACCTGGTGAGGGTACCTATGACAGTACATCACTAGGTTAGTATTCCCATGTTATGATGGGGAAAAGGCACAGTAAAGATATTCAAGTACTCACCAGGTGAGGGTACCTATGACAGTACATCACTAGGTTAGTATTCCCATGCTATTATGGAGCAAAGGCACAGTAATGATATTCAAGTACTCACCAGGTGAGGGTACCTATGACAGTATATCATCTAGGTTAGTATTCCTATGCTATGATGGGGAAAAGGCACAGTAATGATGTTTCAGTACACACCAGGTGAGGGTACCTATGAGAGTACATCATCTAGGTTAGTATTCCCATGATGGGAAAAAGGCACAGTAAAGATGTTCAAGTACACACCAGGTGAGAGTACCTATGACAGTAAAACATTAGGATAGTATTCCCATGATGGGGAAAAGGCACAGTAAAGATATTCAAGTACTAAGTGAGGGTACCTATGACAATACATCACTAGGTTAGTATTCCCATACTATGATGGGGAAAAGGCACAGTAAAGATGTTCAAGTACACACCAGGTGAGAGTACCTATGAAGTACATCACTAGGTTTGTATTCCCATGCTATGATGGGGAAAAGGCACAGTAAAGATGTTCAAGTACACACCAGGTAAGAGTACCTATGACAGTACATCACTAGGTTAGTATTCCCATGCTATGATGGGGAAAAGGCACAGTAAAGATATTCAAGTACTCACCAGGTGAGGGTACCTATGACAGTACATCACTAGGTTAGTATTCCCATGCTATGATAAGGAAAAGGCACAGTAAAGATATTCAAGTACTCACCAGGTGAGGGTACCTATTACAGTACATCACTAGGTTAGTATTCCATGCTATGATGGGGAAAAGGCACAGTAATGATGTTCAAGTACACAGCAGTTGAGGGTACCTATGACAGTATATCATCTAGGTTAGTATTCCCATGATGGGGAAAAGGCACAGTAAAGATGTTCAAGTACACACCAGGTGAGAGTACCTATGACAGTACATTACTAGGTTAGTATTCCCATGATGGGGAAAAGGCACTGTAAAGATATTCAAGTACTCACTAGGTGAGGGTACCTATGACAATACATCAATAGCCCTAGCCCTAGCCCTAGCCCTATCCCTAGCCCTAACCGTAACCCTAAACCTAACCCTAAACCCTAAACCCTAAACTCTAAACCCTAAACCCTAAACCTTAACCCTAAACCCTGAACCCTAAACCCTAATCCTAACCCTAACCCTAAACCTAACCCTAAACCTAATCCTACCCCTAACCCTAACTAATTCTAACCCTAACCCTAACCCTAACCCTAACTAACCCTAACCCTAACCCTAACCCCAACCCTAAACCCTAAACCTAAACCCTACACCTTAACCCTAAACTGTAAATTCTAACTTCTAACTCGTAACCTCTAACCCCTAACCTCTTACCCCTAAATTTTAACCCTAACCTTTACTCTTACCTTAACCCTATTTCCAACCCTTATTCCTGGCCTGCCTGCTCTTCGAGGACCCAGCAAGTTGGAAGCCTGCACTCACCTTGGCGGAGGTGCTCATGATGGTCAGAAGGCAGATCTCGGCATCCTCTTGAGCTAATGTTGTGCACAGGAAGAGCAGATGAAGAGTAGCAAGAATAGTGGTGTGGCAGAGGGTGGGGAGCGTCTACTATTGTGCATGTGTGCCCGTCCTCTCACCCCCCTGAGCCTCCAGGGCAGGGTGTCTTTCCTGGTGGCACTTTGGAGTCCCTCATTCCGAGCTGGGGTTCCCTGGAAAGCACCTCCCGGTCTCTGTTGCTGGCCCAGGTTGTATTAGATATCATACTAAAGATGTTACATGGGGCTGGGGATTTGGCTTAAGAGGTAGTGCGCTCGCCTGGCATGCGTGCGGCCCGAGTTCGATCCTCAGCACCACATACCAACAAAGATGTTGTGTCCGCCGAGAACTAAAAAATAAATATTAAAATTCTCTCTCTCTCTCTCTCTCTCTCTCTCTCTCTCTCTCTCTCTCTCTCTCTCTCTCTCAAAAAATAAATTAAAAAATAAATAATAAAAAATTCTCTCTCTCTTTAAAAAATAAAGGCATGTGTGTCCATCTACACCTAAAAAAATAAATATTTTTAAAAAATTAAAAAAAATAAAGATGTTACATTAGTATAAAAGTCACAAGGCATATATCAGTTTTGTATGCTACTATATGGTATCACATTATTATTAAATGTCACAAGCCACTTATTATATCCGGTTTAGAAACTATGACTATTATATCAAAATGAAAGACCACAGAGCAGCTATTATATTATATTTCAGATGCTGGAATTAAAAGCCAAGGATATTTTGTAATTTCCAATGTTAACATTAAAGACCACAGGGTAGTTAATATATTAGTATCAGAAGCTACACTATCCTAAAGGCCAAAGTGCACCAATTATTATTTAGTTTTATATACTCTAGTAGGATGTCACAGTAATAGTAAAGAAAACACAGTAGCTATTAAATTAATTTTAGATAGCATACAATGAATATCATATTTATATTACTTGCCAGAGAGCAAGTAATATTGATTGTAGGGCAAATAGTTAATTGATGATGCCATGGTATTGATATTACATGAGTACTCAAGGCCTCAGTGCAGCTATGTGTTAATTTTAGATACTATATTGTGTGTATTATGCAAGCAAGAAATGAATTTATTACATTATTTCTAAAGGCAACACTATGGCTACTATATTAATGTTAAATGACATAGAATAGGAATTAAATTACTTTTTGAGGTCACAGTATAGGTACTATATTAATAAAAAAAGAAACAGGTCAGTTATTAAATTAATTAGTTCCTACAGTATCTATATCATATTAATATTAGAGGCCATGGGGCAACTATCATATGAGCATTAAATGCTATATTAAAGGTGTTAGGTTAATATTAAAAGCTACAGAACATTAATATATCAGTTTCAATGCTGTTGTATTGATATCATGTTAGTACTAATGGTCACAGGTCAGTCATTATATGAATTTTAGATGCTATAGTATGGATATTAAAAGTAAAGTCAAAGAGCACCTGTTACATTAGTTTTAAAATGTATAATACCTATATTGTATAAATTATAATTGCCACCGGAAAGCTATATACTTTAGTATGGATATTATATTAATATAAAAAGCCACATTGTTGCAATTATATTAGTTTTAGATTGTACAGAATAGATATCATATTAGTACAAAGTTCCAGAGGTCAGCAATTGTATTACTTTTGGAATCTATAATACATGTAATATATTTATTATAATCACTATAGGCCAGCTATTTTGTTAGTTTTGAATACTATGTTATAGATATCATATTTGTCCTAGAGGTCACAGGACAGCCATTATATTATAAAATAGGCCACAGTATATGTATTATATTAATATTAGAGACCACAGGGCAGCTAATATCTTAGTTTTAGAGGCCAAATTATGCATATTATGTTAATATTAAAGACCACAGGGCAGTTATTATTTCAGTCTTGTGACCAAAGTATGGATATTATATTAATATTAAAAGCCAAAGGATGTTTATCACATTGGCTTTAGAGGCTGTAATATGTATATTATATAAGCATTAAGGGCCACAAGGAAGATAATATATTAGCTTTAGAAGCTATAGTGTGGATATCATAATAGTCTTTAAGGCTACAGGGAAGCTATTTTATTAGCTTTAGATGCCACATGTGGATAACATGCTACTAATAAGGACAAATGAACAGCTGGTATGCTAGTGTTATATGTTACACTATGGATATCATATTAGTATAAAAGACCACAGAACAGCTCTTACATCCATTTTTGATGCTACAATATGAATATGATGTTAGTATTAAATGCCACAGGGCAGCTACTATATTGATTTTAAATGATATATATCACATTAAATTAAAAGCTAGAGGATAGTTATGGTATCGGTTTTCAATGCAAGAGTATGATTATCACATTAATATGAAAGACCATAGAGCAACTATAATATCAGTTCTGATGCTATAGTATGAATAAAATATTATTAAAAGACAGGACAGCTCCTAAATTTGTTGCAGATGCACTAGTATGAATGTTATATTAATACCAAAGGCAACTGGACAACTGTTATATCTGTTTTAGATGCTACAGTACACAGTACACAGGGCAGTTTTGGATGCAATAGTATGGATATTATAGTAATACTGAAGTTTCAGGGTAGCTATTTTTCAAGTTTTGATGTAGGAAATATGTTACATTAATACTAAAGGACTTAAGGCTGCTATTACATCAGTTTTAGAAGCCAGATTATGGATATAGTAGTAAAGGCAACAGGATGGCTCTCATAGTAGTTTAAGATGCTATAGTATACATATTATGTTAGTATTGAAGCCCAAAAGTCAACTTTTTTTTAAACTTTTGATGCTGTAGCATGGATATCATATTAATATTAATGGCCATAGTGCAACTAATATATCAGATGTCAGATGCTGCACTGTGGATATTAGTAATAAGGACTCAGAGAATATATTACATTTGTTTCAGAGACTGAAAATATATATTTCACATTAAAAGGTTAATGTTATATTAACCTTTAATTAATATATAAAATATATTAACATATTAATAAATACATCAATATATTACTATATTATTATATGTTAATATATAATATATACATATATATTTCACAAAAAGTTCATCTATCTTATTAGCCTTAGATTCTGTAATATGGATATTACATTAATATTAAAGGCCACAGAGCAGCTGTTTGAACACTTTGACATGCTAAAGTGTACATGTTTTTACAAGTATTAAAGGCCAGAGACTCACCATTATGTTAGTTTAAGAGACTTTAGTATGGACAGCATGGCTATTGCATAATTATTCAACATCACAGGGCATATATTATATCAGCTTTAGTTGCTACAGTATGAATATATAACTATTAAAATCACAGTACACTTAATGTATAATATTTGATTCTATAATATGGGATACCATATTGGTGTTAAAGTACACAGGACAGCAAGTAGATTTAGGTGCTACAGTTTGCACGTTGTTTTAATCTTAAATTCTTCAGAGCAGCAATTATATTAATTTTAGATACTATAGTATGGAAATCATATTAGTTATAAAGGCCACAAAGCAGCTATTATTTCTTATATCAATTTTAGATACTACAGTATGGATTCTGTGTTTGTATTAAAAGAACAAAGGACAGCTATTATTTTAGTTTCATAAGCCAAGTATGGATGTTATATCAATATTAAAGGCCATGGTGCAGCTATTATCAATTTTAGATGCTAATATCCTCACATCATATTATTATGAAAGGCTGAAGGGTAGCCATTATTTTATTGGGTATAGCATGAATATTGTATTAGTATTCAAGGCACAAGGCAGTGGTTATGTCGGTTTTAGATGATATGATGTGAATATCATGTTAGTATTGGAAAACACTGAGCAGCTATTACATTACCTTTAAATGATATAGTGTGAATATCATATTAATGCTAAAGGCACAGGGTAGTCATTATATCAGTTTCAGATACTCTGATATGTACATTATATTAATATTAAAGGCCATAGGGAAACTATTATGTCTGTTTCCAATGCTATATTTTGGATTTTATGTAAGTATTAGAGGTCATAAATATTAGTATATACACACCCACCCAGTCACATTTAATACCAATAGAATAGCTGAACTGTGGCCTTCAATATTAATATAACATACATAATGTGATCTTTCATACCAATGGAAATACAGTATTAGTATTAAAGGTATATTAGTTCTAGATGTTCTGTTATGGATATACTATTAATATTAAATGCCAAAGGGCAACAATTATGTGTTTCAAATGATATACTTTGGATATCATCTTAAAGACCACAAAGCAGCTATGATATTAGTTTTATATGCTATAGTACAGTTTATATATTAATATTGAAGATCACAGGGCAGCTAGTATATTTGTATTTGAGTTCATAATATGGATATTATATTAATATTCAAGGCTACCTATCATATTAGTACTAGAAGCCACAGGATACTTCTTTTATAAATATTAATGGCCAGAACAAGCTATTAGTTTAAGGAGTTATAGAATGGAGTTTGAGTTAATAATAAAAGCCACTTTGCAGCTATTACATTGCAGTTATACACTATTTTATAGATATTATATTAGTAGTAATTAGATATTATTATATATTAGTAATAAAGGCCACAAGACAATTATTATATCAGATTTAGATGCTAAAGGATGAGTATTATATTAGTAATAAAGGAGGCAGTGCAGCTATTCATTTTACATACTATAATATGAATATCTTATTATTAAAAGCTTCATGGCATCCATTATCTTAGGTTTTGATCCAATAAATAATATGCATATCATATTAGAATTAAAAAACACAGGCAGTTACTATATTCAATTTTGATGCTATAATATGAATATCATATCAGTATTTAAGGCCACAGGACACCTATAATGTTAATTTTAGGTTCTATTGAATAGATATCTTATTAGTATTAAAGATCACAAGGCAGATATTGCATTAGATTTAGATTCTATATAATTAATATTATATTAGTACTAAAATCCACAGGGAACCTATTAAATTAGTTTTAGATGCCATAGGAAGGATAAAATATTAACACTAAATCCACAGGCAGGTGATATATCAATTTTCAAAGCTATCATATGGATAAAGTTAGTAGTAAAGGTCACAGGACAGCTGTTGTATCAGTTTTACATGCCATTATGTGGCTAACATGTTTGTGTTAAAGATTCACAGTGCAGCTATTTTGTCAGTATTCTCTAATAATATAAATCAGATAGTATGTAAGGCCATAAGATAGTAGCTATTCTATTTGTTTTAGATGCTGTAGTACTATATTACATTATTATTAAAGACTCCAGGGAAGCTATTTTGTTATATTTAGATGGTAGAGTATGGATATCATGTTGGTATACTATTAAAAGCTGCGAGAAAACTATTATGCCACTTTTAATAGCTATAGTATGGATGTTTTATTAGTATTAAAGGCCATAGAAGAGCTATTCAGTTTTAGATACTATAGGAAGGATGTTATATTGATATAATAAATCTTAATAATATAATGATAATATAATGATTATATTAATATAATACACAGGGAATTTACAATATTAGTTTTATGAGTTATATTATTATTAAAATTTATGGATGTTATATTATTATTAAAAGTCACAGGGTAGTTGGTCTGGGGTTGTGACTCATTTGTAGAGAGCCTGCCTAGCACATGTGAGGCACTGAGTTCAATCCTCAGCACCACATTAAAAAACATAAATAAAGTAAAGGTATTGTGTCCATCAACAACTAAAACAATATTTTTAAAAATTCACAGGATAGCTATTATATTAGTTTTTTATGTCACAGTATGAATATTATATTAATATTTAAGGCCATAGGCAAGTTCATATATTGCCTTTGATGGTATATTGAATATCATATTAGTATTAAAGGTCACAGGCAAATATTTTATTAGTTTTAGATGCTAGTTTATCAAGGGTCCTTGGCAAATGTTATAATTTGGATATCATATTAGTTCTAAAAGCCACAGGGCAGCTATTATATTAGTTTTAGATGCTATAATATGGATATTGTATTAATATGAAAGACCACAGAAAAGGTATGTGATTAGTTTTAGGTCCACAGTATGGATATAATATTAACACTAAATTACAGATTTCAGCTACTATGTCAATTTTTGATGCTTTAATATGGATACCATATTAATTATAAAGTTCACAGGGGAGCTATTATATCCATTACAATTTCATAGTATGGATAACATGTTTGTATTAAAAGGTCACAGGCAGCTCTTCAGTTTTAAAACTAATATTATATCCACATTATAGCATGTAAAACTGATATAACAGCTTTCCTTTGGCCTTAAAGCTTCCCTTTGGCCCACAAGGGTTCTGTGTTTGGGACTGGGGTCTCTGATGGCTTCATAAATGTGGCATGCTTGGTGGCTAGGAAGTTTCTGTGCCAAGTCGAGACATGCCTGGATGCTAGGAAAACTTCTGTGCAAAGACACAGGATGCCTACCTGCTATAGCAATGTCCTGCATTAGAAGGCTTTGTGCTGGAGTCTTATCAGCTTTGGCCTTGATCTCAAGCACACAGCTCCTGGGAATAAAGAAACACTCTTGTTATACAATAAAAATGTTTCACCAAGCTTCCATGCTCCTGGACCTGTCCACCTAACAGTAACTGTAAACAACAAACTTTATTGATAGCTACACAAAGCTTCTAACATTGCATATTGTAACTGTAGAAGGTAACTGAGGAATAAGCTGCATAACGATGCTAACTCTATAACCTTCCAAATGACACAATAAACAATAGTATATTACTGATGCCAATGACCTAATGCAACCTATTGATATAAATAAAGCTGGCAGCTTGACCATTCTGCCATTCTGTCATTCTGACTCTACATCTTCTATGTCTCTTTTTTTTCCTTACATTTAATATTAATATCCATACAGTGATCTATAAAAGTAATATAATAACTACCCTGTGACCACATTATTGATATTACATTAATGTCAGAGGACACAGAGAAGCTATAATATTAGTTTTACTTGCAATATTATGGATATCATAGTAGTATTAAAGGCCATTGCAGGTATTATCTTAGTTTTGGATGCTATAGTATTTATATCATAATATGATTAAATGCCACAGGGTAACTATTAATTTTAGATGCTATATTACTGACATAAGAGGACAACGGGCCACTATTATATTATTTATAGATAGTACAGTATTGTTTTAGTAAGCTTTTTTGCCATTGTGTCTAAAGTTCCTGACAAGAACAATTTTTAGAGAATTAAAATTTTATTTGACACTTATATTTTCCAGGTCTCAGTCCATAGAAGATCAACTCCACAGGTCTTGCCCAAATGGTATAGAGGTAGGAAGCAAATCAGAACATGGCAAAGAGGAAGCAGATAGAGAGTTCTGCTCACCAGAGACAAATATATACTCCAAAGAAATGCCCCCAGTGACCCACCTTCTCCAGCTACACACTACCTTCCTACAGTTACCATCCAGTTAAACACTATCAGTGGATTAATGCACTCACTAGGTTAAGGCTCTCATAACTAAATCATTTCACCTTTAAATCTTTCTTACCTTTTCTCACACATGAGTTTTAGAGTAATACTTCATATCTAAACCATAATATTCTGCCCTTGGCCCCCAAAAGTTCATGTCCATCTCAGGATGCAAAATACATTGAGTTCATATCCAGGAGTCCACATGTTCTTAACAATTCCGGTATTTCCCAAAAGTCTAAGTCCAAAACCTTTTCTGAAACTTAAGGAAAAATCAGCATGAGACCCCATAACAATCAAAGCAAGCTATATAATCCAGTATATAATGGCATGGATAGGACATTTACATTCTACAAGTGATAAATAGGGGCATAGAAAGAAGAGATGGGACCAAAACAAGACCAAAATCCAGCTGGGCAAACAAGATCTGTAGTTCCACATCAAGCATATTTTGGGCAAATAACATTGTGATGTTCTCTCCAAAGGACTTGTGCATCTCCATTCCTATGGCTTTGTTAATAGCGGTCCACATGGCCTAGCTTGACTTGTGTCTGTTCAATTCCTATTTGTTTCCTTGGAAAATGATCCATATTACTAGCATCTCTTAATCTCAGGAGTACCCACTATAGTTTTCTTCATCCTCTCAGGGGCTGCCTGCTGGTATTGCAACTCTAATACATTTTTCCTGACCTTCCAGGTTTTCCTTTGAAATCCCAGTGTGAGCCTCCATGAACCCCTAATGCCAATGTCTTGCAAACCTAAAAAAAACAGCACCATGTAGTTGATACCAAGATCTGCCACCATCTCGAGCAGTAGACAAACCTCCTAAGACCATGGCTACAGCAACTGCTGAGTGCCTGGGCAGCTAAGCATGGTGAAATAACCTCTTAGGTCCCTCTCTTCAATCATGGTGCCTCACTGGTCTCTTCTCAAAGGAATTTTTATTTTTAAAACTTTGAGCAAGGCAACATGGTGCCTGAATGTAATCCCAGCAGCTTAGTAGGCTGAGGCAAGAGGATTGCAAGTTCAAAGTCAGCCTCAGAAATTTAGCAAGGCCCTGAGCAACTCAGTGAGATCCTGTCTCTAAATAAAATATTTTAAAAGGCTGAGGATGTGACTCAGTGGTTAAGTACCTCTGGGTTCAATTTCTGGCACAAAAAAAGAAAGAAAAATTAAATCTTTGAGCCTGAAACTGGGGTGGTTTTGCCAATTCCTGAGATGCACTCAAGTCTTCTTTCCTATTGTCTCTGGGCAAAGTATTTAGCATCTCTTTAGTGGTCATGCTGTTTTAACAATCACACCTTCCTAAGCTCCAGTTTGACTCACACATTTAATTTGACTCTGAACAAATTAAAAGGTGTTCTTTTTTTAAGATGGACACAATATCTTTATTTTATTTTATTATCTTATGTGGTGCTGAGAATCAAACCCAGTGCCTCACATGTGCAAGGCAAATGCTCTACCACTGAGGTATAAATCCAGCTCCTACAGATATCATATTACTATTAAAGGCCATGTGGCAGCTACTATATTTGTAATAGGTGCAAAATATGGTTATCATATTAGTATTAAAGGCTATAGGACATATATTATATATATTAATATGGTATAGTATGAGTAGTTCATTTGTATTAAAGACCACAGGGCATCTATCATATGAGTTTTAGAATCTATATTATAGACAGTATATTAATGACAAAATAGCTATTAAATTTGTTTTACAAGCTATAGTATGGATATCACAGTATTATTAATTTTAATATTTTTAGGTTTTGATGCACAGTAATATTAAAGGCCATAGTATAGCTATTATATTAGCTGTAGATATTGTAGTATGGGTATTATAATAGTATTAAAGACCACAGGGCAGCAATTGCTTTAGCTTTAGATTATATAATGTGAATAATATATTAATTTTAATCAACAATGGACTGCCAGTATATTAGTTTTGAATGCCATAGTATGATATCATATTAGCATCAAAGGCCACAGAATAGATATTACTTTCAGATAAATAGTATGAATATCATACAAATATTAAAAGTGACAGTGCAGCTATTAAATCAATTTCAGAAGGCATACTATGAATATAATAATAGTATTAGAGGCTATAAGGCACGTATTGTTTTAGTAAGAATTCTACACTAGGGATATCATATTAGCATAAAACACCACTGTGTAGTTTTTTAAATTATTTTCAGATGCTACAATATGGATATTATATTAGTATTAAAGGCAATAAGACAGCTCTTGTATCAGTTTTAGATGCCACATGTATATCACGATAGAATTAAAAGACACAGGGCTGCTATTATATCAGTTTTCAATACAATGCTATGGTTACATTAATACAAAAGGCCACAGAGAAGCTATAATATTCATTTTCAATACTATAGTATAGATATAATAATAGTATTAAATACCATTATGCAGCTATTATATTTTATTTATTTATTTACTTACTTACTTACTTATTTATTTATTTGTCAGGGATTGAACTCAGGGGCACTTGACCTCTGAGCAACAACATCAGCCCTATTTTTTAGTTTGTTTAGAGACAGGGTCTCAGTGAGTTGCTTAAAGACTCACAGTGGCTGAGGCTGGCTTTGAACTCACAATTCTCCTGTCTCAGCCTCCCAAACCACTGGGATTACAGGCATGTGCCACTGCGCCTGGCTTATAATGTTTTTAAATGCTTTAATAAGAATGTCATATTAGCTATGAAATGCACATTGCAAATATTATATCAGCTTTGGACACTATATTATGGATATCATATTAATATTAAAGGCAGCTATCAATTTTAGATGCTGTAATAAGAATGTCATATTACTAATAAAGCCACAGGGAAGCTACTCTATCAGTTTTTAATGATCTAACGTGAATATAATATCAGTATTAAAGACCACATGATAGCTATTATATCACTTTTAGATGTAATTGTAAGAATATTACATTAGTATTAAAAGCTACAGAGATGTTATACTACATTTAGATGCTATGGTAAAAATATAGGAATTAAAGGACATAAGAGAACAATTGTATTAGTTTAGATGCTATAATATGAATATCATAACAGTACAAAGGTAAGAGGACTTCTTTTTGATCATTAACAGATGCTATGATATGGATATCATATTAGTACTAAAGGCCATAGGGTAGGAATTATATTCATATAATTGCTATAAATGAATATTATGTAATATTAAAAGGCCACAGGAGAATTATTATTTTAGTATTAGGGGTCACAGTATTGATACTGAATTAGTATTAAAGGCCATAGGGCATCTATTATATTAGCATTAGATGCTATTGAATGGATATTAATATGAACAGCTACAAAGAGCTATAATATTCCATTAACAGGCCACAGTATGGATAAAATATAAATGACAAATGCACAGGAGGCACAGGGATGCTCTTTCAGTACTTTGAGATGTTGTAGTATACATATGACATTAATATTAAAGCTCCAAAGTTCAGTTATTATATTAGTTTTATATGCTATGCAATGACTATCCTATTAGTAAAAGGAATTATATTAGTTTAGGTACTATACTTTGGATAACAGATTACTATTTTTTTAAAGAGAGAGAGAGAGAGAGAGAGAGAGAGAGAGAGAGAGGAGGGGGGGAGGAGAGAGTGAGAGGGGAGAGAGAGAATTTTTTAATATTTATTTTTCAGTTTTCAGTGGACACAACATCATTATTTTATTTTATGTGGTGCTGAGAATCAAGCCCAGCACCCTGTGCATGCCAGGTCAGCGCATTACTGCTTGAGCCACATCCCCAGCCCAACAGATTACTATTAAATGCCAGAGGTCAGCTATTATGTTAACTTTGTATGCTATCAGATGAATATGCTATATCATGAGGTTTATTGCTATCATATGGATATTTTACTTAAAATGACAAGAGGGCTATTTATTAGTTTTAGAGGGCATAATATGGGTAAAATATTAATGTTAAATGCCACAATATAGCTATTATATTGGTTTTAGGAGATATAGTTTGGGTATCATATTACCTATAAGGGCCACAGGGCTAATATTTTATCAGTTTTGGATGGTATTATAGGTATCATATAAATATTAAGGCCAAAGAGCAACTATTATATCAAGTTAAGATGCTATAATAAGGATCTCTATTGATATTAAAGGATACAGAGCAGCTATTATATCAATTTTAGATGCAATAGTATGTATTACATTAGTTGTAAGGGCCACAGGGAAGATATTATATTAGCTAGAAATGCTCTAATATGGATATTACTTTAGTATAAAAGGCTATAGGGAGGCTATAATGTTAGTTTTGGATGTTACGGAATGAATATTATATTAACATTAAATGTCACAGGGAAACTATTATATATCAGTTTTAGATGTTACACTCTTAATATCATATTAACATTAAAGGCATCAAGGCAACTATTGTATTTATTTTAGATCTATGAGATGTACGTTATTATTTCAGTCATCTTTTTCGCTGCTTTGACCAAAGGACCTGACAAGAACAATTTTAAAGGAGGAAAAGTTCATTTAGGGGCTCACAGTTTCAGAGATCTCAGCCAATAGATGGCCAACTCTATTCCTTGGGGCTTAAGGTGGGGCAGAAGAGTGTGATGAAGGAAAGTGGTGATCAGGAAGCAGAGAACATAAGCTCAGCTCACCAAATATGTACCCCAAAGGCACAGCCTCAATGACCCACCTCCTCCAGCTACACACTATCCGTCTGCAGTTTCCACTCAGTTAATTCCTGTCAAGAGGATTACTAATTTGGGTTAAGGCTCTCATAACCCATCATTTCACCTTTAAACTTCCTTACATTGTCTCACACATAAGCATATCCAAACCGATTATTTGGTATTAAGGCCACAGTGCATCTATTATTTTAAATGCTGCAGTATGGATATTATATTAAAATTGAAGGCCCACAGGGTAGCTAATATATTTTATTAGCTTTGAATACTATAGGATGGATATCATAGAAATATCAAAGGGCACAGGACAACTATTGCATCAGTTTCAGACGTTCCAATATGAATATCATATTAGAATTAAACACTCCAGGTCAATAATTATGTATTATTAGATACTCAAGTATGGATATCATGTTAGCATTAAAGTCAACATGGCAGTATATTGATTTTAATACTATCCTGTACATATCATATTAGTTTAATGGCCACAAAGCTGATATTATATTAGTTTAAGGTGATACAATATCATATTAATACTATAGGACCTATTTACCAGTTTTATATGAAGCACATATTTATCACATATTTATATTTATCAGTTTTAGATTAATAATATGGATATTAAATGAATATTAAATTTCATAAGAAACTTATTAAATTGACTTCACAGGTTATAGGAATGATGTAACATTAATATTAAAGGCCATAGGACATCTATTACATCAGTTTTAGAGGTTATACTATTAGTATGAAAAGCTACAGGGGAGCTATTAGTTTAACATGCTTTAGCATGGATGTCACTTAGTATTAAATTCTATTGCACAGCTACTTACATGTTTTAGAAATTATAGTTTGCATCTATTAGTAATAAAGACCTCCGATATCATTTTTTGCTATAATATGGAAATCATATTAATATTAAAGGCCACAGAACAATTATTTAATCAGTTTTCCATGTTATAGTATGAATAACAAACCAGTAATAAAGGCCACAAGACAGCTATTGTATTAAATTTATAGGTCACAGTATGAATATTTTGATATTAAAGTCTTTAGGGCAGCTATCATATTAGTTTTGGATATTATACTATCAATATTAAAGGACACAAGGAAGTTATTACATTAGTTTTTCATAGTATATTATATTAGCACTAAAGGCCATAGAGCAGTTATTACTTTAGGTTTAAAGAGCAAAATATGTTTATCATATTACATATCATATTAAAGGGCCCAGACAGCTACTATATTAAGTTTAGGAGCTAAAGTATGGATAGCATAGTATTAAAGTCCACAAGGTATCTATTATACTAGTTTTAAATCCAACAGTATGGATATAATATTTGTCATAAGGACACAAGACATATGTAATATTAATTTAAGATGCTATATTATAGATATAGTATTAATATTTAAAGCCAGAAATCATCTATTATGTAATATATGCCATTATATGGATATTATAGTAAGATTAAAGGACACAAATCATCTATTATGTTAGCTTGAGTTGCAGTACCATGGATATCATATTAGTATTTAAAGCCACAGTGCCACTATTTTATTAGTATTGGATATACTGTAGCACAGATATCATATTAATATAAAAGCCACTGGGAAGCTATTATATTAATTTTGATGCTATACTATAAAAATTGTAATAGTTTTAAAATTAAAGGGCAGCTACTATATTACTTTTAGATGATAAATTAGCTATTATATCAGTTTCAGAGGCTACAGTACAAATATCATGTTAGTATTAAAGTGAACAGGTTAGATATTATATTGGCATATAAATGTCATAGGGAAGCTACTAAATTAGTTCAATATGCTATAATATTGACATTGCATTGATATGGAAGACCACAATTCAGCTATTGTATCAGCTTTAAATACTGTAGTATGATTACCTATTAGCATTAAAGGCCACAGGGCACTATTATTCTAGTTTTAGAAGCTTTGGTGTGGATATTATATGGCTATTATAGATTACAGGCAGCCATTTCATCAGATTTAGATCAACAGTATATTTTATTAATATTAAAGTTTTATATTCTGTTATAATTATTGTATTACTATGAAATTCTACAGGGCTGCTATATTATCAGTTTGGTGCTATAGTATGTATGCACTATCAGTATTAAAACATCACTTGACAGTTATTACATTAATTTCAGAAGCCACAGTTTTTATCTCAATATTAAAGGCTACCAGGCAGCTATTATGTCAGTTTTAGATGCTACAGTATGGATATTATGTTTATATTACAGGTCACAGAGCAGCTATTATATTAGTTTTTGGAAGGTATAATATGGACATCTTTAATATTAAACACAACAGGCACCTATTAGTCTTAGGTACTATAGCATGGATATCATTAGTATTAAAGACCACACGGAAGCTATTATAATATTTTCTAGACACCACAGTGCATATCATATTACTCTTGAAGGCAAAAAGGAAGTTATTTTATTCATTTTACAGTCTACAGTATGAATATAATAGTAGAATAAAAGGCTACATGGATACTATAATGATGCTACATATGGATAAAATTAGTATTAAAAGGCTACAGGACAGCTATTCTGTTAGTTTCAGGACAAAATATTGATATTATACTAAACTCAAAGGTTACAGGGCAGCTATTATATTAGTATTAGATGCCATAGTATGGTTAATATATGACATTTATAGGCCACAGAGCACCTATTTTATTACTTTTAGATGCCATAATATGGATATTAGTAGTAAAGACCAAAATTCAGACATTATATTGAATTTATGTGCTATAGTATGAATATTATAAAGGTATTAAAGACCACAGGGCAGCTGCTATAGTACTTTAGGATGCTATACTATGCATATTACATTAATATTAAAAACCAAAGTCAGCTACTGTTACTTTTAGATTGCATATTAGGGGCCTGGGGATGTGGCTCAAGCGGTAGTGCGCTCGCCTAGCATGCGTGCGGCCCGGGTTCGATCCTCAGCACCACATACCAACAAAGATGTTGTGTCCTCCGAGAACTAAGAAAAAATAAATAAATGTTAAAATTCTCTCTCTCTCTCTCTCTCTCTCTCTCTCTCTCTCTCTCTCTCTCTCTCTCTCTCTGTTCCCCCCTCTCTCTCTCACTTTCTCTTTAAAAAAAAAATAGATTGCATATTATAGATATCATATGATCATGAAAAGACACAAAACAGCTCTTATATTAAGTTTATGTGCTTCTCTGTGGAGATTTTATTATTACTGGAATTCACTGGGCAGATAGTAATATTAGTCTTTGATTCTATAATCTGGATATTACATTATAATATCAATAGTATGGGTAAATATTAAAGGTCACAGGGAAGATATTATTAGCATTAGATGCTACAATATGGATATCATGTTGGTATGAAGTCCACAGGACAGGTAATATATTACTATAAAACACTATAGAATGGATATGACATCAGTATTAAAGGCTACAGTAAATCTATCATATTTATTTTACATGGTATACTAGGATATTATATTAGTATTAAATTCCACAGGGAATCAATTATATTAGTTTGTCATGCTATACTATTGGAACCACATTGATGTTACATGTAACTTTCCTGCTACAATATTAGCTTTAGATTCCAGAATAAGGATATTACATTAGTATTAATTGCCACAGGGAAGCTATTTTATCAATTTTATAATGGATGGATATCATGTAAGTATTTAAAGTCACAAGATAGCATTTATATCACTTACATTTTATAGTATTGATTTTATACTAGTATTAAAGTCCACAGGGCAGTTATTATATCACTTTTTGATGCAATAGTATGAGTAAATATTAATATTAAAGGCCAAAGGATTAGGGTTAGCGCCCATGGATTTAATCCCAAGTACTCTCCCCCGAAAAAGATTAAACTATTCTAAAGTAAAACCTTAGGACATGGTTATATTTTCTCAAACTTGTTTAATCATTCATACAGTTAATTACTAGTAACTGACACTCTTAGCTGTATTTTATTATGAACATTTATAACACAAAAATCAAATAGTTCAAACTAATATAAAATTCAAAGTATGTGAGCTGGGGTTGTAACTCAGTGGTAGAGCACTTACCTAGCATGTGTGAGGTGGTAGGTTTGAGCCTGAGCACCACATAAAAATAAATAAATAAAAATGAAGGCATTGTGTCCAACTACAACTAAAAAAAACTTTAAAAAAATTGAAAGTATGTGCCTCTTTTACATATTTCATGTTGAAGTAATAACATATGTTAACTTATTATATTTTTATGCTGTCACTAGGTTCTAGGTATTCCTTCTTAAAACATGATCACTACAGGGGAAAAAATGACATTTTAGAGATTCTATTTCAACTCATGGTTTAACTTTCCCTAAAGAATGACTTTATTTTAAAAAAAAAAAGTCCTAATACAAATTGACTCACCGGGACTGAATCACTTATCCCAAAGAATCCTTGTCTCTATTTTATTTCTATGCATACCTTTTAGCAACAATATAATCAAATATTTGTCACTGGGACAAATAGTCAAAGAAATAGTCATCTCCTCCAACACCTCTGCAGGAAGTGGTGAGCCAAGAGAAGCAAAGGTGTCAGCTCAGTCCAGGAGTGATAATAGATGCTTCTGTGTTGTGGGAAAACACGCTACCTTTTAGAAATCACAAGGAGCTATGGATGCTCAAAGTCTTCATGAGTCTAAATCTAGTTGAAATTCTAAGTAATTTTATTGTCACTAGCTCATCATGAAGCTAATGACAACTAAAGGATCTATGGGGCTAGGGATGTAGCTAAATGGTAGAAAGATTTCCTAGCATGCAGGAGGCCCTAGGACCAACCCCCAGAACCACAAAAGGAAAAAAAAAAAGAATTTGTATCTTATTTGTGTAATCAAATAGAAAATGAACAATCATTCCTCTTAAGGAAACATGTTGGACCTAAAACACTTGAGACTCTCAGAATCAAAATACTCTCCTTATAGTATATTGCATACCTAGACCATCATGAACAGTGGTGTCACATCATAAAGCATGTTCGCATTAAGAATACCATCAAAACAACAAAAAAGGCTTTATTGACTGTTGATAAGAAAAATGAACATAATCTAGCTTAGAAAATTATTAACAAAACATTAGGATAACATTAGGATAAAATGTAATCATGGCATTTCCCACATGAAATAACCCTAAATACTAATAAATATATAATTTCTAAAGAAAGTCAAATTTCTGAAATCAAAAGCAAATTGATACATTTTTAAATAATATTTTGAACAGAGGCAAAACACTTAAAGAGTTCTCCCATAAGAATTCCTTACAACATAAAGTATCATGCTCATTAGAAGGCCCAACCCTTTGTATGCAAGGAATAAGAGAACTTTCTGATGAATATAGAACTTTAATAGGTCATATGGACATGCTTTCGACATTTTAAAAAAGAAAAAATATCTTTTTTTTAAAAAACCTTATTTTTAGTAAATGTATCTGAATTATAAAAAAGCAGCTACTGACTTGTCTCTTACATTTTGTAATGATTTGCATCTCTGGAAATTTCATCTATAGTGGTTTTAAATATCATGAAATATCAATAGTTGACATTAAAAATATCATCATCCCTCTTCTCTTTTAAAACTGATTTGAAATTTTCTTAGAATAATTTCATATGAATTTGGAAGAGGCACTGTGATATATATATATATATAACCTTTTTTAAAAAAATTTTATTTTTAGTTGTAGTTGGACACAATACTTTTATTTTATTTACTGATTTTTATGTGGTGCCAAGGATCGAACCCAGGTCCTTGCATGTGGTAGGTGACTGCTCTACTACTGAGCCACAACCCCCGCCCCAATATATGCTCTTTTTAAAGCATACCTCTCATGCTTGAGTCCTGTCAAAGATATCTTCTGTGTATATGGTGCTGGGATGGACTCCATGGCCTCTCACATGCCAGGCAAGTGATTTGCCACTGAGCTGCACATCCAGTCTCCAAAGATACCTTAAAAAGTGGAAATTAATTAAAATCATTTGATTATGAGCATTTTCAAACAATATAATTCTCTCAAACAAAACAATTCTCTCAATCAAAAACAAAGTAAGCTAAAAGTAATTTTTAAAATATTCCTTATTAAAAAATAGAAGTTCACAGAATTAAAAATTCTATAAAAGGCTAGATTTGTGATGCAAAGGCAGATCATTTGTCTGGCATGTGTTAGGCCCTGGGTTCAATCCTCAGCACCACATATAAATAAACAAAATAAATAAAATAAAAAGATCTACTGACAACTAAAAAAAATTTTAAAAATTCTGTAGAAAACTGAAAGAATATTAATCAAAAACTGAATTGGAAAAACCTACTGCCCAGAACTGCATACCTGAAGGATATAGGGAATTACTTTACAAAATAACTCTAAAATAAGAAAATGAATCAATTAGCATACAAAACCTTGGACTGGTACTTAGAGTCCTCCCACTGGATGGAATCCTGGGATCATCAGAACTCAAGGCTGACTGTCATCTGCCCTTTAACAAATTCTGATTTATTTCAAATGTTCACAATCTATAGAGAAAGGTGACTTTTCTAAAGTTATTTTATGGTATATCGAATTCTGATACAGTCAAGATAATTCATCCAATGCAGGATGTTAATGTTTATACAACGGTCGCTATTTGTGCACCATTACAAATATACTGCCAATTAGCATATCAGCCAGGAAGTTGCTCATCCTAGACTAGCAGGAACACAGTCTGGAAGAGGTGGAGGGAAGGTCAGGAGGAGGAGGGGGCCTGGAAGATGGATGGGGTTTAGAGAAGAGGCAGGGTCTTAAAGAGGAGGAGGATTGGGCTGGAGTTATGGCTCCGTGGTAGAGCACTTGCCTAGCATGTGTGAGGCACTGGGTTCAAGCTTTAGCACCACATAAAAATAAATAAACAAAATAAAGGCATTGTGTAAAATGTGTGTAAAACAAAAATGAAAAAAGAGAGAGAGAAAGGTGAGGTCTGCAAGAGGAGCAGGACAGGAAGAAGGGAAAGATCTGGAGGAGAAAAAGGGTCTGAAGGAGAGGGAGAATGAGTCACAAGAGGGCAGGGCTTGGCAGATGGATGGGACCTGAGAGAGGAACAGGCCATAGAACATGAGTAGGACCTAGAGGAGAGGCAGGGTAGGAAGGAGGGGGAAGGTGGTTCAGGAGGACAGGCAGGGCTGAAGAATATATGTGGAGTCTGGAGAAGAGGCAGGGTCTGGAGGGGGAGGCCTTAGCAAGAGGGTCCTGGAGGGGTGGCTTCTTGCTAATTAAACTTTGCACCAAAAGAAAAATGTGTGGCAGTGGTAGCTCAGTGTTAGAGTGCTTGCCTAGCATGTGTGAGGCACTGGGTTTGATCCTCAGCACCACATGAAAATAAATAAAATAAATGTATTGTGCCCTTCTACAACTAAAAAAATTTTTTAAACTACACTAAGCAAAGATTAAAGAAAAAAATGTGGTTCATTATTAAAAATACAGGGGATGTATTTTTAATAAATTCTGGCTTTGTTAGAAGTAATATATTTAAACTTAAGCGGCTCAGAAGGCTGAGGCAGAAGGATCTTGAGTTCAAAACCACTCTCAGGGGGCTGGGGATGTGGCTCAAGCGGTGGCGCGCTCGCCTGGCATGCGTGCGACCCGGGTTCGATCCTCAGCACCACATACCAACAGGGATGTTGTGTCCGCTGAGAACTAAAAAAATAAATATTAAAAATTCTCTCTCTCTCTCTCTCTCTCTCTCTCTCTCTCTCTCTCTCTCTCTCTCTCTCTCTCTCCTCTCTCACTCTATCTTTAAAAAAAAAAAAAAACCACTCTCAGCAAAAGCAAGGCACGAAGCAACTAAGTGAAACCCTGTTTCTATAATACAAAATAGGGCCGCCCAACACCAGGCATCTCCTTCAGCTTGCTCTGAGGAGAACGGAACCCCGGAAGTCCCCAGAGACATGACCCATGAGGCTCCCCAGACCAGGAGTCTTCCTCAGACCACTCTGAAGAGAACCCCGGGCGTCCCTAGAGACGTGACCCACACTGGCGTCTCCTCCAGACTGCTCTGAGAAGGGAACCCTGCGCCTGCTTAGAGACATGACCTGTGAGGGTCCCCAACCCTGGCATCTCCTTCAGGAAACCCTGGAAACCCTAGAAACATGCCACATGAAGGTCCCCAAGATATGCGTCCCCCTCAGGCTGTTCTGAGGACAAACGAACCCTAGGCATTCCTAGAGCCTTGACTCACGAAGTCTCTAAGCCAAGAGTCCGCTGAGGCTGCTCTGAGAAGGGAGCTCCAGGAGTCCATGGAGGAAGGACCCACCTGGGTGTCTCTCTCAATCTGCTCTGAGAAGGGAGCTCTGCCCCTCTCTGTGGAGTGACCCAACACTCCAGTGAGCTGGGGCTCTCCCGGGTTGGTCCTGAGTGGGAAGCCAGCTCTCCTCACTCTCAGGGAAGCAGCATTAAAGATGGCGGTGAGGCCCCACCCCTTCTTGACCACACCCCTTACAGTTCCCTGGTGAATGTCAGCACATTCTTCCACCCTCAGCAGTTACTAAATAAAATCTGTTCCCACTGCTGTAACTAGATCTGGATGTGGCACCATTTAGACTAGAATCTCAGGAGAGGAGAAATGGAGTCCAGCAGACCCCCTCCCTGCACTCCACTAGGCCAAGGGCTGCAGCAGCCTGAGTCAGGTGGGCAGAGGAAGGCTTCCACAGGGATTCTAGACCCTCACTCAGGCACCCAAGGGCAGATGCCAGAAATAGACCACCACAAAGGCTTCTGGGACATGTAGTCTTTGAGAAAGAGTGACTTAGCCAGGGTCTGCCCCATTTTAGAATCAGAGATTTTAAAAAACTCTGTTAATTCCCAGCCCAGGGTGAACACTGTAGGAGGGCAGAAGAACCTGAGCTCAGACCAAATTCCCAGTAGCCTCTGAGAGCATTCTAGATCATTCAGTCTGTCCTGCCTGTCCAGCTCTCACCATGGATGCCTCTGGGAGCTGCAGGATACACAGATTCAGGGTTCTCAGGGATTCTAGACAGTGTAGTCTGGTGCTCTGCTCACACAGTCTTTGCCCTTCAGGACGATGGAAGCTGTATGCCATGTGCTGGCCCAGGCACCCTGGAGAACTCTCAAAGTGGATTCTGGTGTTCTACCCATGCAGCCCTCACCCCAAAAGCCTAGATGATACAAGTAGCACATTTACCCTCATACCCCCAGGATTCTGGGTAGTGCAGTCTTGTATTCTACAATGCAGCCCAGCTGCAGAGGTCTCTGTGAGCTGCAGGCTACTCAGGCATCCCTAGTGATTCTGAACAGTGTAGTCTGGCATTCTGGCCATTCAGCCCTCACTCCAGAAGCCTATGGGGGCTTCAAGTAGCAAATTCACCCTCATACACCCACACAGAATTCTGGGCAGTGTAATCCAGTCTCTATAATGCAGCCCCCACTCCCTACAGAGGTCTCTACAAATCGCAGGCCACACAGTCACTCAGGCATCCCTAGGTATTTTGGACAGTGTAGTCTGCTGTTCTGCCAATGCAGCCATCACTACAGTGGATTCTGGGATCTGCAAGCCCCCAAGAATCATGGATATTATAGCCTGGTACTATGTTCAACTGTACAGTGACTATTTAGAGCTCAGAGCCCCCAGGAATTCTGAGTATTGTAGTCATTTCTACTAAGTTAGCCCTGACCACAGAGGTCTCTGAGAGCTGTGGGCCATTGATTATTCTGGGTTGTGCAGTCCATCCTACCTAAGTGGACTTCACCATCAAACCTCTGGGATCTGTGTAGCACAAGACTGCCTAGACACCCCTGGGAGTCTGTGTAGTGCAATACAAAGCTTTCCGCAGCAGTATTCAAAAGGTAGGTGTCTGGGAGCTGCAGGCCTACAGAGATTCTGGGTAGCATAGTCCTGTCTTCTGCCTCCATAGCCCTCACTGTGGAAGCCTCTGAGAGTTCCAAGCCACATGGACACGGGCACCTCCAAGAATTCTAGGTAGTGTAGTCCAGCTCCCTACCCTGTAGCCCTCACTATTGCAGATACTGAAACTGTGATTCCCCCCTGAGGATTCTGGATAAGGTACTCCAGTGTTTTGCCTACATGTCCCTACTGCAAGGGCTATGAGAACTGAAGGCCACATGCTTGCCTTGGTACTAAAGACCTCACTGTGGAAGCCTCCTGGAATTGCAGGAAACACATTCACTAGTCTGTCCCCAGGAATCGTAGGTATTATAGTCTGACCTGCGTAATGCACAGGTCTCACTTGGGAGGCCTCTGGGAGTTACAGGCTGCGTACTCACCTGGGCAACACACCCCAACAAGGATTCTGGATACTGTAGTTAAGCTCTCAGTCCAACAGTCCTCACAACAGAGGATCCTGACAGCTGCTGGCACTGAGATTTGTGGGTAATATAGTCCTGTGTTTTTCCTACTCACTGCAGAAAATTCTGAAACTAAAATTCCCCCTTAGGATTGTCGGTAATGCAGTTCCATGGTTTGCACACTCACCACAGAGGATTCTGGGAGCTGCAGTCCCTCATGGTTCTAGATAATGCAGTCTAGGTTTTGCCTGCACAGTCCTGCTGAAGATCACAGAAGGTGAAGACCCCATGATTTCCCTGGTACCCTAGATATTCTAGGTAGTGTGCTCTAACAATACAACTGTCACCACAGAAACCTCTGGGACTTACAGGGTTACAGGGTATGTAGGCATCCCCAGAGACTCTGAGCATTGAAGTCTGGCATTCTGAACTTACAATTCTCACCCCAGAAGCTGCTGGGCAGAGCAGCCACCCAAAAGTAACTGGTAGTATAGTTTAATTTTTGTCAGTACACCCTCTCTGCAGAGGTCTCTGCAAGTTGCAGGTCCCCAAGAATTACGGGTAGCAGAGTCTGTCATTTGACCTCACTGCAGAAGGCTCTGGTAACTGCAATGAAGATTCTGCAGTTACCCAGGATTCAGGTAGTACAATCCATCATAATCTTTGCATCTCTCACCCTAGAGACTCCTGAGAGCTTCTTACTGCATTTTCATGAGCCCTTACCCTCAGGCCCCAATGAGACTCCAGGCACTGGGTCCTCCCTGCACCATCTTGAGGGGGCATTTGTGTCTTCAGACACTCAAGCCACACAAAATACATTGACATACCATGATAATCAGCAGCCAAAGCCTCAGTAAGAAATACTGTTGTAAAATAAGTTCTGCTAAAATATTACCTGAGAAAGTAAAGAACATGGCAGAACTTCCTTCTCAGCATATCAGGCAGTACACAAGAAGCTTCTTCCTCATGTTTTCCTCACATGGACTTCAGTCATCCTGAATCCACAGTGGAGTCTCCGTGGGTAGGTGTCAGGGAGAAGGAAGCTTTGGTCCTCACCATAGACATATCCACCAGGCATCCCCAGTCCATGGTATCTTTCTAGGTATGTTCCCAGGATAAAAAAAAAAAAAAAAAAAAAAAAACATTCTGTTCTACACCTTAGATAAAGCCCCTAGGAGTCCCTAGATGTGGCATCTCTCAGGTGGGTCCCCAAGAGAAGAAGTTTCATTAGAGCACAGAACACAGCACCCAAAAACAATTGATCAGAGAAAGTGGCCCCCTGCTGGCCACTGTAGACAGTGCAGGATGTTGGGTGTTCACTGTTCAGAGCTGTACCTCCATGTGCTAGGCACAGTGGAGCTCTAAAATTCATACTTCTGACTATCCCAGGTCATGATTTTGGAAATCAAAAAGAAATAAAGCCTATCATCCTATGTCTTGATCAGAATGAATGGAGATAGCAAGCAGAAAAATACATAGCCCATAGACAAAATTTCATTGATTTCAGCAATCATGTAGAGGAAACAGTGAAATTTATAAACTAGAATAAAGAAAAATTTTAAAACATTAATATTTCAAATAGAGACCCCAAATTTGAAGTACTTTCATGTAAGTCTTAAAGTACAATCATTCTTTCAGAAAATCTTGAAATGTTTAGAAAGAAATCAAATGAAATATAAATAAATACAGATATACTTTGTTCAGGTCTCAATATAATTAAGATGAAATTATCTCAAACCTGACCTGAAGATTCAGTGCATTCCAGAAATTCCCAAAAAGCTGTTTTTAAACCTAGACTAGACAGCACTGACTGCAAAAGGACACACTTCAAGAAGCCACACATATGGACGCCAGAACCTATCAAAATACTCTCTAGACTTGCATTTAAAATGGGAAACTGTAAAACTATAGAAGATGTGCATGACCACATGTTTCATGATGAGGTTCTAAATACAGCCCCCCCCCAAAAAAATCCATGAAAGCTGGGGATGTGGCTCAGTGGTTAAGCACCCCTGGGTTCAATCCTTGCTACCAAACAAACAAATAATAACAACAACAAATCCATGAAAGAAAAACCTGATAATGTGGAATGTATTAAACTGCTCTGTTAAAAAATCATATTAATAAAATAAAAAGACAAGTCAAATACTGGGGGAAACGTTGGAAAGTATATGTCTAAAACAAACTTGTGTACAAAATATAGTAACACACTCAACATTAACACAACATAATGGGTAAAGATCTGAACAGACAATGCACAAGAAAGATACAAGATGACAAAGAAGCATAGAAATGACTCTTAGTATCACCTGTCATGAGGAAAGCACAAACTAAGACCCCAAGGTGCAATGCACAACTACTAAGCTGCTAAGGTCTTTACTAAGTGCAGTATCAACCATGAGGATGATGAGCAGCCACAGGAACTCTTATGCATTGCTGGTACAACACACAACAGCTCACCACTATCAAAAAAATGGCCATTATCCCCAAAGTTAGACATGGTGTCACCACATGGTCCAAAAAAGATAGGCAACTGCCTCAAAAATATATATCTAGATAACAACAGGCAATTACATATAGTAGTTCTATTCACAATGTCCCAATACTTTAAGCAATCAGGACATGCTTCAATGGGTGAACAAATAGCATAAGTGCTACGAATTCACACCATGCCTGGTATCTCTGAGCTCCCCCAGGTCTCTACTCTGGTCTGGAACCTGGACTGCCCTTACCTTTGCATACCTCACAGAGGGAAAAGTGAATTCTGAATAGAAACACCTGTATATGCAACTGATAAACTCAGGCTCAGTATGCAGTTGCTGCCTATGGAAAGAGATTTCAAAGTTATGGATGTGGGTGGTAAATTCAGAAAAATGCAAGCATAACAACCCAGACCTGCATCTTTGTCCATCCATAGGAGCTACCAGGGATACAACAGACAAACATGGAGGCAACTCCAGGATCCCCAAAGAACCACATCTAGGGGAGAACCTGGAGGTGGATGCCATTAGGGTCCCTATGACCCACCTCTGATTAGCTTAGAGGACATTTTGCTATAGCTTCATACCCCCATCCCAATTTTTAATTTTATCTCTTTTCCACTGGTAGCAAATGCATCCTGAGCTTGGATTCTGTTGATTAATTAGCTTGTTTAGTATTGTAGAGAGAGCTGTGCCACTACCGAGTCCTGATGCACAACCTCTGAAATTCACTGTTCTGGTTATTCAACATATGTTTGCATATTTTAGCTAAAATAGAGCCCATCATCCCATGTTTTGATCTAAAATGATGGTGCTATGGTTTGAATATTTTCCACCCATATTTTATGCCCCCAAAGCCCTGGATCCCAGAAAGTCCAGGGCTGAACAAACCACCCCTCATATTCTCTTTCAGCTCCCCTCTTGCCATCCACACCTTGGAACAGCCAAAATATCTCTTTTAATCTCAGCAGGGAGAGTCCCTCAGGAATGTACAGAAGATGATACTCCACTTGGTCATGGTGTCTCACCTATACCCACTGGGCCTGGCTAGCCCTTTGAGAGAGTGAGCATAGAACAAGCTTGGGGTAATCCAAGACAAAGTCAGATAGGTGGAAAGGAAGGGGGCTGGTGGTCAGTATACTGAGAGTAGACACCTTTCCCCATAGGGGCTGAGCACAGAAAATAAGGAGGGGCATCCTGCCTCCATCCAGATGACCTCTGGACACTGCACAGGTACCCCTTCTTAGGAGGTCCTGTCCTAGTCAAGGGTCAACTGCAGGGTGGTGCCTGACTCTAATCCCAGCAGCTTAGGAGGCTGAGGCAAGAAGATTGCAAGTTCAAAGTCAGCCTTGGCAATTTAGCAAGGCCCTGAGCAACTCAGTGAAATCATGTCTCTAAATAAAATATTTTAAAAGGCTGAGGATGTGACTCAGTGGTTAAGTACCTCTGGGTTCAATTCCTGGTCCAAAAAAAAGATAAATTAAAACTTTGAGCATGAAACTGGGGGGGGGGGGGTTGCCAATTCCTGAGATGCACTCAAGGCTTATTTCCTATTGTCTCTGGGCAAAGTATTTTGCATCTCTTTAGTGGTCATGATGTTTTAACAATCACACCTTCCTAAGCTCCAGTTTGACTCACACATTTACTTTAACTCTGACCAAATTAAAAGGTTTCTTTCTTTCTGCTCTGCTTTATGACCTTTGATTATTACACCAAATTTGGCTAAAAGCTGCCAGCAATATTCATGTCACTGCCTGAATTCTGTGTTGCCTTGAAATTTCTTCTGCCAGATTAAATACTCCATCACCTTTAAATCTAGCCTCACAGAACATCTCAGAACATAGGCAAACTGTAGACAACTTTTTAGAATATAACAAGAATGGCCTCTCATCCAATTTCCAACAGAAGCCTTTTCCTCTGAAACCTCATGGGCTCAGTCTTTACTATCTACAGCTATTTTATTAGTTTAATGTGTTATAGTAAGGATAAAACATTAAGAGCCAGGTGGCAGCTATTTTATTAATTTTTTTGTTTTTTGGAGAGGCTGTAAGAAAGTCCATCATACAGCTATTATATTAGTGTTGGATGCTATAGTACAGAAATTATTTTAATGTTAGAAGCCACAGTGCAGCTAATATATCTGTTGTAGATGCTACAGTGTGTATATTGATTTTAGATGCTATAGTATAATATAGAATATTATATTATTATTATAACATATAGTATAATATAGTATAATTAGAATATTATATTATTATAATATTCTATATTATACTATATAGTATAATATAGAATATCATATTATTATTATTGATATAATATTAATATTAAACCCTACAGGGAAGCTATCATAATAGTTTTAGATGCTACTTTATGGGTATCATATTAATATTAAAGGCCACAGAGCAACAACCTTGTCCGTTTTAGAAGCTATAGTGTGTGTGTGTGTATAGTATTCATTTTAGATGCTGTAAAATAGACAGCATTTTAATATTAAAAGCCACATGGTACCTATATATTAATTTTTAATGCCATAGTATGCATATCATATTAATATTAAGGCTGCAAGGTAAGATATTATTTTAGTTTTTAATGCTATTGTATGGATATCTTATTAACAATAAAGCCACAGGGAAGCTATTATGTCACTTTTGGATGCTACAAATAGATGTCATATTGGTGTTTAAGGCCACAGAGCAGCTACTCTATTAATTTTAGATTCTATACTATGGATCTCTTATAAGTATTAGGGACAAAAAATGCAGCTATTTTATTAGTTTTAGATGCTATATGTGGATATCCTATTAATACCTTAGGCACATTGCCAGCTATTATATTAGTATTACATGCTATAAGATGAATATTGTATTAATATTAAAAGCCACAGGAGAATGATTATATAAGGCCATAGGGAAGCTATTACATTAGTTAGAGATGCTACATTGAGGCTATAATATTAAATCCCAGGGCAACTAATATCAATTTTTGACGCTATTATATGGATAATATGTAAGTATTAAAGGTCATGGGAAACTATTAGTTTAATACAAATTGTATACCTATTAATGTTAAAGGCAACAGGCAGCTATTCTATCAGTTTTACATGCTATAATATGGACATTATATTTGTATTAAAGGCCACAGTATGGGCTGGGGTTGTAGCTTCGTGGTAGAGCACTTGGCTAGCATGTGAAAGGCACTAGGTTCAAATCTCAGCATTGTATATAAATAAATGAAATTTTAAAAGGTCCATCAAAACTAAAAAAGAAAAAAAGATGTAAAAAAATGCCATAGTACAGTCATTTTGTCAGTGTTAAATATATTAATATGGATAAGTTATCAAGATTAAAGGGAATAGGAAAGATATGATATCAGCTTTAAAATACTATCATCATTAAACACCACATAGGACAGCTCTTATATCAGTTTCAAAAGCTCTTATAGATATCATATTAATATTATAGGCCACAAAGCAAATATTATGTCACTTTTAAGTGTTATAGAATGTATATTAGTATTAAAGGACACAGGGCAGCTGTGCTATCAGTTTCAGTTGCTATAGTAAGGAGATTATATTAATATTAAAAGTCACAGGGAGGTAATTTATCAATTTTTGATGCTACATTAAAAGTATTAAAGCCACAGGACAGGGCTGCGATTGTAGCTCAGTGGTACAGTGCTTGCCTAGCACATGTGAGGCACTGGGTTCGATCCTCAACACCACATAAAAATAAACAGATAAAATAAAGATATTGTGTCCATCTACAAAAGTAAATAAAAACAACTAACAAAAATTTTTTTAAAGTCACAGGGCAACTATTATATTGGGTTGATAGGTCACTATATGAATATTATACTAATATTAAAGACCAAGGGCAGCTACTATGTTAGTTATAAATATCATAGCATGAATAGTATATTAATATTTAAGGCCACATGAAAGATAGTATATTGTTTTTAGATGCTATATATGAATATCATATTATTATTAAAAGCCGCGAGAGGGGCTATTGTTGTGACTCGGTAGTAGAACACTTGCCTATGTGAGGCACTGGGTTTGAACCTCAGTATCACATAAAAAAAACAAACAAATAAAATGAAGGCATTGGGTTTGGGTTGTAGATGGATACAATACCTATTATCTTATTTATTTTATGTGTTAGGAAAGTATTCTACCACTGAGCCAAAACTACCACCTCCCCTACCAACTTATTTTTTAAAAGGACATATTTCTTGGGGCTGAGGTTGTGGCTCAATGGTAGAGCACTTGATATATATATATTTCTTTATTTCTCTCTCTGTTCCTCCCTAATCTCTCCCCTCCCTAATCTCAGGGGAAACAGGATTAACTTTCCCATTTAGGAAGATTTCTCTGTCCTTAAGTACACACACATCCACCTTAGGAATTAAGTCATACAGAATTTGGGGATGGTACAAGAAGATCTCAGAAATTACTATCTCTGAAATTAACAAGTAAATTACCATTCCAGACAGAGAACACATGCAATGTAGCTTTTGAATAATCTCTTTAAAAGGCCTCTGTTCCTGATGGGCAGAATCATAGACTTTGGGACAGGAGTCCCCTGTGTTTCTCCTTTGCTATCAAAGCAATAAACCTTCTTTTTCCTTTTTCTCAAAACTGTGCACTCATTATAGGATTGACATTGAGGATAAGAACTGAGTTGTGAAAACAGTATTAACGACCAGAGTGCAGGCTTATATTAGTTTTGGATACTATAGTATTGACATAATAATACCATTAAAGGTTATATGGTAGCTATTAAATTAATTCTAGATGCTATTTATGAATATTACATTAGCATAAAAAGTCAAAGGGCCACTATTATATTATTTCTAGGCAGTATTGTTTTAGTAAGCTTTTTTTTTGTCACTGTGTCTAAAATTTGTGACAAGAACAATTTTAGAGAATAAAAATTTTGATTTGGCACTCACAGTTTCCAAAGTCTCCATTCACAGAAAGTGGATTCATGACTCTGGGCCTGAAGTGAGACAGAACACCATCACCTCACCCAAGGGTGTGGAGGAGGAGAGCGGGTCAGGACATGCCAAACAGGAAACAGGAAAGACAGACCAGGGAAAAAAATATATTCCCAAAGGAATGTCTCCAGTGCTCCTCCAACCACACTTTACCTACCTATAATTATTAAGTTTTCCTTATGGGTGAATTAACATGTTGATCAGTTTAAGGCTGTCACTATCCAATCATTTCACCTGAAAACTTTCTTGCATTTTCTCCCACATGAGTTTTCACATCTAAACCATAGTATTCTGACCCTGGCCCAGAAAAGCTCAGGTCCACTCACAATGCAAAATATCTGAGTCCATTTCCAAGAAACAATATTTTCTCATATTCTCATTCTCTCCCTCCCTCCCCTCCCTCCCTCTCTCCCTCTCTCTCTCCCTCCCTCCCTCTCTCTCTCTCTCTCTCTCTCTCTCTCTCTCTCTCTCTCTCTCTCTCTCTCTCCTTTTATTACCAGGGGTCAAACCCAGGGCTTTCTGGATGCAAGGCAGATGCTTTGCCACTGAGCTACATCCCAGCCCAAGAGTCCAGCATACTCAAAAGGCCAAGTCCAAAGTCTCTTCTGAGATTCAAGGCAAATTATCCGCAATGAGCTCCCATAAAAAGCAAAAGCAAGTTACATAAAAATCAACAAATAACAGCACAGGGTCTTTTAAAGAAGGAGTGATGTCAAGGAGAGATAGATGAGGATGGTGGAAACATAAGGTTAAGAGAATAATTATATAAAATAAGACCACTGTACTGACTCCCCACATGCTTTCTTTGCCTAAAAAAGCAATCTGCGTGCAACCCTGCCTAGCCTGGGGGGACCAGATAGGTCACGTTCCTGCTTCTTCCTGCCCTTAGGCACATATGTAGGGGAACTGGGGTATATAAAAGAGCAAGACACACCCATCCCCACAGACATTCAATTCTGAGCTCCCTTCTCTTTGGAGAAGTCTATCTTCATTTCTTTCTTAAGTAAAACTTGGTTTCTATGCTTACCTAAGCATTTCATGGGTGTTTAATCTTCAACATCAGGGAAACAAGGACCTGTTCTTGATATCCAAGACTGGTACCAGTGGTACCAAACAAACACTAACACTCAATTGGGCACACAAAACCTATAGTTCCACAACCAGCATCTGAGGCACATGGCATGGTGATGTTCTCTCCAAAAGGGCTTGTGCAGCTCTGCCCTATAGCTTTGCTGGTTGCAACCCACAAGACTCTCTCAGCTTATACATCTGTTTGATTCCCACAGCTTTCCTTGGCAGACTCTCCATGGTACTGGAATCTCTTAATCTTGGGGGTCTCCACTACAGTTCCAGCTGCCTTCTCACTTCATACATCATACTCTCAGAGGCTACCCACAGCAACTAACCATTTTTCTGGCCTCCCAGGTTTTCCTTTGAAATCTCAGTGAGAGCCTCCATAACTCCCTAACTCCAATGTCCCCCAATCAAAAAAAAAAAAAAGAAGATAATAGAAAAAGCAACTTGGTTGATGCCAAGTTCTTTTACCATCTCAACCAGTAGGCAAGATTTCTATGACTATGGCTGTAGTATCCTCTGAGTGCTTGGCATGGTGAAACAACTTCCCAACCCCCTTATTCAAGCAGGTGCACAAATGGTCTCAAAGAATTTTTACTTTTATAACCTTGAGCCAGAGATAGGTGATATCTTTTCAATTCCTAAGATGCCCACAAGCCATCTTTTATATTGTCTCTGGGTAAAGTAATTTAGCATCTCTGCAGTGGTAATGTCCTGAACAATAACAACTTCCTTCATCCCAGTTTTACATTTTTCTGGGCAAAGTGGAAATTGTTAAAATCTTTCTGCTCTGCTTTCTGATCTAATCCACAGTAAATTTGACTAAAGGTCACCAGCAATATCCATCTCACTACCTGAATGCTGTGTTGCCTTGAAATTTCCTTTGCCAGATTAATTAGCTCATCACCTCATAGAATGTCTCAGGACACGGGTAAAATGTAGACAACATCCTAGAAAGAGTGTAATATGAATTCCCTCTAGTCGTATTTCAATAGAGTCCTCTTCCTCTGAAACCTTACAACTCCATTCTTTGTTTTTTACAATCCTATTGGCATTTTAGACTTCTGAGAACCCACCAGAATCCCTCATTAAGCTCCACCTGCAACTTACTAAACCTTTTCCAGCTTTATCTCTAAATATTTCAAACTTCCTCTCCCAACAAACCATCTCCAAAGACTACTGAATCGTATAGATTATTCATAGCAAAAACCCACTGACTGATTTAGTCAGCTTTTTCACCACTGTGACCAAAAGATCTGACAAGAAAAATTTTAAAAAGGAAAAGCTTATTTGCTGCTCATGGTTTCAGAGGTCTCACTCCGAAGACACACTACTCAATTGCTCATTTTAAAAAAAAAAAATTAGTAATCAATGGACTTTTATTTATTTATATGCAGTGCTGAGAACTGAGGAAACAGCAGTGCACCAACAGCAGCAGGATGTGAGATACCAGCAGTCTCAGGCATTACTAGGAGAACATGTGGCATGGCCATTTTGGAAGATGATGTGCCAGTTCTTCCCAAAGCAAAAAGTCCAATCTATAACCCAACAGTGTCCCTATAAATCATCTTCTTTTAGAGAAATTCTTTGAAAAAGTATGTCAAAACAAAACTAGTATGTAATTATGAATAGAAGCTCTATGATGCTGATCAGATCATAAATAAGAATGTCCTCCCAGGGCTGGGGATGTGGCTCAAGCGATAGCGTGCTCGCCTGGCATACATGCGGCCCAGGTTTGATCCTCAGCGCCACATACAACAAAGATACTGTGTCTGCCAAAAACTAAAAAATAAATATTAAAATTAAAAAAAAATGTGACCTCCCATACCTGAATGCATAACCAACACAGAATATAAAGGAATGAACCTACAGAGAAATAGATAAATTCTACCTGGTACACTAAGTGAAATAAGCCAGGCTGAAGAGGCTACATACTATATGGTTTACCTTTCATGACATTCTAGAAAAGACAAAATTACAGAGGAAAAGTTGTGCAGGATTAGGCCCAGGTGCCTAATAATTCAAATGCAACCATTTAAATATGATCAAAAGTGCATGTACTTTTCTAATGAATTCAACAAATATGAGAGAAATAATCAACTGCATTATGAAAGCCACTTTATAAGCACATAGGGGCACCAACATTAGGATAAAATGTAATCATGGCATTTACTACATGAAATAACCCTAAATACTAATAAATACATAATTTCAAAAGAAAGACAAATTTCTGAAATCAAAAGCAAATTGATACATTTTTAAATGATATTTTGAACAGAGGCAAACACTTAAAAGAGGTCTCCCACAAGAATTTTTGACAACATAAAGTATCATGCTCATTAGAAGGCCCATCCCTTTGTATGCAAGGAATAAGATAACTTTCTAATGAATATAAAACTTTAATAGGACATATGGAAACGCTTTCTAAATTTGAAATGTCATCATCCCTCTTCTCTTTTAAAATTGATTTGAAATTTTCTTAGAATAATTTCACATGAATTTGGAAGAGGCACTTTGATATATGTGTATATGTGTAAATACATGATCTTTTTTTAAATTTTTTTCTTTATTTTTAGTTGTAATTCAACACAATACCTTTATTTTATTTACTTATTTTTATGTGGTGCCTAGGATCAAACCCATGGCCTCGCACGTGCCAGTCGAGTGCTCTACTGCTGAATCACAACCCCAGCCCCAATACTTGATCTTTTGAAACTATATCTCTCATGCTTGAGTCCTGTCAAAGACATATTCTGTGTGTGTGTGGTGCTGGGATGGACTCCATGGCCTCTCACATGCCAGGCAAGTGCTCTGCCACTGAGCTGCACACCCAGTCTCAAACATGTCTTAATAAATGGAAATTAATTAAAATCATTTGATTATGAGCCTTTCCAAACAAGACAATTCTCTCAAACAAAACAATTCTCTCAATCAAAAACAAAGTAAGCTAAAAGAAATTTTTAAAATATTCCTTATTGGTGTAATCAAATAGAAAATAAATAAAAAATAGAAGTTCACATAATTAAAAATCCTACACAGGGCTACAGTTGTGGCGCAAAGGCAGAGCATTTGCCTGGCATGTGTTAGGCCCTGGATTCAATCCTCAACACCACATATAAATAAACAAAATAAATAAATAGAATAAAAAGATCCACTGACAACTAAAAAAATATTTTAAAAATTCTGTGGAAAACTGAAAGAATATTAATTAAAAATTGAACAGCAAAAACCTAATACACAGAACCAAAGGCCATGGGGAATTACATAGCAAAATAACTCTAAAATAAGAAAAATAAATGAATCAATTAGCATAGAAAAGCTTGGACTGATACTTAGAGTTCTCCCACTGGATGGGATCCTGGGATCATCAGGGCTCAAGGCTGGCTGTCATCTGCCCTTTAACAAATTCTGATATTATTTCAAATGTTCATGATCTATAGAGAATAAAAGAGAGAGAAAGGTGACTTTTCTAAATTTTTTTATGGTATGTCAAATTTTGATACTAGTCAAGATAATTCATCCAATGCAGGATGTCAGTGTTTATACAAAAGATGTTATTTGTGCACCATTACAAATATAATGCCAATTAGCACAGCAGCCAGGGAGCTGCTCATCCTAGACTAGCAGGGGCAGAGTCTGGAGGAGGGGGATGGAACGTCAGGAGGAGGGGGGGCCTGGAAGATAAGTGGGGTCTGGAGAAGAGTCAAGGTCTTAAAGAGGAGGAGGGTTGGGCTGGAGTTATGGCTCAGTGGTAGAGCACTTGCCTAGCATGTGTGAGGCACTGGGTTCAAACCTAAGCACCACATAAAAATAAATAAACATAATAAAGGCATTGTATCCATGTGCAACAAAAAAAAAATTTTAAGAGGAAGGGTGAGGTCTGCAGGAGGGGCAGGACAGGAAGAAGGGAAAGATCTGGAGGAGAGACAGGGTCTGAAGGAGGGGGAGAATGAGTCACAAGGGGGCAGGGCTTCACAGAGGTGGGACCTGAGGAAGGGACAGGCCCTGGAACATGAGTAGGACCTAGAGGAGAGGCAGGGTAGGAAGGAGGGGAAAGGGTGGTTCAGGAGGACAAAAAGGGCCATAGAATATAGGTGGGGCCTAGAGGAGAGGCAGGGTCTGGAGGGGAAGGCCTTAGCAAGAGGGTCCTGGAGGGGTGGCTTCTTGCTAATTAAACTCTTCACCAAAAGAAAAACGTGTGGCTGTGGTAGCTCAATGGTAGAGCACTTGCCTAGCATGTGTGAGGCACTGTTTTTGATCCTCACCACCACATAAAAATAAATAAATATATTGTGCCCTTCTACAACTAAAGAAAATTGAAAAAAAAACTAAGCAGAGATTAAAGAAAAAGAAAAATGTGGTTCATGAGTTCGGTTCCACAAAAAACATGAGATATATTTTTAATAAATTCTGGCTTTGTTAGAAGTAATATATTTAAACTCAAGCGGCTCAAAAGGCTGAGGCAGAAGGATCTCAACTTCAAAACCAGCCTCAGCAAAAGCAAGGCATGAAGCACCTCAGTAAAACCCTATCTCTATAATACAAAATAGGGCTGGAGATATGGCTCAGCAACAACAACAACAACAAAAGATAAGGATTGAGTTCAATCCCCAGTACACAAAAATAAAAATTAAAAAATTTTTTAAGAGAGAGAGAGAAGAGGTGAGATCAGAGAGACAGAAAGAGAGAATTTTTTAATATTTATTTTGTAGTTTTCAGCGGACACAACATCTTTGTTTGTATGTGGTGCTGAGGATTGAACCCGGGCCGCATGCATGCCAGGCCAGGGCACCACCGCTTGAGCCACATCCCCAGCCCCTAAAAAATTTTTAAAAAATAACATAGTGGGCTGTTAAGATACGTACTTTTCAATTTTTTTCTACTATTTTAATACTGCAAGAAAAAGCAAACCATTTAAACACTAAGAAAAACAAGGAAGTGGACTGCTACGTTCCCTAGAAACCACCCTGGGTCACTATATTAAGATGATGAGGGTCATAGCCTAAGGAAGGGTCACTGCTGCACAGGGAGCCAGGATGAAATTGTGAAGGACAGAGTGGGGCTGACACTCAAGGCTGCCCTCAGCTCTCAGGTCCAGGACAGGGTTTGCTCCTCATGCTTCCCACCATCCCCTCACCAGCAGCCAGAGCTGCCAGAAGCTTCTGAGCCATCTCTCTGAGGCTGTTCTGAGGAAAAGGGAATCACCGGTGTCCCTAGAGACATGACCCATGAAGGTCCCCATGCTACACATCTCCTCAAGCTGCTCTGAGCAAAAAACCCCAGGCTTCCCTAAAAATATAACACATGAGGGTCCCCAAGCCAGGCATCTCCCCCAGGCTACTCAGAGGAGAAGGAAACCCCAAGCATCCAAAGAGACATAAACCACAACCATGAGGGTCCACACACCAGGCATCTACCTCAGGCCACTCTGAGGAGAAAACCCAGGGCCTACATAGAGTTGCGACCCACAAGGTTCCCCACATCTGGCGTCTCCCTCAGGCCAATGTGAGGAGAAGGGAGCCCCAGGCATCCCTAAGACATGACTCACAAAAGTCCCTAAGCCAAGAGTCCATGCTAAGGCTGCTCTGAGAAGGGAGCTCCATGAGCCCCTGGAGGCATGACCCACAAGAGTCCCCAACCTGGGTCTCTCTCAATCTGCTCTGAGAAGGGAGCTCTGCCCTTCCATGTGGAGTGACCTAACACTCCCAGGAATGGGGCTCTCCCAGGTTGGTCCTGAGGGTGAAGGAGGCTCCTCACTTTCAAAAAGGCGGCATTAAAGATGGCGGTGAGGCGCCACCCCTGATTGACCACGCCCCCTTTGGCCAAGCACAACAACCCTGGCAACTGCCCCAGGCAGCTCTGAGGAGAAGGGAACCCAGGGCTACTAAGAGACGTGACCCACAAGACTCCCTGGGCCTGGCATATCCCTCAGACTGCAGTAAGGATGAGGCTGCAGTAAGGATGAGGCTTCCCCACAGTGTATCTAGAATGTGACCCACGAGGGTCTCCAAACCAGGCGTCTCCCTCAGGCTGCTCTGAGGAGAATGGAAACCCAGGCATCCCTAGAGACATGACTCACAAGAGTCCCTAAGCCAAGAGTCCACTGAGACTACTCAGAGGAGAAGGGAGTTCCATGAGTCCCTGGAGGCATGACCCATGAGAGTTCCCAACCTGGGTGTCTCTCTCAATCTGCTCTGAGAAGGGAGCTCTGCTCCTCCCTGTGGAGTGACCCAACACTCCAAGGACTGGGGCTCTCCTGGATTGGTCTTGAGGGGGAAGCCAGCACCTCACTCTCAAGGAGGCAGCCTCAAAGATGGCGCTGAGGCCCCGCCCCTGGTTGGCCACACCCCCTTCCATCATGCATTGCAACCCTGGCAACGCCCCAGGCAGCTCTGAGGAGAAGGGAACCCAGGGCTACTTAGAGAACTGACTCACGAGGCTCCCCAGGCCTGGCATCTCCCTCAGCTGCTGTAAGGATGAGAGAGCCCACCAGTGTCCCTAGAATGTGACCCAAAATGGTCCCCATACCAGGCATCTACCTCAGGCTGCTCTGAGGAGAACAGAACCCCCGGCGACCCTAGAGACATGACCCAAGAGCTTGCCCGCACCAGGCATCTCCCTCAGGCCACTCTGAGTTGAAGGGAGCCCCAGGCACCCCTAGAGATGTGGCCGACGAGGGTCCCCACACCCAGTGTCTCTCTCAGGCTGCTGAGGAGGAGGAAACCCCAGGCATCCCTAGAGACAAAACTCACGAAAGTCCCTAAGCCAAGAATCAATGCTGAGGCTGCTCTGAGGAGAAGGGAGCTCCGTGAGTCCCTGGAGGCATGACCCACGAGAGTCCACAACCTGGGTGTCTCTCTCAATCTGCTCTGAGAAGGGAGCTCTGCCACTCCCTGTGGAGTGATCCAGCACTCCGAGGACTGGGGCTCACCCGGGTTGGTCCTGAGGGGGAAGTCAGCTCCTCACTCTCAAGGAGGCAGCATTAAGAATGGTGGCAAGGCCCTGCCCCTTCTTGACCACGCCCCTTTGGCCATGCGCTGTGCAGGAGCTCCTCCCAGCTCAGAGGCGGGGCCTTTCCCGGTTTCCTGGTGAATGTCAGCACCTTCTTCCACCCTCAGCAGTTACTGAATAAAATATGTTCCCACTGAATAAAATATGTTCCCACTGTTCTAACTAGGTCTGGTTGTGGCACCTGAGGAGTGGAATCTCAGAAAAGGAGAAATGGAGTCCAGGAGACCCTCTCACTGCACTCCACCAGGCAAAGTGCTGCAGCAGCCTGTGACAGGCAAGCAGAGGCACAGAGAGAGGTAGCTACAGGGAGTCTAGACTCTCAGCCCAAGGGCAGAGGCCAGAAACAGACCACCTCAGAGGCTTCTGGGACATGTAGTCTTTGAGACAGAGTGACTTAGCCAGGAACTGCTCCAATTCAGAATCAGGGGTTTTAAGAAAATCAGTTAATTCCCAGCCCATGGTGATCACTGTAGGAGGGTAGAAGAACCTGAGCTCAGACCAAATTCCCAGTAGCCTCTGAGAGCATTCTAGATCATTCAGTCTGTCCTGCCTATCCAGCTCTCATCATGGATGCTTCTGGGAGCTGCAGGCTACACAGATTCAGGGTTCTCGGGGTTTCTGGACAGTGTAGTCTGGTGCTCTGCTCACACAGTCTTTGCCCTTCAGGACCATGGAAGCTGTGTGCCATGTGCTGGCCTAGACTCCCTGGAGAACCCTGGCAGTGGACTCTAGTGTTCTACCCATGCATTCCTCACCCCAGAAGCCTAGAGGTTGCAAGTAGCACATTCAGCCTCATACCACCAGGATTCTGGGTAGTGCATTCTTGTATTCCACATTGCAGCCCAGCTGCAGAGGTCTCTGTGAGCTGCAGGCTACTCAGGCACCCCTAGTGATTCTGAAGAGTGTAGCCTGGAATTCTGCACACTCAACCCTCACTCCAGAAGTCTATGGGGGCTTCAAGTAGCACATTCAACCTCATACCCCCACCCAGGATTCTGGGTAGTGTAATCCGGTATTCTACAATGCAGCCCCCACTGCAGAAGTCTCTAGAAATTGCAGGCTACACAGTCACCCAGGCATCCCTAGGGATTCTAGACAGTGTATTCTGGTGTTCTGCCCACGCAGCATCACTACAGTGGATTCTGGATGCTGCAAGCCCCCAAAGATCATGGGCATTATAGCCTGGTGCTATGTTCAACTGTACAGTGACTACTTAGAGCTCAGAGCCTCAGGGAATTCTGATTATTATACTCAGTTCTACTCAGTCAGCTTTGACCACAGAGGTCACTGAGAGCTGTGGGCCATTGATTATTCTGGGTGGTGCAATCCATTCTACCTAAGGGGACTTCACCCCCATCATAGCTCTGGGATCTGTGTAGCATAAACCTACCTAGACACCCCTGAGGAGTCTGTGTAGTGCAATACAAAGTTGCCCCGGCGGTATTCAAAAGGAAGGTGTATGGGAGTTGCAGGTCCCCAGGGATTCTGGGTAGTATATTCTTGCCCTCTACCTCCATAGCCCTCACTGTGGAAACCTCTGAGAGTTCTAGGCCACATGGCCATGGGGCACCTCCAAGAATTCCAGGTAGTCTATTTCAGCTCCCTACCCTGAAGCCCTCATTGTTGCAGATCCTGGGAACTGCAATTCCCCCTGAGGATTCTGGATAAGGTAGTCCACTGTTTTGCCTACATGCCCCTACTGCAAGGGCCATGAGAACTGAAGGCCACATGCTTGCCTTGGTAATGAAGACCTCACTGTGGAAGCCTCCTGGAATTGCAGGCAGCACACTCACCAGTGTGTCCCCAGGAATTCTAAGTAGTGTAGTCTGACCTGCATAATGCAGAACTCTAACTTGGGAGGCCTCTGGAAGTGGCAGGCTGCATACTCACCTGGGCAACACACCCCACCAAGGATTATGGATACTGTAGTTCTCAGTCCAACAGTCCTCACAACAGAGGATCCTGAGAGCTGCTGGCACCGAGATTTGTGTGTAATTTAGTCCTGTGTTTTTCCTACTCACTGCATAAAATTCTGAAACTAAATTTCCCCCTTAGGATTCTGGGTAATGCAGTTCAGTGGTTTGCCCACTCACCACAGAGGATTCTTCTGGTAGCTGCAGTCTCTAATCCCTGCACATTCCTGCTAAGGATCACAGGAGCTAAAGACCCCATGCTTTCCCTGGGACCCTGGAGATTCTAGGAAGTGAGCACTACCAACAAAACCATCACCATCAGCATCCGGGACTTACAGGGTTACAGGGTATGTAGGCATCCCCAGAGATTCTGAGCATTGAAGTCTGGTATTCTGCCCTTACAATTCTCACCCCCAGAGGCACCTGGGCAGAGCAGGCACCCAAAAGTAATTGGCAGCATAGTTTGATTTTTTGTCACTACAACCCTCTCCGCAGAGGTCTCAGCAAGCTGCAGGTCCCCAAGAATTATGGGTAGTACAGTTTGTCATTTGACCCATGCTGCCCTCACTTCAAAAGGCTCTGGTAACTGCAATGAGGATTCTGTAGTTACCCAGGATTCAGGGTACTGCAATCCATCATAATCTTTACATCAATAATACATCATAATCTTTACAAGCAGCAAAATACATGGCCCATAGACAAAATTTCATTGATTTTAGCAATCATGTAGAGGAAACAGTGAAATTTGTAAACTGGAATAAGAAAAAATTTAAAACATTAATATTTCAAATAGAGACCCCAAATTTGAAGTACTTTCATGTAAGTCTTAAAGTACAATCATTCTTTCAGAAATTCTTGAAATGTTTAGAAAGAAATCAAATGAAATATAAGTAAATGCAGACATACTTTGTTCAGGTCTCAATATAATTAAAATGAAATTATCTCAAACCTGACCTGAAGATTCAGTGCATTCCAGAAATTCCCAAAAAGCTGTTTTTAAACCTAGACTAGACAGCACTGACTGCAAAAGGACACACTTCAAGAAGCCACACATATGCATGCCGGAACATATCAAAATACTCTCTAGACTTGCATTTAAAATGGGAAACTGTAAAACTATAGAAGATGTGCATGACCACATGTTTCATGATGAGGTTCTAAATACAGCCCCCCCAAAAAAAAATCCATGAAAGCTGGGGATGTGGCTCAGTGGTTAAGCACCCCTGTTTCAATCCCTGCTACCAAACAAACAAACAATAACAACAACAAAACTTTGAAAGAAAAACCTGATAATGTGGACTGTATTAAACTGTTCTGTTAAAAAAATCATATTAAGGAAATAAAAAGACAAGTCAAAGACTGGGGGAAATGTTGGAAAGTATATGTCTAAAACAAACTTGTGTACAAAATATAGTAAGACACTCAACAATAACACAACATAATGGGTAAAGATCTGAACAGACAATGCACAAGAAAGATACAAGATGCCAAAGAAGCATAGAAATGACTCTTAGTATCACCTGTCATGAGGAAAGCACAAACCCCAAGGTGCAATGCACAACTACTAAGCTGCTAAGGTCTTTACTAAGTGCAGTATCAACCATGAGGATGATGAGAAGCCACAGGAACTCTTATGCATTGCTGGTACAGCACACAACAGCTCACCACTTTCAAAAAAAAATGGCCATTTTCCCCAAAGTTAGACATGGTGTCACCATATGGTCCTAAAAATATAGAAAACTGCCTCAAAAATGTATATTTAGATAACAGCAGGCAATTACATATAGCAGTTCTATTCACAATGCCCCAAATACCTTAAGCAATCAGGATGTGCTTCAATGGGTGAACAAATAGCATAACTGCTATGAATCCATTCCACGGAGGCCCTGGTGTCTCTGGGCTCCCCCAGGTGTCTACTCTGGTCTGGACCCTGGACTGCCTTTAACTTTGCACACCTCACAGGGGGAAAAATGAATTCTGAATAGAAACAGCTGTAAATGCATCTGATAAACTCAGGCTCAGAATGCAATTGCTGCATATGGAAAGAGATTAAAAAGTTCTGGATGTGGGTGGTAAACTCAGAGAAATGCAAGCACAACAACCCAGGCCTGCATCTTTGTTCATAGGAGCTTCCTGGGGAACAACAGACAAACATGGAGGCAACTCCAGGATCCCCACAGAACCACATCTAGGGAAGAAACTGGAGGTGGGTGCCATTAGGGCCCCTGTGACCCACCTCTGATTAGCTTAGAGGATATTATGCTACAGCTTCATACCCCCATCCCAATTTTAATTTCCTCTCATTCCTCAGGTTGCAAATGCATTATGAGCTTGGATTCTATTGATTGATTAGCTTGTTTAGTGTTGCAGAGAGCTGTGCCACTAACTAGTCCTGATGCCTAACCTCAGAAATTCACTGTTCTGGTTATTCAACATATGTTTGCATATTTTAGCTAAAATAGAGCCCATCATCCCATGTTTTGATCCATCAGAATCTTATCTTTATACCCTAAGAGAGAGAGAGAGAGAGAGAGAGAGAGAGAGAGAATTTTTTAATATTTATTATTTTTCAGTTCTCGGCGGACACAACATCTTTGTTGGTATGTGGTGCTGAGGATGGAACCCGGGCCGCATGCATGCCTGGCGAGCGCGCTACTGCTTGAGCCACATCCCCAGCCCCTATCTTTATATCCTACAGTTAGCACCCAGTTAATCCCTATCAGTGGATAATTAGGTTAATACTTTCATTAGTTTGGTGCACTGATGCAGGTTAATGCTCTCAGGATCCAGGCATTACACATCTAAATTTTCTCTCATTGACTCACATGAGATTTTTAAAGGACAACTCATATCTAAACCACAATAGCTATGAATACCATAAGAACATGAAAGGACACAGGGCAGCTATTATATTAGCCTTAGATGCTACACTATAGATATCATATTAGTATTAAAGATCATAGGAAGATACTATTTTGTTTTAGATGTTATAATATATATTATATTTGGATTACAGACCATAGGGCAGCTATTATATTAGTTATTGATGCCATGTTGTGAATATTATTTTAGTATTAGAGGCCATGATGTGGACATTATATGTTTGCTCCTCATGCTTCCCACCATCCCCTCACCGGCTGCCAGAGCTGCCAGAAGCTTCTGAGCCGTCTCTCTGAGGCTGCTCTGAGGAAAAGGGAATCACAAGTGTCCCTCCAGACATGACCCATGAGGGTCCCCATGCTACACATCTCCTCAGCCTGCTCTGAGCAGAAAACCCCAGGCTTCTCTAAAAATATAACCCATGAGGATCCCCAAGCCAGGCATCTCCCCCAGGCTACTCAGAGGAGAAGGAAACCCCAGGCATCCAAAGAGACATAAACCACAACCATGAGGGTCCACACACCAGGCATCTCCCTCAGGCCACTCTGAGGGGAAGAAAACCCAGGGCCTACATAGAGTTGCGACCCACAAGGCTCCCCACATCTGGCGTCTCCCTCAGGCCAATGTGAGGAGAAGGGAGCTCCAGGCATCCCTAAAACATGACTCACAAAAGTCCCTAAGCCAAGACCCCAACCTGGGTCTCTCTCAATCTGCTCTGAGAAGGGAGCTCTGCCCCTCCATGTGGAGTGACCCAACACTCCCAGGAATGGGGCTCTCCCGGGTTGGTCCTGAGGGAGAAGCAGGCTCCTCACTTTCAAAAAGGCGGCATTAAAGATGGCGGCGAGGCCCCACCCCTGATTGACCATGCCCCCTTTGGCCAAGCACAGCAACCCTGGCAACCGGCCCAGGCAGCTCTGAGGAGAAGGGAACCCCCAGCCTAATTAGAGACGTGACCCACGAGGCTCCCCAGGCCTGGCATCTCCCTCAGGCTGCTGTAAGGATGAGGGAGCCCCCCAGTGTCCCTAGAATGTGACACAAAATGGTCCCCACACCAGGCATCTACCTCAGGCTGCTCTGAGGAGAACAGAATCCTGGGCATCCCTAAAGACATGACCCAAGAGGGTGCCAGCACAAGGCATCTCCCTCAGGCTATTCTGAGTTGAAGGGAGCCCCAGACACCCCTAGAGACGTGGCCCATGAGGGTCCCCACACCAAGTGTCTCTCTCAGGCTGCTGAGGAGAAGGAAACCCCAGGCATCCCTAGAAACAAAACTCACAAAAGTCCCTAAGCCAAGAATCAACACTGAGGCTGCTCTGAGAAGGGAGCTCCGTGAGTCCCTGGAGGCATGACCCACGAGCATCCACAACCTGGGTCTCTCTCAATCTGCTCTGAGAAGGGAGCTCTGCCACTCCCTGTGGAGTGACCCAACACTCCAAGGACTGGGACTCTCCCGGGTTGGTCCTGAGGGGGAAGTCAGCTCCTCACTCTCAAGAGGCAGCATTAAAGATGGCGGTAAGGCCCTGCCCCTTCTTGGCCACGCCCCTTTGGCCATGCGCTGTGCAGGGGCTCCTCCCAGCTCAAAGGCGGGGCCTCTCCTGGCTCCCTGGTGAATGTCAGCACCTTCTTCCACCCTCAGCAGTTAATGAAATAAATATGTTCCCACTGCTCTATCTAGCTGTGGACCTGAGGAGTGGAATCTCAGAATAGGAGAAATGGAGTCCAGGAGAACCCCTCACTGCACTCCACCAGGCCAAGGGCTGCAGCACCCTGAGACAGGCAGGCAGAGGCACACAGGGAGGCAGCTACAGGGAGTCTAGACCCTCAGCCCAAGGGCAGAGGCCAGAAACAGACCACCTCAGAGGCTTCAAGGACATGTAGTCTTTGAGACAGAGTGACTTGGCCAGGGACTGCTCCAATTCAGAATCAGGGGTTTTAAGAAAATCAGTTAATTCCCAGCCCATGGTGATCACTGTGGGAGGGTAGAAGAACCTGAGCTCAGACCAAATTCCCAGTAGCCTATGAGAGCATTCTAGATCATTCAGTCTGTCCTGCCTATCCAGCTCTCACCATGGATGCCTCTGGGAGCTGCAGGCTACACAGATTCAGGGTTCTCAGGATTTCTGGACAGTGTAGTCCTGTGCTCTGCTCACACAGTCTTTGCCCTTCAGGACCATGGAAGCTGTGTGCCATGTGCTGGCCCAGACACCCTGGAAAACCCTAGCAGTGGACTCTGGTGTTCTACCCATGCAGCCCTCACCCCAAAAGCCTAGATGTTACAAGTAGCACATTTACCCTCATACCCCCAGGATTCTGGGTAGTGCAATCTTGTATTCTACAATGCAGCCCAGCTGCAGAGGTCTCTGTGAGCTGCAGGCTACTCAGGCATCCCTAGTGATTCTGAACAGTGTAGTCTGGCATTCTGGCCATTCAGCCCTCACTCCAGAAGCCTATGGGGGCTTCAAGTAGCAAATTCACCCTCATACACCCACACAGAATTCTGGGCAGTGTAATCCAGTCTCTATAATGCAGCCCCTACTCCCTACAGAGGTCTCTAGAAATCGCAGGCCACACAGTCACTCAGGCATCCCTAGGTATTTTGGACAGTGTAGTCTGGTGTTCTGCCAATGCAGCCATCACTACAGTGGATTCTGGGAGCTGCAAGCCCCCAAGAATCATGGATATTATAGCCTGGTACTATGTTCAACTCTACAGTGACTACTTAGAGCTCACAGCCCCCAGGAATTCTGAGTATTGTAGTCAGTTCTACTAAGTCAGCCCTGACCACAGAGGTCTCTGAGAGCTGTAGGCCATTGATTATTCTGGGTTGTGGAGTCCATCCTACCTAAGTGGACTTCACCATCAAAGCTCTGGAATCTGTGTAGCACAAGCCTGCCTAGACATCCCTGGGAGTCTGTGTAGTGCAATACAAAGCTTTCCGCAGCAGTATTCAAAAGGTAGGTGTCTGGGAGCTGCAGGCCTCCAGAGATTCTGGGTAGCATAGTCCTGTCTTCTGCCTCCATAACCCTCACTGTGGAAGCCTCTGAGAATTCCAGGCAACATGGACACGGGCACCTCCAAGAATTCTAGGTAGTGTAGTCCAGCTCTCTACCCTGTAGCCCTCACTATTGCAGATACTGAAACTGTGATTCCCCCCTGAGGATTCTGGATAAGGTACTCCAGTGTTTTGCCTACATGTCCCTACTGCAAGGGCTATGAGAACTGAAGGCCACATGCTTGCCTTGGTACTAAAGACCTCACTGTGGAAGCCTCTTGGAATTGCAGGAAACACATTCACTAGTCTGTCCCCAGGAATAGTAGGTATTGTAGTCTAACCTGCATAATTCACAGATCTCACTTGGAAGGCCTCTGGGAGTTACAGACTCCATACTCACCTGGGCAACACACCCTAACAAGGATTCTGGATACTGTAGTTAAGCTCTCAGTCCAACAGTCCTCACAACAGAGGATCCTGACAGCTGCTGGCACTGAGATTTGTGGATAATATAGTCCTGTGTTTTTCCTACTCACTGCAGAAAATTCTGAAACTAAAATTCCCCCTTAATATTGTCGGTAATGCAGTTCCATGGTTTGCACACTCACCACAGAGGATTCTGGGAGCTGCAGTCCCTCATGGTTCTAGATAATGCAGTCTAGGGTTTGCCTGCACAGACCTGCTGAAGATCACAGAAGGTGAAGACCCCATGATTTCCCTGGTAACCTAGATATTCTAGGTAGTGTGCTCTAACAATACAACTGTCACCACAGAAACCTCTGGGACTTACAGGGTTACAGGGTATGTAGGCATCCCCAGAGACTCTGAGCATTGAAGTCTGGCATTCTGAACTTACAATTCTCACCCCAGAAGCTGCTGGGCAGAGCAGCCACCCAAAAGTAACTGGTAGTATAGTTTAATTTTTGTCAGTACAGCCCTCTCTGCAGAGGTCTCTGCAAGTTGCAGGTCCCCAAGAATTATGGGTAGCACAGTCTGTCATTTGACCTCACTGCAGAAGGCTCTGGTAACTGCAATGAAGATTCTGCAGTTACCCAGGATTCAGGTAGTACAATCCATCATAATCTTTGCATCTCTCACCCTAGAGACTCCTGAGAGCTTCTTACTGCATTTTCATGAGCCCTTACCCTCAGGCCCCAATGAGACTCCAGGTACTGGGCCCTCCCTTCACCATCTTGAGGGGGCATTTGTGTCCTCAGACACTCAAGCCACACAAAATACATTGACATACCATGATAATCAGCAGCCAAAGCCTCAGTAAGAAATACTGTTGTAAAATAAGTTCTGCTAGGGCTGGGGATGTGGCTCAAGCGGTAGCGCGCTCGCCTGGCATGCGTGCGGCCCGGGTTCGATCCTCAGCACCACATACCAACAAAGATGTTATGTCCGCCGAGAACTAGAAAATAAATAATAAAAATTCTCTCTCTCTCTCTCTCTCTCTCTCTCTCTCTCTCTCTCTCTCTCTCTCTCTCCTCTCACTCTCTCTTTAAAAAAAAAATAAGTTCTGCTAAAATATTACCTGAGAAAGTAAAGAACATGGCAGAACCTCCTTCTCAGCATATCAGGCAGTACACAAGAAGCTTCTTCCTCATGTTTTCCTTACATGGACTTCAGTCATCCTGAATCCACAGTGGAGGGCAGCAATATGATATGAATATCATAACAGTACAAAGGTAAGTACAATTGCTTTAGCTTTAGATTATACAATGTGAATAACATATTAATTTTAATCAACAATGGACTGCCAGTATATTAGTTTTGAATGCCATAGTATGATATCATATTAGCATCAAAGGCCACAGAATAGATATTACTTTCAGATCAATAGTATGAATATCACAGAAATATTAAAAGTGACAGTGCAGCTATTAAATCAATTTCAGAAGGCATACTATGAATATAATAATATTATTAGAGGCTATAAGGCACCTATTGTTTTAGTAAGGATTCTACACTAGGCATATCATATTAGCATAAAACACCACTGTGTAGTTTTCTAAATTATTTTCAGATGCTACAATATGGATATTATATTAGTATTAAAGGCAATAAGACAATAAGCTCTTATATCAGTTTTAGATGCCACATGTATATCACAATAGGGCTGCTATTATATCAGTTTTCAATGCAATGCTATGATTGCATTAATACACAAGGCCATAGAGAAGCTATAATATTCATTTTCAATACTATAGTATAGATATAATAGTATTAAATATCATTATGCAGCTATTATATTTTATTTATTTATTTATCTATCAATCAATCAGGGATTGAACTCAGGGGCACTTGACCATTGAGCAACATCATTAGCCTTATTTTGTAGTTTGTTTAGAGACAGGGTCTCAGTGAGTTGCTTAATGCCTCACAGTGGCTGAGGCTGGCTTTGAACTCACAATTCTCCTGTCTCAGCCTCCCAAACCACTGGGATTACAGGCATGTGCTACTGTGCCTGGCTTATAATGTTTTTTTTCTTTTTTTTTTTTAAGAGAGAAAGCGAGAGAGGGAGGGAGGGAGGGAGAGAGAGAATTTTCAATATTTATTTTCTAGTTCTCGGCGGACACAACATCTTTGTTTGTATGTGGTGCTGAGGATCGAACCCGGGCCGCATGCATGCCAGGCGAGCGCGCCACCGCTTGAGCCACATCCCCAGCCCCTTATAATGTTTTTAAATGCTTTAGTAAGGATGTCATATGTTTTTAAATGCTTTAATAAGGATGTCATATTAGCTAGGAAATGCACATTGCAGATATTATATCAGCTTTGGACACTATTATGGATATCATATTAATATTAAAGGCAGCTATTATATCAATTTTAGATGCTGTAATAAGAATGTCATATTACTAATAAAGCCACAGGGAAGCTACTCTTTCAGTTTTTAATGATCTAACATGAATATAACATCAGTATTAAAGACCACATGGTAGCTATTATATCATTTTTAGATGTAATTGTAAGAATATTACATTAGCATGAAGAGCTACAGAGATGTTATACTAGATTGAGATGCTATGGTAAAAAAATATAGAAATTAAAAGTCTTAAAAGAACAATTATATTAGTTCAGATTCTATAATATGAATATCATAACAGTACAAAGGTAAGAGGACTACTTTTAGATCATTAACAGATGCTATGATATGGATATCATATTAGTACTAAAGGCCATAGGGCAGGAATTATATCCATATAATTGCTATAAATGAATATTATGTAATATTAAAAGGCCACAGGAGAATTATTATTTTAGTATTAGGGGTCACAGTATTGATACTGAATTAGTATTAAAGGCCATAGGGCATCTATTATATTAGCATTACATGCTATTGAATGAATATTAATATGAACAGCCACAAAGAGCTATAATATTCCATTAACAGGCCACAGTATGGATAAAATATTAATGGAAAATACACAGGATGCACAGAGATGCTCTTTCAGTACTTTGAGATGTTGTAGAATACATATGACATTAATATTAAAGCTCCAAAGTTCAGTTATTATATTAGTTTTATATGCTATACGATGACTATCCTATTAGTATAAGGAATTATATTAGTTTAGGTACTAGACTTTGGATAAGAGATTACTATTTTTTGAGAGAGAGAGAGAGAGAGAGAGAGAGAGAGAGAGAGAGAAGAGAGAAAAGAGAGAATTTTTTTAATATTTCTTTTTCAGTTTTCAGTGGACACACATCTTTATTTTATTTTATGTGGTGCTGAGGATCGAACCCATTGCATGCCAGGTCAGCGCATTACCACTTGAACCACATCCCCAGCCAAACAGATTACTATTAAATGCCAGAGGTCAGCTATTATGTTAACTTTATATGCTATCATATGGATATGCTATATTATAGGGTTTATTGCTATCATATGGATATTTTACTTAAAAATGACAAGAGGGCTATTTCATTTGTTTTAGAGGACATAATATGGATTAAAATATTAATATAGTTTGGGTATATTATCTATAAGGGCCACAGGTTAATATTTTATCAGTTTAGATTCTATTATGGGTATCATATAAATATTAAGGCCAAAGAGCGAGTATTATATAAAGTTAAGATGCTACAATAAGGATGTCTATTGATATTAAAGGATATAGAGCAGCTATTATATCAATTTTAGATGCAATAGTATGTATTACATTAGTTTTAAGGGCAACAGGGAATATATTATATTAGCTTGAAATGCTATAATATGGGTATTACTTTAGTATAAAGGGCTATAGGGAGGCTATAATGTTAGTTTTGGATGTTACGGAATGAATATTATATTAACATTAAATGTCACAGGGAAACTATTATATATCAGTTTTAGATGTTACACTCTTAATATCATATTAGCATTAAAGGCATCAGGGCAACTATTGTATTTATTTTAGATCTATGACATGTATATTATTATTTCTGTCATCTTTTTTGCTGCTTTGACCAAAGGACCTGACAAGAACAATTTTAAAGGAGGAAAAGTTCATTTAGGGGCTCACAGTTTCAGAGATCTCAGCCAATAGATGGCCAACTCTATTCCTTGGGGCTTAAGGTGGGGCAGAAGAGTGTGGTGAAAGAAATTTGTGATCAGGAAGCAGAGAACCTAAGCTCAGCCCACCTAATATGTACCCCAAAGGCACAGCCTCAATGACCCACCTCCTCCAGCTACACACTATCAGCCTGCAGTTACCACTCAGTTAATTCCTGTCAGAGGATTACTAATTTGGGTTAAGGCTCTCATAACCCATCATTTCACCTTTAAACTTCCTTACATTGTCTCACACATGAGCATATTCAAACAAATTATTTGGTATTAAGGCCACAGTGCATCTATTATTTTAAATGCTGCAGTATGGATATTATATTAATATTAAAGGCCACAGGTAGCTAATATATTTTATTAGCTTTGGATACTATAGGATGGATATCATAGAAATATCAAAGGCCACAGGACAACTATTGCATCAGTTTCAGATGTTCCAATATGAATATCATATTAGAATTAAACACTCCAGGTCAATAATTATGTACTATTAGATACTCAAGTATGAATATCATGTTAGATTTAAAGTCAACATGGCAGTATATTGATTTTAATACTATCCTATAAATATCATATTAGTTTTATGGCCACAAAGCTGATATTATATTAGTTTAAGGTGATACAATATCATATTAATACTATAGGACCTATTTACCATTTTTATATGAAGCACATATTTATCAGTTTTAGATTTATAATATGAATATTAAATGAATATTAAATTTCATAAGAAACTTATTAAATTAGCTTCACAGGTTATAGGAATGATATAACATTAATATTAAAGGCCACAGGACATGTATTACATCAGTTTTGGAGGCTATGATATTAGTATCAAAAGCTACAGGGGAGCTATTAGTTTAACATGCCTTAGCATGGATGTCACTTAGTATTAAATTCTATTGCACAGCTACTTACTTGTTTTATATATTATAGTTTCCATCTATTAGTAATAAAGACCTCTGATATCATATTTTGCTATAATATGAAATCATATTAATATTAAAGGCCACAGAACAGTTATTTAATCAGGTTTCCATGCTATAGTATGAATAACAAACCAGTAATAAAGGCCACAAGACAGCTATTATATTAAATTTAGAGGTCACAGTATGAATATTATGATATTAAAGTCTAGAGGACAGCTATCATATTAGTTTTGGATGCTATACTATCAATATTAAAGGACACAAGGAAGTTATTACATTAGTTTTTCATGGTATATTATATCAGCACTAAAGGCCACAGAACAGTTATTACTTTAGTTTTAAAGAGCACAATATGTTTATCATATTACATATCATATTAAAGGGCCCAGGCAGCTACTATATTAAGTTTAGGAGCTACAGTATGGATATCATATTAGTATTAAAATCCACAAGGTATCTATTATACTAGTTTTAAATCCAACACTATGGATATAATATGTGTCCTAAGGACACAGGACATATGTAATATTAATTGAAGATACTACATTATGTATATAATATTAATATTTGAAGCCAGAAGTCATCTATTATGTAATATATGCTATTATATGGATATAATAGTAAGATTAAAAGACATAAATCTTCTATTATGTTAGCTTGAGTTGCAGTAGCATGGATATCATATTGGTATTTAAAGCCACAGTGCCACTATTTTATTAGTATTGGATATACTGTAGCACAGATATCATATTAATATAAAAGCCACTGGGAAGCTATTATATCAATTTTGATGCTATACTATAAAAATTGTAATAAAGTTACAGGGCAGCTACTATATTACTTTTAGATGATAAATTAGCTATTATATCAGTTTCAGAGGCTACAATACAAATATGTTAGTATTAAAGTGAACAAGTTAGATATTATATTGGCTTATAAATGTCATAGGGAAGGTACTAAATTAGTTCAATATGCTATAATATTGACATTGCATTGATATGGAAGACCACAATTCAGCTATGTATCAGCTTTAAATACTGTAGTATGAATACCTATTAGCATTAAAGGCCACAGGGCACTATTATTCTAGTTTTAGAAGCTTTGGTATGGATATTGTATGGCTATTGTAGATTACAGGCAGCCATTTCATCAGAATTAGATCAACAGTATAGATATTTTCTTAATATTAAAGTTTTATATTCTGTTATAATTATTATATTACTATGAAATTCTACAACACTGCTATATTATCAGTTTTTGGTGCTATAGTATGTATGCACTATCAGTATTAAAACATCACTTGAAGCTATTACTTTAATTTCAAAGGGCACAGATTTTAACTCAATATTAAAGGCTACCAGGCAGCTATTATGTCAGTTTTAGATGTTAGGGTATCGATATTATGTTAATATTACAGGTCACAGTGCAGCTATTATATTAGTTTTAGGAAGGTATAATATGGACATCTTTAATATTAAACACAACAGGCACCTATTAGTCTTAGGTACTATAGCATGAATATTATTAGTATTCAAGACCACAGGAAAGCTGTTATAATATTTTCTAGGTACCATAGTGCATATCATATTACTCTTGAAGGCAAAAAGGAAGCTATTTTATTCATTTTAGAGTCTACATTATGAATATAATATTAGAATAAAAGGCTACATGGAGATTATAATGATGCTACATATGGATAAAATTAGTATTAAAAGGCTACAGGACAGCTATTTTGTTAGTTTCAGAGGACAAAGTTTTGATATTATACTAAAGTCAAAGGCTACAGGGCAGCCATTATATTAGTATTAGATGCTTTGGTATGGCTATCATATGACATTTATAGCCCATAGGGCACATATTTTATTACTTTTAGATGCTATAATATAAATATTAGTAGTAAGGACCAAAATTCAGATATTATATTGTATTTATGTGCTATAATATGGGCATTATAAAAGTATTAAAGACCACAAGGCAGCTGCTATAGTACTTTAGGATGCTATAGTATGCATATTACATTAATATTAAAAACCAAAGTTAGATATTGTTACTTTTAGATTGCATATTATAGATATCATATGATCATGAAAAGACACAAAACAGCTCTTATATTAAGTTTATGTGCTTCTCTGTGGAGATTTTACTATTACTGGAATTCACTGGGCTGATAGTATATTAGTCTTAGATGCTATAATCTGGATATTACATTATAATATCAATAGTATGAGTAAATATTAAAGGTCACAGGGAAGATATTATTATATTAGCATTAGATGCTACAATATAAATATCATGTTGGCATGAAGTTCACGGGACAGCTAATATATTAGTATAAAATACTATAGAATGGATATAACATTAGTATTAAAAGCTACAGTAGAGCTATCATATTTATTTTACATAGTGTATTAGGATATTATATTAGTATTAAATTCTACAGGGAATCTATTAAATTAGTTTGTCATGTTATAGTACTGATGTTAAATGTCACTTTTCTGCTTTTTTTTAGCTTTAGATTCTAGAATAAGAATATTACATTATAAGCCAGCTCTTCTCACTCTCAGGGAGGAAGCAAAATACATTGACATACCATGATAATGAGCAGCCAAAGCCTCAGTAAAAAATACTGTTGTTGTTATGGGGCTGGAGATGTGGCTCAAGCAGTAGCGCACTCGCCTGGCATGCACTGGGGTGCTGGTTTTCATCCTCAGCACCACATAAAAATAAATAAACATGTTGTGCCCACCAAAAACTAAAAAATAAATATTAAAAAAAAGAAATACTGTTGTAAAATAAGTTCTGCTAAAATATTACCTGAGAAAGTTAAGAACACGGCAGAACTTACTTCTCAGCACACCAGGAAGTGCACAGGAAGATTCTTCCTCATGTTTTCCTCACATGGACCTCAGTCATCCTGAATGCATAGTCTCCATGGGTAGGTGCCAATGATAAGGAAGCTCTGGTCCTCACCATAGATATATCCACCAGGCATCCCCAGGCCATGGTATCTTTCTAGGTGTGTTCCCAGGATTTTAAAAAAAAATAAAATTGGTCTACGCCTTAGATAGAGCCCCTAGGAGTCCCTAGATGTGGCATCTCTCAGGTGGGTCCCCAGGAGAAGAAGTTTCATTAGAGCACAGAACACAGCACCCAAAAACAATTGATCAGAGAAAGTGGCCCCCTGCTGGCCACTGTAGACAGTGCAGGATGCTGGGTGTTCACTGTTCAGAGCTGCACCCCCTTGTGCTAGGCACAGTGAAGCTCCAAAATTCATAGTTCTGACTATTCCAGGTAATGATTTTGGAAATCAAAAAGAAATAGAGCCTATCATCCTATGTCTTGATCAGAATGAATGGAGATAGCAAGCAGAAAAATACATAGCCCATAGACAAAATTTCATTGATTTCAGCAATCATGTAGAGGAAACAGTGAAATTTATAAACTGGAATAAGAAAAATTTTAAAACATTAATATTTCAAATAGAGACCCCAAATTTGAAGTACTTTCATGTAAGTCTTAAAGTACAATCATTCTTTCAGAAAATCTTGAAATGTTTAGAAAGAAATCAAATGAAATATAAATAAATACAGATATACTTTGTTCAGGTCTCAATATAATTAAGATGAAATTATCTCAAACCTGACCTGAAGATTCAGTGCATTCCAGAAATTCCCAAAAAGCTGTTTTTAAACCTAGACTAGACAGCACTGACTGCAAAAGGACACACTTCAAGAAGCCACACATATGGACGCCAGAACCTATCAAAATACTCTCTAGACTTGCATTTAAAATGGGAAACTGTAAAACTATAGAAGATGTGCATGACCACATGTTTCATGATGAGGTTCTAAATACAGCCCCTCCAAAAAAAAATCCATGAAAGCTGGGGATGTGGCTCAGTGGTTAAGCACCCCTGGGTTCAATCCTTGCTACCAAACAAACAAATAATAACAACAACAAATCCATGAAAGAAAAACCTGATAATGTGGAATGTATTAAACTGCTCTGTTAAAAAATCATATTAATAAAATAAAAAGACAAGTCAAATACTGGGGGAAACGTTGGAAAGTATATGTCTAAAACAAACTTGTATACAAAATATAGTAACACACTCAACATTAACACAACATAATGGGTAAAGATCTGAACAGACAATGCACAAGAAAGATACAAGATGACAAAGAAGCGTAGAAATGACTCTTAGTATCACCTGCCATGAGGAAAGCACAAACTAAGACCCCAAGGTGCACTGCACAACTACTAAGCTGCTAAGATCTTTACTAGGTGCAGTATCAACCATGAGGATGATGAGCAACCACAGGAACTCTTATGCATTGCTGGTACAACACACAACAGCTCACCACTATCAAAAAAAATGGCCTTTTTCCCCAAAATTAGACATGGTGTCACCACATGGTCCAAAAAAGATAGGCAACTGCCTCAAAAATATATATGTAGATAACAGCAGGCAATTACATATAGTAGTTCTATTCACAATGTCCCAATACTTTAAGCAATCAGGATATGCTTCAATGGGTGAACAAATAGCATAAGTGCTATGAATTTACACCATGGAGGCCCTGGTGTCTCTGAGCTCCCCCAGGTCTCTACTCTGGTCTGGAACCTGGACTGCCCTTACCTTTGCATACCTCACAGAGGGAAAAGTGAATTCTGAATAGAAACACCTGTATATGCAACTGATAAACTCAGGCTCAGTATGCAGTTGCTGCCTATGGAAAGAGATTTCAAAGTTATGGATGTGGGTGGTAAACTCAGAAAAATGCAAGCACAACAACCCAGGCCTGCATCTTTGTCCATCCATAGGAGCTTCCAGGGATACAACAGACAAACATGGAGGCAACTCCAGGATCCCCAAAGAACCACATCTAGGGGAGAACCTGGAGATGGCTACCATTAGGGTCCCTATGACCCACCTCTGATTAGCTTAGAGGACACTATGCTATAGCTTCATACCCCCATCCCAATTTTTAATTTTATCTCTTTTCCACTGGTAGCAAATGCATCCTGAGCTTGGATTCTGTTGATTGATTAGCTTGTTTAGTATTGTAGAGAGAGCTGTACCACTACCTAGTCCTGATGCACAACCTCTGAAATTCACTGTTCTGGTTATTCAACATATGTTTGCATATTTTAGCTAAAATAGAGCCCATCATCCCATGTTTTGATCTAAAACGATGGTGCTATGGTTTGAATATTTTCCACCCATATTTTATGCCCCCAAAGCCCTGGATCCCAGAAAGTCCAGGGCTGAACAAACCACCCCTCATATTCTCTTTCAGCTCCCCTCTTGCCATCCACACCTTGGAACAGCCAAAATATCTCTTTTAATCTCAGCAGGGAGAGTCCCTCAGGAATGTAAAGAAGATGATACTCCACTTGGTCATGGTGTCTCACCTATACACACTGGGCCTGGCTAGCCCTTTGAGAGAATGAGCATAGAACAAGCTTGGAGTAATCCAAGACAAAGTCAGATAGGTGGAAAGGAAGGGGGCTGGTGGTCAGTATACTGAGAGTAGACACCTTTCCCCATAGGGGCTGAGCACAGAAAATAAGGAGGGGCTTTCTGCCTCCATCCAGATGACCTCTGGATACTGCACAGGTACCCCTTCCCAGGAGGTCCTGTCCTAGTCAAGGGTCAGCTGCAGGGTGGTGCCTGACTCTAATCCCAGCATCTTAGGAGGCTGAGGCAAGAAGATTGCAAGTTCAAAGTCAGCCTTGGCAATTTAGCAAGGCCCTGAGCAACTCAGTGAAATCATGTCTCTAAATAAAATATTTTAAAAGGCTGAGGATGTGACTCAGTGGTTAAGTACCTCTGGGTTCAATTCCTGGTCCAAAAAAAAGATAAATTAAAACTTTGAGCATGAAACTGGGGGGGGGGGGGGTTGCCAATTCCTGAGATGCACTCAAGGCTTATTTCCTATTGTCTCTGGGCAAAGTATTTTGCATCTCTTTAGTGGTCATGATGTTTTAACAATCACACCTTCCTAAGCTCCAGTTTGACTCACACATTTACTTTAACTCTGACCAAATTAAAAGGTTTCTTTCTTTCTGCTCTGCTTTATGACCTTTGATTATTACACCAAATTTGGCTAAAAGCTGCCAGCAATATTCATGTCACTGCCTGAATTCTGTGTTGCCTTGAAATTTCTTCTGCCAGATTAAATACTCCATCACCTTTAAATCTAGCCTCACAGAACATCTCAGAACATAGGCAAACTGTAGACAACTTTTTAGAATATAACAAGAATGGCCTCTCATCCAATTTCCAACAGAGGCCTTTTCCTCTGAAACCTCATGGGCTCAGTCTTTACTATCTACAGCTATTTTATTAGTTTAATGTGTTATAGTAAGGATAAAACATTAAGAGCCAGGTGGCAGCTATTTTATTAATTTTTTTTGTTTTTTGGAGAGGGTGTAAGAAAGTCCATCATACAGCTCTTATATTAGTGTCGGAAGCTATACTACAGAAATTATTTTAATGTTAGAAGCCACAGTGCAGCTAATATATCTGTTGAAGATGCTACAGTGTGTATATTGATTTTAGATGCTATAGTATGAATATTATATTATTATTATTGATATAATATTAATATTAAACCCTACAGGGAAGCTATCATAATAGTTTTAGATGATACTTTATGGGTATCATATTAATATTAAAGGCCACAGAGCAACCACCTTGTCAGTTTTAGAAGCTATAGTTTGTGTGTGTGTGTGTGTGTGTGTGTGTGTATGTGTATAGTATTCATTTTAGATGCTGTAAAATAGACAGCATTTTAATATTAAAAGCCACATGGTACCTATATATTAATTTTTAATGCCATAGTATGCATATCATATTAATATTAAGGTTGCAAGGTAAGACATTATTTTAGTTTTTAATGCTATTATATGGATATCTTATTAACAATAAAGCCACAGGGAGGCTATTATATCACTTTTTGATGCTACAAATAGATGTCATATTGGTGTTTAAGGCTACTCTATTGATTTTAGATTCTATATTATGGATCTCTTATAAGTATTAAGAACAAAAAAATGCAGCTATTTTATTAGTTTTAGATGCTATATGTGGCACATTGCCAGCTATTATATTAGTATTACATGCTATAAGATGAATATTGTATTAATATTAAAAGCCACAGGAGAATTATTATATAAGGCCATAGGGAAGCTATTACATTAGTTAGAGATGCTACATTGAGGCTATAATATTAAATCCCAGGGCAACTAATATCAATTTTTGACGCTATTATATGGATAATATGTAAGTATTAAAGGTCATGGGAAACTATTAGTTTTATACACACTGTATAGCTAATAATGTTAAAGGCAACAGGCAGCTATTATATCAGTTTTACATGCTATAATATGGACATTATATTTGTATTAAAGGCCACAGTATGGGCTGGGGTTGTAGCTTGGTGGTAGAGTACTTGGCTAGCATGTGAGAGGCACTAGATTCAAATCTCAGCATTGCATATAAATAAATGAAATTTTAAAAGGTCCATCAAAACTAAAAAAAAAAAAGATGTAAAAAATGCCATAGTACAGTCATTTTGTCAGTGTTAAATATATTAATATGGATAAGTTATCAAGATTAAAGGGAATAGGAAAGATATAATATCAGCTTTAAAATACTATCATCATTAAACACCACATAGGACAGCTCTTATATCAGTTTTAAAAGCTCTTATAGATATCATATTAATATTATAGGCCACAAAGCAAATATTATGTCACTTTTAAGTGTTATAGAATGTATATTAGTATTAAAGGACACAGGGCAGCTGTGCTATCAGTTTCAGTTGCTATAGTAAGAATATTATATTAATATTAAAAGTCACAGGGAGATAATTTATCAATTTTTGATGCTACAATAAAAGTATTAAAGCCACAGGACAGGGCTGAGGTTATAGCTCAGTGGTAGAGTGCTTGCCTAGCACATGTGAGGCACTGGGTTCGATCCTCAACACCACATAAAAATAAACAGATAAAATAAATGTATTGTGTCCATCTACAAAAGTAAATAAAAACAACTAACACAAAAATTTTTTTAAAGTCACAGGGCAGCTATTATATTGGGTTTATAGGTCACTATATGAATACTATACTAATATTAAAGACCAAGAGCAGCTACTATGTTAGTTATAAATATCATAGTATGAATAGTATATTATTATTTAAGGCCACATGAAAGATAGTATATTGCTTTTAGATGCTATATATGGATATCATATTATTATTAAAAGCCGCAAGAGGGGCTGTGGTTGTGACTTGGTAGTAGAACACTTGCCTATATGTGGCACTGGGTTTGAACCTCAGCATCACATAAAAACACAAACAAATAAAATGAAGGCATTGGGTCCATCTATAACTGAGAAAAAAATTTTTAAAGCCACAAGATATATTACATTAGTTTTTTAGATGTTATTTAATGAATATCATATTAGTACTAAGAGCACTGGGCACATATATTAGTTTCAGATGTTATAATATAGATATACTATTAATACTAACAGCCACAGGGTAGCTATTATATTAGTTTTAGATGCTATAATATGAATATTATATTAATATTAAAGGCTACAGGGCTGTTATTATATTACTTTTAGGTTTACAGGATGGATATAATATTAACATTAAATTCCACATTTCAGCTAATATATCAGTTTTAGATGCCATAATATGGATATCATATTAGTTATAAAGTTCACAGAGGAGCTATTATATCAGTTACAATTCCATAGTATAGATGACATATTAGTATTAAAAGGGCACAAGGCAGCTCTTATTTCAGTTTTAACACTAATATTACGTCCACACTATGGCATACCAAACTGATATGATCACTGCCTTTTGGCCTTAATATTAATAACCATGCAGTGGCTTATAAAACTAATACAAAAGCTGCCCTGTGACCACATTATGATATTACATTAATATTAAAGGCAACATGACAGCTACTCTATTAGTTTTAGTTGCTGTATTATGGATATTATAGTAGTATTATTACAGTGGTCCACTTTATACTTTGAATATAGCCCTTCCTGATCTGCCACTATAAGGTCCTTGCTTAGCATCTGGATGGCCATCTTAAATGACAGCTGCCATTTTAAGGAAAAAGTTTCACTTTCTCACCCAAGGCCCTTTCTGAGAAAGGCTCATCACTCCCCCATACCAACCCAAACCTTAACCTTTAATATTAGAATCCTCCGAGCTCTGATTCCTGTACCTGCTCTATAAAAATTCCCAGAATTCAAGCCTGTTTTGCCTCTCTTTCCTACAGAGAGATGGCCATTGTCAGCTCTGACCAACAAACTCTGGGGTGTATCTCTGCCTGGTCTCCATCTTTCATTTCTCGATTACCCATCTCTTGTTCCTTGCTTTCCCTTCATCCACTGTAACTATCTTTTAATATAGTAGAATATTTTTATTGATTTTTTTAAATAAATGACTAATATAGTAGAATATTGAAATTGAAAGCAGTTCTCTTTTTTTAAAATTTTTTGGTTTCGGTTGTAGATGGATACAATACCTGTTATCTTATTTATTTTATGTGTTAGGAAAGTATTCTACCACTGAGCCAAAACTACCACCTCCCCCACCAACTTATTTTTTTAAAGGACATATTTCTTGGGGCTGAGGTTGTGGCTCAATGGTAGAGCACTTGAGATAGATAGATAGATAGATTTCTTTATTTCTCTCTCTGCTCCTCCCTAATCTCTCCCCTCCCTAATCTCAGGGGAAACAGGATTAACTTTCCCATTTAGGAAGATTTCTCTGTCCTTAAGTACACATCCACCTTAGGAATTAAGTCATACAGAATTTGGGGATGGTACAAGAAGATCTCAGAAATTACTATCTCTGAAATTAACAAGTAAATTACCATTCCAGACAGAGAACACATGCAATGTAGCTTTTGAATAATCTCTTTAAAAAGCCTCTGTTCCTGATGGGCAGAATCATAGACTTTGGGACAGGAGTCCCCTGTGTTTCTCCTTTGCTATCAAAGCAATAAACCTTCTTTTTCCTTTTTCTCAAAACTGTGCACTCATTATAGGATTGACATTGAGGATAAGAACTGAGTTGTGAAAACAGTATTAAAGACCAGAGTGCAGGCTTATATTAGTTTTGGATACTATAGTATTGATATCATAATACTATTAAAGGTTATATGGTAGCTATTAAATTAATTCTAGATGCTATTTATGGATATTACATTAGCATAAAAAGTCAAAGGGCTACTATTATATTATTTCTAGGCAATATTGTTTTAGTAAGCTTTTTTTGTCACTGTGTCTAAAATTTGTGACAAGAACAATTTTAGAGAATAAAAATTTTGATTTGGCACTCACAGTTTCCAAAGTCTCCATTCACAGAAAGTGGATTCATGTCTCTGGGCCTGAAGTGAGACAGGACACCATCACCTCACCCAAGGGTGTGGAGGAGGAGAGTGGGTCAGGACATGCCAAACAGGAAAGAGAAACCAGGGAAAAAATATATTCCCAAAGGAATGTCTCCAGTGCTCCTCCAACCACACTTTACCTACCTACAATTATTAAATTTTCCTTATGGGTGAATTAACATGTTGATCAGTTTAAGGCTGTCACTATCCAATCATTTCACCTGAAAATTTTCTTGCATTTTCTCCCACATGAGTTTTCATATCTAAACCATAGTATTCCGACCCTGGCCCAGAAAAGCTCAGGTCCACTCACAATGCAAAATATTTGAGTCCATTTCCAAGAAACAATATATTCTCATATTTTCATTCTCTCCCTCCCTCCCCTCCCCCCTCCACCTCCCTCCCTCCCCCCCCCTCTCCCTCTCCCTCTCCCTCTCTCTCCCTCTCTCTCCTTTTATTACCAGGGGTCAAACCCAGGGCTTTCTGGATGCAAGGCAGATGCTTTGCCACTGAGCTACATCCCAGCCCAAGAGTCCATATATTCTTAACAGCATACTCAAAAGGCCAAGTCCAAAGTCTCTTCTGAGATTCAAGGCAAATTCTCTGCAATGAGCTCCCATAAAAATCAAAAGCAAATTACATAAAAATCAACAAATAACAGCACAGGGTCTTTTAAAGAAGGGGTGGTGTCAAGGAGAGATAGATGAGGATGGTGGAAACATAAGGTTAAGAGAATAATTATATAAAATAAGACCACTGTACTGACTCCCCACATGCTTTCTTTGCCGAAAAAGCAATCTGCCTGCAACACTGCCTAGCCTGGAGGGACCAGATTTGTCACATTCCTGCTTCTTCCTGCCCTTAGGCACATATGTGGGGGGTCTGGGGTATATTAAAGGGCAAGACACACCCATCCCCACAGACAATCAACTCTGAGCTCCCTTCTCTTTGGAGAAGTCTATCTTCATTTCTTTCTTAAATAAAACTTGGTTTCTATGCTTACCTAAGCATTTCACGGGTGTTTAATCTTCAACATCAGGGAAACAAGGACCTGTTCTTGATCTCCAAGACTGGTATCAGTGGGACCAAACAAACACTAACACTCAATTGGGCACACAAAACCTATAGTTGCACAACCAGCATCTGAGGCACATGGCATGGTGATGTTCTCTCCAAAAGGGCTTGTGCAGCTCTGCCCTATGGCTTTGCTGGTTGCAACCCACAAGACTCTCTCAGCTTATACATCTGTTTGATTCCCACAGCTTTCCTTGGCAGACTCTCCATGGTACTGGAATCTCTTAATCTTGGGAGTCTCCACTACAGTTCCAGCTGCCTTCTCACTTCATACATCACACTCTCAGAGGCTGCCCACAGCAACTAACCATTTTCCTGGCCTCCCAGGTTTTCCTTTGAAATCTCAGTGAAAGCCTCCATAACTCCCTAACTCCAATTTCCCCCAATAAAAAAAAAAGAAGATAACAGGAAAAGCACCATGTGGTTGATGCCAAGTTCTTTTACCATCTCAACCAGTAGGCAAGATTTCTATGACTATGGCTGTAGTATCCTCTGAGTGCCTGGCATGGTGAAACAACTTCCCAACCCTCTTGTTCAAGCAGGTGCACAAATGGTCTCAAAGAATTTTTACTTTTATAACCTTGGGCCAGAGATAGATGAGATCTTTTCAATTCCTAAGATGCCCACAAGCCATCTTTTATATTGTCTCTGGGTAAAGTAATTTAGCATCTCTGCAGTGGTGGTAATGTCCTGAACAATAACAACTTCCTTCATCCCAGGTTTACATTTTTCTGGGCAAACTGGAAATTGGACCAGAATCCCTCATTAAGCTCCACCTGCAACTTACTAAACCTTTCCCAGCTTTATCTCTAAATATTTCAAACTTTCTCCCCCAACAAACCATCTGTAAAGACTACTGAATCATATAGATTATTCATAGCAAAAACCCACTCACTGATTTAGTCAGCTTTTTCACCACTGTGACCAAAAGATCTGACAAGAAAACATTTAAAAAGGAAAAGCTTATTTGCTGTTCATGGTTTCAGAGGTCTCACTCCAAAGACACAAAACTCAATTGCTCATTTAAAAAAAAATTTTAGTAATCAATGGACTTTTATTTATTTATATGCAGTGCTGAGAATTGAGCCCAGTGCCTCACACATGCTAGGCAAGCACTCTACCACTGAGCTCTTGGTCCAACTTGAAGCAGAACATCATTGCCAAAACTGTAGAGAAGAAAAGCTGGCAAACAAGAAGGGGGGGGGAGCATGAGCGCTCTTCTCCCCAGGGACAAAATATTAACCTCAAAGGACTGCCATCATTTACCCACCTTGTCCAGTTACCACCCAGTTAATCCCTATCAGTGGATAATTAGATTAATGCTTTCATTAAGTTGGTGCACTGATGTAGGTTAATGCTCTCAGGATCCCGTCATTACACATTTAAATTTTATCTCATTGACTCACATGAGTTTTTTAAAGGATAACTCATATCTAAACCATAATAGCTATGGATACCATAAAAACATGAAAGGACACAGGGCAGCTATTATATTAGCCTTAGGTGCTACACTATGGATATCATATTAGTATTAAAGATCACAGGGAGATACTATTTTGCTTTAGATGTTAAAGTATGTATATTATATTTGGATTAGAGACCACAGGGTAGCTATTATATTAGTTTTTGATGTCATGTTATGAATATTATTTTAGTATTAGAGGCCATGATGTGGACATTATATGTTTGCTCCTCATGCTTCCCACCATCCCCTCACCGGCTGCCAGAGCTGCCAGAAGCTTCTGAGCCGTCTCTCTGAGGCTACTCTGAGGAAAAGGGAATCACAAGTGTCCCTCCAGACATGACCCATGAGGGTCTCCATGCTACGCATCTCCTCAGGCTGCTCTGAGCAGAAAACCCCAGGCTTCTCTAAAAATATAACCCATGAGGGTCCCCAAGCCAGGCATCTCCCCCAGGCTACTCAGAGGAGAAGGAAACCCCAGGCATCCAAAGAGACATAAACCACAACCATGAGGGTCCACACACCAGGCATCTCCCTCAGGCCACTCTGAGGGGAAGAAAACCCAGGGCCTACACAGAGTTGCGACCCACAAGGCTCCCCACATCTGGCGTCTCCCTCAGGCCAATGTGAGGAGAAGGGAGCTCCAGGCATCCCTAAAACATGACTCACAAAAGTCCCTAAGCCAAGACCCCAACCTGGGTCTCTCTCAATCTGCTCTGAGAAGGGAGCTCTGCCCCTCCATGTGGAGTGACCCAACACTCCCAGGAATGGGGCTCTCCCGGGTTGGTCCTGAGGGAGAAGCAGGCTCCTCACTTTCAAAAAGGTGGTATTAAAGATGGCGGCGAGGCCTCACCCCTGATTGACCATGCCCCCTTTGGCCAAGCACAGCAACCCTGGCAACTGGCCCAGGCAGCTCTGAGGAGAAGGGAACCCAGGGCTACTTAGAGACGTGACCCAAGAGGCTCCCCAGGCTTGGCATATCCCTCAGGCTGCAGTAAGGATGAGGCTGCCCCACAGTGTCCCTAGAATGTGACCCACGAGGGTCTCCAAACCAGGCTTCTCTCTCAGGCTGCTCTGAGGAGAATGGAACCCCAGGCATCCCTAGAGACACGACTCACAAAAGTCCCTCAGTCAAGAGTCCACTGAGACTGCTCTGAGGAGAAGGGAGTTCCGAGGGTCCCTGGAGGCATGACCCATGAGAGTCCCCAACCTGGGTGTCTCTCTCAATCTGCTCTGAGAAGGGAGCTCTGCCCCTCCCTGTGGAGTGACCCAACACTCCGAGGACTGGGGCTCTCCTGGATTGGTCCTGAGGGGGAAGCCAGCTCCTCACTCTCAAGGAGGCGGCCTTAAAGATGGCGCTGAGGCCCCGCCCCTGCTTGGCCACGCCCCCTTCAGCCATGCACAGCAACCCTGGCACCCAGCAACCCTGGCATCTGCCCCAGGCCGCTCTGAGGAGAAGGGAACCCCCAGCCTAATTAGAGACGTGACCCACGAGGCTCCCCAGGCCTGGCATCTCCCTCAGGCTGCTGTAAGGATGAGGGAGCCCCCCAGTGTCCCTAGAATGTGACACAAAATGGTCCCCACACCAGGCATCTACCTCAGGCTGCTCTGAGGAGAACAGAATCCTGGGCATCCCTAAAGACATGACCCAAGAGGGTGCCCGCACAAGGCATCTCCCTCAGGCCACTCTGAGTTGAAGGGAGCCCCAGGCACCCCTAGAGACGTGGCCCATGAGGGTCCCCACACCAAGTGTCTCTCTCAGGCTGCTGAGGAGAAGGAAACCCCAGGCATCCCTAGAGACAAAACTCACGAAAGTCCCTAAGCCAAGAATCAACACTGAGGCTGCTCTGAGGAGAAGGGAGCTCCGTGAGTCCCTGGAGGCATGACCCACGAGCATCCACAACCTGGGTCTCTCTCAATCTGCTCTGAGAAGGGAGCTCTTCCACTCGCTGTGGAGTGGCCCAACACTCCGAGGACTGGGGCTCTCCCGGGTTGGTCCTGAGGGGGAAGTCAGCTCCTCACTCTCAAGAGGCAGCATTAAAGATGGCGGTAAGGCCCTGCCCCTTCTTGGCCACGCCCCTTTGGCCATGCGCTGTGCAGGGGCTCCTCCCAGCTCAAAGGCGGGGCCTCTCCTGGCTCCCTGGTGAATGTCAGCACCTTCTTCCACCCTCAGCAGTTAATGAATAAAATATGTTCCCACTGCTCTATCTAGCTGTGGACCTGAGGAGTGGAATCTCAGAAGAGGAGAAATGGAGTCCAGGAGAACCCCTCACTGCACTCCACCAGGCCAAGGGCTGCAGCACCCTGAGACAGGCAGGCAGAGGTACACAGGGAGGCAGCTACAGGGAGTCTAGACCCTCAGCCCAAGGGCAGAGGCCAGAAACAGACCACCTCAGAGGCTTCTGGGACATGTAGTCTTTGAGACAGAGTGACTTGGCCAGGGACTGCTCCAATTCAGAATCAGGGGTTTTAGGAAAATCTGTTAATTCCCAGCCCAAGGTGATCACTGTGGGAGGGTATAAGAACCTGAGCTCAGACCAAATTCCCAGTAGCCTATGAGAGCATTCTAGATCATTCAGTCTGTCCTGCCTATCCAGCTCTCACCATGGATGCCTCTGGGAGCTGCAGGCTACACAGATTCAGGGTTCTCAGGGTTTCTGGACAGTTTAGTCTGGTGCTCTGCTCACACAGTCTTTGCCCTTCAGGACCATGGAAGCTGTGTGCCATGTGCTGGCCCAGACACCCTGGAGAACCCTGGCAGTGGACTCTGGTGTTCTACCCATGCAGCCCTCACCCCAGAAGCCTAGGGGTTGCAAGTAGCACATTCACCCTCATACCACCAGAATTCTGGGTAGTGCAGTCTTGTATTCCACATTGCAGCCCAGCTGCAGAGGTCTCTGTGAGCTGCAGGCTACTCAGGCATCCCTAGTGATTCTGAACAGTGTAGCCTGGCATTCTGCCCTCTCAGCCCTCACTCCAGAAGTATATGGGGGCTTCAAGTAGCACATTCAACATCATACCCCCACCCAGATGCAATCCAGTCTTCTACAATGCAGCCCCCACTGCAGAGGTCTCTAGAAATTACAGGCTACACAGTCACTCAGGCATCCCTAGGGATGCTAGACAGTGTATTCTGGTGTTCTGCCCATGCATCATCACTACAGTGGATTCTGGGAGCTGCAAGCCCCCAAGGATCATGGGTATTATAGCCTGGTGCTATGTTCAACTGTACAGTGACTACTTAGAGCTCAGAGCCTCCAGGAATTCTGAGTATTTTAGTCAGTTTTACTCAGCCTGCTCTGACCACAGAGGTCACTGAGAGCTGTGGGCCACTGATTATTCTGGGTGGTGCAATCCATCCTACCTAAGTGGACTTCACCCCCATCATGGCTCTGGGATCTGTGTAGCATAAGCCTACCTAGACACCCCTGAGGAGTCTGTGTAGTGCAATAAAAAGTTTGCCCCGGCGGTATTCAAAAGGAAGGTGTCTGGGAGTTGCAGGCCCCCAGGGATTCAGGATAGCATAGTCTTGCCCTGTACCTCCATAGCCCTCACTGTGGAAGCCTCTGAGAGTTCCAGGCCACATGGACACGGGCACCTCCAAGAATTCTAGGTAGTATAGTTTAGCTCCCTACCCTGAAGCCCTCACTAATGCAGATCCTGGGAACTGCGATTCCTCCTGAGGATTCTGGATAAGGTACTCCACTGTTTTGTCTACATGCCCCTACTGCAAGGGCCATGAGAACTGAAGGCCACATGCTTGCCTTGGTACTGAAGACCTCACTGTGGAAGCCTCCTGGAATTGCGGGCAGCATATTCACCAGTGTGTCCCCAGGAATTGTAGGTAGTGTAGTCTGACGTGCATAATGCACAGTTCTCACTTGGGAGGCCTCTGGGAGTTGCAGGCTGCATACTCACCTGGGCAACACACCCCACCAAGGATTCTGGATACTGTAGTTAAGCTCTGAGTCCAACACTCCTCACAACAGAGGATCCTGAGAGCTGCTGGCACTGAGATTTGTGGGTAATTTAGTTCTGTGTTTTTCCTAATCACTGCAGAAAATTCTGAAACTAAAGTTCCCCCTTAGGATTGGGGGTAATGCAGTTCAGTGGTTTGCCCACTCAAAACAGAGGATTCTGGAAGCTGCAGTCCCTGAGGTTCTGGATAATGCAGTCTAGTGTTTGGCCTGCACATTCCTGCTGAGGATCACAGGAGCTGAAGACCCCATGCTTTCCCTGGGACCCTGGAGATTCTAGGAAGTGAGCTCTACCAACAAAACCATCACCACCAAATCCTCTGGGACTTACAGGGTTACAGGGTATGCAGGCATCCCCAGAGATTCTGAGCATTGAAGTCTGGTATTCTGCCCTTACAATTCTCACCCCCAGAGGCTCCTGGGCAGAGCAGGCACCCAAAAGTAATTGGCAGCATAGTTTGATTTTTTGTCAGTACAGCCCTCTCTGCAGAGGTCTCTGGAAGTTGCAGGTCCCCAAGAATTATGGGTAGCACGGTCTGTCATTTGACCATGCTGCCTTCACTGCAGAAGGCTCTGGTAACTGCAATGAGGATTCTGCAGTTATCCAGGATTCTGGGTACTGCGATCCATCATAATTTTTGCATCTCTCAACCTAGAGGCTCCTGAGAGCTTCTTGCTGCATTTTCATGAGCCCTTACCCTCAGGTCCCAATGAGACTCCAGGCACTGGGCCCTCCCTGCACCATCTTGAGGGGGCATTTGTATCCTCAGACACTCAAGCCACACAAAATACATTGACATACTCATGATAATGAGCAGCCAAAGCCTCAGTAAGAAATACTGTTGTAAAATAAGTTCTCCTAAAATATTACCTGAGAAAGTAAAGAACATGGCAGAACTTACTTCTCAGCCCACCAGGCAATGCACAGGAAGCTTCTTCCTCATGTTTTCCTCACATGGACCTCAGTCATCCTGAATCCACAGTGGAGCCTCCATGGGTAGGTGCCAAGGAGAAGGAAGCTCTGGTCCTCACCATAGACATATCCACCAGGCACCCCCAGTCCATGGTATCTTTCCAGGTGTCTCCCAGGATTAAAAAAAAAAAGAAGAAGAAGAAAAACCTCTGGTCTACACCTTAGATAGAGCCTCTAGGAGTCCCTTATGTAGCATCTCTCAGGTGAGTCCCCAGGAGAAGGAAGTTTGATTAGGACACAGAACAGAGCCCCCAAAAGCAGTTGATCAGAGAAAGTTGCTGGCTACTGTGGGCAGTGAAGGATGCTGGGTGTTCACCGTTCAGAGCTGCACCCCCTTGTGCTAGGCACAATGAAGCTCTTAAATTCATAGTTCTGACTATTCCAGGTCATGATTTTGGAATTCGAAAAGAAATAGAGCCTACCTCCTATGTCTTGATCAGAATGGATGGAGATAGCAAACAGCAAAGTACATGGCCCATAGACAAAATTTCATTGATTTACTATATTTCAGCCATCATGTAGGGGAAACAGTGAAATTTATAAACTAGAATAAGAAACATTTTAAAGCATTAATATTTAAAATAGAGGCCCCATAGTGGCCCTGAGGTTAGCAACTGTAGCTCCAACCCACCTAAATTCTGCAGGTCTCCTCCAGCAAGCAGAGTGTCCCTGTCTCCCGGGGACTGGTGGCAGCTCTGTGAGAGTGGAGCAGAACAGGTGAGCATGTCCTCGGGCTGGGGAGCCTGGAGGAGAAAGGGCAGAGCCGAGGTGCGCGGATGCCAGACCCACAGTTTCCACTGCAGAATAAACCAAGCACCTTTCAGAAACTACAACCTGGCTTCTGTCCACCAGGTACCTCCAATGGACGGCACAAACAGGGGACCTTTTTGGCAGCAGAGCATGGAGACCCAGAACCCTGAAGTCACACCTGAGAAGGGCGAGTGCCCTCCAGGCTCCATAAAATCAATCCAGGGCGCTGGAGTGGGAGAAAGGGCTGAGTTCCAGGTCGTGATTTTTGAGTTCTAATTCCGCTGCACCCTGGCCCAAGCCTGCGTGGTTTGGCTATGTGACTTAACTCTGAGCTGTAGTTTCCCACCTGCGCCAGGCGGTGGCAGTGCTGTCCTGGTTCCCGCCAGATGGGCAGCGAGGAGCTTTCGGGGTTGGAAAGCACTCTGGGGCTCTGTAGCATTGCCACCCTCTGTGCATGGATCCTGCTCCCCTCTCCATAGCTCTGTATTCAGCTTGTACTCACGCTTCAAGTCACTGCAGCCATAACGTAATTCCACATAGGTACTCGCCCATTCTTCAAGATACCCCACATTGTTTGGAGAACCATGCAGTAAATGCCCTCATTGCGGGGCTGGGATGTGGCTCAGTGACTGAACGCTTGCCTCATACATGTGAGGCCCTGATAGGCATGATGTGGCGTTTACACATGATATTGAGGCTGGGACAAAGTTATGTCTAGGAATAGTGACTGAGCCTATGTAAGGAGTTTTGAGAACTGTTGAGTAAACACCCAGGCCCTGCCTCTCTGATCTTGAGTCTGAATTATCCAATTAACAGGTGGAATGGGAGCTACTTCTACATAGCATACATGAAAGCAATTCACAGAAGAAAGGCAGAAAGGAAGATTGCAGAAGGGATCTTACACTTGGCTAGGCTCTGGGCACTGCTCTGATCTGTGGCCCTTCCCCATGGGGCAATAAGCCCTGCCCACTTACTGCCAGTAGGTTCCCTGTCCTACATACAACAGGCTGTCCACATCTTGGACACAAGAGTTTTCCACCAAGGCCTTCTGGGTTTCAGCAGAAGTTCAGTGTCTAAGCCCAATGGATGCTACTGGAAAGAGCAGGCAGCAGCAAAAGGGGGATGTGAAAGGCTGGCCAAAGGGAAGTAAATGCAGGTTTGCCCTTGCACAGAAATGAGCTTTCAGTGAAATGGGCTTTCAGTGGACACACTTTGTGCAATAAAGTGGCTAACTCTGAGATAAACAAGATTGATAAGCATTTAGCCTAACTAACCAAAATGAAAAGAGAGAAGACTTACATTAATAAAATTAGAGATGAAAAAGGGGAAATCACAGACATTACAGAAATTCAGCAGAACATTAGGGACTATATTGAAAACTTATATTCAATGAATTGGAAAACCTAGAAGAAATAGACACATACAACCTGCTAAAACTGAATCAAGAGGACATAGAAAACCTAAACAGACCAATAACTAGGAATGATATATAGAAACCAAAAAATATGCCTTCCAAAAAATAAAACCCTGGGACCAGATAGATTCTCAGCTGAATTCTATCAGAAATTTAAAGAAGAACTAAAGCCAATACTCCTCAAATTAATCCATGAAATAGAAAGGAATGGAGCACTTCCAAATTCATTCTATGAAGCTAGTATCACTCTCATATCAAAACCAGATAAGGACACATCAAGTAAAAACACTGCAGACCACTATCATTGATGAACTTAGACTTTTAAAAAATATACCTAATAAAATATTAGCAAATCATGTTCAACAACATACTAAGAGGATTGTACGTCATGATCAACTTGGTTTTATACCAGAGATGCAAGGATGGTTTAATATACACAGATCAATAAATGTAATTCATCACATAAGTAGAATTAAGGGCAAAAATCATTTAGTCATCTTGATAGGCACAGAGAAAGCCTTTGATAAAATTCAGCACAAAATTTGTCAAAATAAAAGCTATGAAGAAACTAAGGATAGAAGGAACCTACCTCAATACCCTAAAGGGTATATATGAAAACACCTAAAGCCAACCCCACAGTAAACAGGAGAAACCTGAAAGCATTTCTTTTAAAATCAATAACAAGACAAAGATGTCCACTCTCACCACTCCTGTTTAATATAATTCTAGGAAGAACAATTAGACAAGAGAAGGAAATAAAGGGATTAAAAGTAGGAAAGAAAGAAGTCAAATTATCACTGTTGGCAGATGATTTGGTCCTATATCAAAAAAATATTTTAGAATATCAAAAAAACTCCACCAAAAGCCTATCAGGGCTAATAAGCAAGTTTGTCAAAGTAGCAAGTTACAGAATCAACATAAAAAATCAGTAGCTTTCCTATGAATCAATAATTAATCTGCAGAGAAAGTAATCAAGAAAACTATTCCATTCTCAATAGCCTCAAAGACAATAAAATACCTGGGAATAAAGCTAACAAAGGAGGTGAAAGATCTCTACAATGAAATCTATAGAACATAGAATAAAGAAATTGAAGATGACTCAAGAAGATGTAAATACCTCCCATGTTCATGGACACAAATGTGAGCTTTCAAGGCCCCATCTTTTTCTGATGTGGCTCACAGGAGTCAGAAAGCAGTGTACTTAGTACTGCCAATTCACCACAAAGCCTATCTTTCAAACATATCTTAAATAATAAACTTGAACAGGCAGGTGACAAAAATCAGGGAAAAGAAGTCATAAAGAGCATATCCCTTTATGCCCTCTCCTGGTCCCACCTCCCAGTACCTTCAGCAACATAGAAGGTCCTTAACCCCTGTCCTTTTGCTTTTCATTTAATAATTTATTAAATAATTTCTCATGGTGATCATGAGACTTCAGACTCTCAATCCTCCCCAAACTTGTGGGAGGGCACAAGTTCCAATGAGCTAATCACAGAGCTGGTTCCACTGCACCCAGCCATCCAGAGCCACCCAGAAATCATAGACCATGATTAACCTCCCTGGCTGCAAAAAGACACACTGCTTCATAGATTCAAGGATCAGGAGGTTAGTGCCAGGAAACTGGGTCAAAGACTTTTCTTTTTTTTTTTTTTTTTTGGTACCAGACATTGAACCCAGGAACACTTAACTATTGGGCTCCATCCCCATGCCTTTATTTATTTATTCAACTATTTTATTTTTTGATAAGATCTTCCTAATTTGTTCAGGATGGCTTTGAATTGTATTCCCCCAGCCTCACCCTCCCCAAGGCACTAGATTAACAGGCATCCAACACTGTGCCTTGTCTATATTTCTTATTATGACTCACCAACACACATAAAGAAATAAATGCCTTTCAACTTGAAAAAGAACTTGAATACAAAGTGCACTAGCAAATATGAAAAGATGCTTAACGTCTCATTAATTATGGTCATGTAAGTTAAAATCACAGTGAAATTTCCTCACTCCTGTTAATATAACCATTTTCAAAATAATTTAAAATAGCAAGCATTGGTAAGAATGAAGACAAATGTGTAACCTGTGTGTGAAATAATTGCAGTTTCATCAAAAAGTTAAAATTAGAATTATTAGAATTCTCATAGTACTTAAGTCTGTTCCTAGGTTTTTACACCAAAGAACTGGAAGAAGATATTCAAAGCAAAATGTGTATGTGTTCTTTGCATCTGTTTCAGTCATGAAAATGAAGGACAGGCTCAGAAAGAGTTCCAGGAAGAAAAATGTGGATCTGAGTAAAAAATTATAATAGCTATGGTGTTTCATCCCCCATTAAAAAAAAAAAAGAAAGAAAGAAAAGAAACTGTCAGCTCTTTTCACGGAGCACAGCAGACCTGTGATTCTTGCTCTCATAGAACACCAGCTAGGTGGGTCTCCATATACAGCACAGCAATCCTGTATATTCCTGTCTCTCCACGTGGCCATGTGCAACTCTGCAATTATTCACATTTTAGATATCAAGTTTTGGAGCTGGGGATGTGGCTCAAGCGGTAGCGCGCTCGCCTGGCATGCGTGCAGCCCGGGTTCGATCCTCAGCAGCACCACATACCAACAAAGACGTTGTGTCCGCCGAGAACTAAGAAAAAATAAATAAATGTTAAAAATTCTCTCTCTCTCTGTCCCCCTCTCTCTCACTCTCTCTTTAAAAAAAAAACAAAGATGTTGTGTCTGCCAAAAACTAAAAAAAATAAATATTAAAAAATTTTAAAAAAAAATAGATATCAAGTTTCTTGGATCTGCCAGTAGACATGATTAGCCTTAAAATCCTTCCATCAGAAAACTCCAGTTTTCTGGATATAGAATTCAACAGTATTGCACATCTATCCATCAATAAAACCCCAGTCTCCTGTCTGTACAATTGGTGCCCAGAAGCACTGAGTTTCCTGCTATTGTTATCCCAGATGCCTAGCTTTGAACATGAACAGAAGCAGCCCTGGCATTGTGGGTCTCCAAATAGATTCCAGCAGCCATGGTAATTCTGAGACCATGAGCATTATAGACCACTAGGTAGCAATGAAAATTCTGGACAGTATAATTTCCTGACCATATAGAATGCCATTCTCCTGTTCCTGATGTATAGCCCATCAGTACTATGTGTCCACACATCATGGAAACCAAGTTGCCTGGCTTTTCTACAGCAGTCCATCAGTCCTTCACATCCTGCCATCATAAGAACCCATTTCCCTAGCTGTCCACAAACAGCAGAGCAAATTTGTAAGTCCTGACATCACAGATCCCCAATTTTCTGTGACTTCCATGTAAATTCAAGAAGCCCTGCAATTTCTGCCATCATAGAAACCCAATTGTCTCCCTTGAACATACACACCAGCAGCCCCAGGAATCCTGTCATTAGAGAAACCCATTTTCTCTGCTCTCCACATTAAAACCAGCAGCCTGGCAATTCCTGCCATCATACAACCAAGTTAACTTGCTCTCCAAGTAGATCCCAGCAGGACTGTGAGGCATACCATAAATTCCCCTTGCTTACATATGGAGTTCAGCAGCTCTGTCAATCCTGCCATCATACAGCCAAGTAACCCAGTGAATTCTGCCATCTTACAACACCAGTTACCTCCATGTGGACACCAGCAGCCCTTGGATTTCTGATATCGTGGAAACACAACTTTCTGTGTCTCCATGATGATTGCAGCAGCCCTGTGTGTACTGCTGTCATAGACACCAGTTCCATGTCTTTCTATCTAGAAGACAGTAGTCTTAGTTGTCCAGTCATCAGTAGAATCCCAGTTCCCATACTACCAGAGTCCAGCAGTACTGTGAGTCCTACCATCACAGAACCACACTTCCCTGAGGTTTCTCATAAATCTTGGAGCACTTCAATTCTTATCAACAGAACATCAGCTTACTTGTTCGCCATATAAAAAAGCAGCAGCTCTGGGAGTCCAGACATCATTGACTCACTATTCCATTGCTTACCACTCAAAGCCATCAATTCTGAACATCCTGCCATCACAGGCTGCAGATCCCTTTGCTACACAATGAGTTCAGCAGTCAAGTATGCACTTCTCATAGAAAATCAGTTCTGAGGCACTACACAAAGATCCCTACAGACCTGGAAGTTCTGTCATCAAAGACTCCAGTTCTGTGCCATTCAACATAGACCCCAGTATAATGAAGAGTCTGGCCATCACAGAAACTCTGTAATCTTGCTCTTTACATAAATAATATCAGCATTGTGTGTTCTTCCTTCACAGTATCTTAGTTCCCTGGTTCTCCAAATAGAACACAGAGCTGGCAATTTTTGTTCTCCTAAAACCCCAGTTACCTGGCTCTACACATATACCTAGCAATGCTGAGACTCCTTCCACTATAAAATGCCAGTTTCTTAACTCTCCTCATGAAACCCAATAGTGTGGGCTGTCCTACCAATATTATGCTCGAATTCGGGACCCCCAAAAGACCACCAGAAACAAAGATTGATGTAAACAGCAAAGAGGTATTTATTGCGAGCTAGCTCAGTCCTCCATGTGGACACACAGCAACTGGTGACACTGAGAGGCCCCGAGCCCAGGGTTTGCAGCAGTTTTATATATTCTTTGGAGAAAGCAGGGACGCCCACATACATCATAGCATCTCTTAGCAAATCATCACACACCATGGGAAAATCAAACAACAACTCTAAAACATGATTAGCACATTCATTGGCGGGAACAAGTTGGGTAGGGGTGATTGGTTACTACAAGAGGGGGGATTCATTTGAACTGATTGGTTTAAGCCAAGAGGGTTGTTGATGCTGAACTACATGGTTTCCCAACATGTTATCAACCACCATAAACTACTGGGAGGGTCATCTGGCATCCCAGGTATTGTTCTGTCTCATGCTGATTGGTGGCTGCTAGGGGATTGCTATGGATCCCCACCTAGCCTGACTGAGTCAGGGACATCCGGTGCAGCAGATCTCTCCTGTTATTTGTAGATAAACCACTTAGCAGGGTGGGAATGTGCCTAGGAGTGCTCTGTGGGTCTTTCCAAGGGCAAAGGTCATGTCCCTTCCTTGGACAGGCTTTGCTCTGAGGTAGAGGCTGGTTTTTCACCATCATAGCACATCAGGTCCCTAGGTCTCTACATAGAGCACAGCAGTGCTGGTTGACCAGCCATCAGAGAACTCCTGCTCCCTAGAACCCCATGTAGAGACAACAAGCCATAAGTGACCACCATCATAGAATCTCACTTCCCTGGTTCATCACATATAGCACAACAGCCCTACAGTCTTTCCATAACAGATCCAGATTTTCCTGACTCACCATGGAGAGTCAAGTAGCCTTATGATAAACATCATCACAGGACTCCAATTCCCTGAATTACCTCATAGAACTCAGAAGATATGGACATAATGCCATCAATGTAACACAAGTTTCTTGTCTCAGTATCAGGAGCCCAACACCTCCAATGAGTCATGTCATCAAGAAAATCCCAGTTCCCAGTATTTCCACAATAAGTCAGAATTCCCTATATTCCTGCCATCATAGAATCTGTTTTCTGGCTTTGAACAAAGAGACCAGCAGTCTTATAATCCCGCTATCATAAAAATCCAGTTCCCTTGTGCTCAAATAGAGTCTACCAGCCCTGTGAGTCTTGTCATCAAATAACACAACTGTTTGGGCTAAGCAGAGTCTAGTGAACCATGAGTCCTGACATCATACAATTCCAGTTACTGGCTCTCCATGTACATCCCTTTGGTACTTAGACATCAATAGAATTATAGCTCAATGTCTCACCACATAGATTCCAGCAGTCCTGAATAGTTTCCCATCATAGAATCCCACATTCTTCACTCTCCACATAGAATCCAGCAATTCTGTGAATCCTGAAATCCACTTCCCTGACTCTCCACATAAAATTCAGAAGACCTGTTTCCTTTCATCATTAGAATCCCAGTCCTAGGCTATCCAAACAGTACTCAGCAACACTGGAAATCATGTCATCAGAAATTCCATTTCTATGGTACTCCTTGTATAATTCTGTAGCCTTATGAGGCTTGTCATCCGTATAAATCCTTTATTACTAGTCCAACACATAGAGTCCAGCAGAACTCCAAATCATGCCATCAATAGAACTACGTATCCCTGGCTCTCCGTCAAGTCTATTATCCTTTCAAGCCCTGCCATCATAGAATCCCATCACCAGGAGTACCACAATGTGTGCCATCATAGACACCCTGTTTCCCACCTCTCCATATGTTGTCTAAATGCGCTGTGATTCCTACCATAATAGTACTCCATTTTCCTTGGTCTCTACCTAGCACTCAGAAGACCTCAGAATCCTGCCCTAATAGGTCCCTGGTTTCCTGGCTCCTCACAAAGTGCCCTGCAGCTTTACAACTGCTGCCCTTCTAGAACTCCAGTATCCTGGCTCTCCAAAAAGAGCTCAGTAGAAAAACAATATCCTGTTTTTTCACAGAGTCCAATCTTGTGTTTCCTTCCAATTTAGATATCATGTTCTCTGGCTCTCCACAAAATGCTCAGCATTTCTACAAGTTCTGCAACTTTATAAAGCCAGTTCCCTTACTCTTCATATACAGTCCAGCAGCTTTCAGTGTACTGCTATCATAGAACTAGGGTTCCTTAGATCTCTGAACAGACTCCAGAAGCCTTGGGTGTTCTGACTTAATAGATCCCCAGTTCTCTGGCAATCTGTGAAGAGGCTGCAGTCCTGAACATCAAGCCATAATGAACTTCCAGGTTCACCATGTAGAGCCAAGAAGCCCTGTGAAACCTACAAGCATACAACATTAGTTTCATGGGACTCCACATAGAACTGAACATCCTTGCACATTCTGCCATCACTAGAATCAACATGGTCCACCTCTCCATCAGGAACACAGAATCCCTTGAGACCTGCCATCATAGAACTCCAGTTTCCAGCTTGGGATGCAGAGATCACCAGCCCTTAGTGAAAAACATAGCTCCCTGTCACCGCACATAAAGATCAGGATCCCTAAAGTGTTCTGCAATCATAGAATCCCATTTTCCCAATTCTCCATGTAGATTACTGTAGCCCTTGTAATCCTTCAATTACAGAAGACAAGTTAGTTCCTTGGCTTCCCATATTCTGCCATTTTAAAATACCATTAACATCCCACCTTTCATACAGTCAGCATCCCCAGGAATCCTGAAATCTAAAGTACCTGTCTTCCATGGCTCTCTAAGTAGAGTTCATCTGCCCTGGGAATTCTGCCATCCAAAGAAATACTGTTCCCTGGTCCTCTTCCTAGAACCAACAAGTGCTGCCTATCCAGTTATCTTAGAATCCCTTTCTCTTCTCCATGAGCAGAGAAAATCTGTGAGTCCTGAATTCATAGAACACCATTTCCTTGGGTCTTCCATGTGAATCCCAGCAACTTGAGAATCCTGAAATCATAGACATCCAGTTTCTTCTCTCTGCACACAAAGATCCTCAGGATTGTAAAACTTGCCATCCTAGAACCCCATTCTCTGGCTCTCAATGCAGAGCCCAGCAACCCAGTGTATCTGGTAAGCATACAGTCCAGCTCCCTGATGATCACACAGAGGTCAACAATACTGTGAGTACTGCCATCACAAAAGTCCACTTTCCTGGCACTCCAGGGAGAGCCCAGCAGCACTGGGAGTTCCTCCATCATTGACACCTATGTCCCTCTCTCCATATAAAAGTCAGCATCCCTATGAGTCTTACTAATATAGAACCTCATTCTCTGTTGTTTTACAAGTGTCTACTAGCCCAGTGTCACAATAGGCTCTAGATCCCTGATGTTTGCACAGAGCTCAGCAGCACTGCATATATCATACTATAGAAACCCAGATAGAAATCCTGGCACTGCAGATAGAGTCAAGTAACCCTGGAAGTTCTTCCATTATAGAAAGAACGGACACTGAATTTCAGAGGGGGCCAGAAGCACTGTCACTATAGAAACCTAGTTTCCTGGATCACCACATGGAACCCAGCAAACTTGGGTGTTATGATTATATATCCTCAATACAATATACTGCTAAAACAATTTTCTGAAAATCATAAGCCATGGAAATAGGTTTCTTATTTTCAAATTTAAAGTTACTTTGATAGTTACTCAAAATTTTAACAAGAAACAAAGGAAAAAACAAGAAGAAGAAGATTGGGTGCCTAGCCTCCCTGAGTGTACGGCACACTGTCCCAGTGCTTGGAGATGCAGGTCCCTAGGCTAATCTCATAAATGTGCACAAGGACGTGATTTCTGTCCTTCCTCAATCAAGTACCAGGAGTTTAAGTCCCATCAAGGACAACTCTGGCTTTGTAGTTTAGGAGGTGCTCTCAGCCACCAAGAGTCCCTCCAGCTAATTACAGCCCTGACCTCTAAGAGGCAGGCTCCGGAGCAGCGCAGATCCCTCTGCATTAAGGATGCGACCACCGCCTGCCCGGTCAGAGGGAGCTGTCCCTCTCCACCTGACCTTCACCTTAGGACCTTGGTGCCTAGTCAGAGTTCCGAAGGCGGCTGTGGACAGGGCGACCCTCTCCCCGGCGCCGCCATATCCGCAGCGCCATATAGCAGTGGCAGGAGCCTCCGCGCCCCGCCGTTCCCCCAGCACGCACCCATCCTGCCTGCCGCGCCCGCCCTCTTCCTCTCCGCTGCCTCCCCGAGTGGGAAGCCTGCGCTCACCTGGGCGGAGGCAATCACGTCGGACAGCAAACCCACAGTAGTGTCCATGGTGTGCACGGGAGGACCAGCGGAAGAGAGAAGGAAGCAGTGGGGCGCACAGGGCTGCCTGCCATTGCGCACTCGGGCTCCGTCTAGCCCCCTGAGCCTCAAGGGCGGGGTCTCTTTCCAGGTCGCGATCTGCGTGGTTCCGGCAGCTCGAGCTGGGGTTCCGGGTGAGCGACCCCAGGCCTCTTTTTGCTCACCCAAGTGGACTCCCAGGAAAGCTAAAGCCAAGGCTGCCCGGTGTCCTTGCAGCAGGAGGTTCCATAGAAAATGGGATTGTGCTCTGTTGCCCAGTATTTGAGTCAAATTCAAGACTTCTCAAGTGATCCTCCTGCCTCAGCCTCTGAGACAAAAAATTTAAGAACCACTCCTCTAAATAAACCCTGTGTCTTTCTGACTTGCCACCTCTCTTTTCACCTTGGTTCTTGCTGTTCTGAGTGCAAAGAATGTCCTTGCCTTAATTAAAATCCTCACCATTGTTTAAGGTCCATCTTACTGTGTACCTCATCATCACTCCAGCCAGAAGGCTCCCTCAATCCTGTTTTCTGACATTCCATGAGGACGTAACCATCTCTGCAAATCCTGCTCTCCACAAGTCAAGGTCCCTGGCTCTCTACATAGACCCCAGCTCTACTACCATGATAAAATCCCAGGTTCTGGATGCTCCACAAAAAAGCCAAGATTCCCAGTGAGTACTGCTATCATAGACTATAATTTACTAGCTCATCATGTAAAGCATCACTGTGAGTCCTACCATCAAGAGAACCCCAGTTCCACTTTTCTAAACATAGAGTTCAGAGGAACTGAGTGCCCTGCTGACACTGCTGAAGCCAGATTTAAAGATAGGTAGTTAGGTAAATTGGATCTAATGTAGAGTAAGATTTAAAAAAAAAAAAAAAATGGAGGCCATCATCGAGAATGCAGTTCAGGAAACCAGAGCAGCACTTGGGGAAATTGAAATGTTAATGTCCCCAATACTGGAACCCATTCTAAGGAACTGTTAATGAAACAGCTCCCAGCAAACAGGGAGGTGCCAATCAAACCACCCCTGGCCCTTCCTGCCCAGTTTACTCCTCCAGTCATCTGTCTCCCACCGACATTCTATCACTGCAGGATAAAGGGAAACAAAGGACAGAAATGGGGGTGGACTAAAAGAAGACCTTATCTATAAAAAAGGGAAGACCTCTCCCTTCCACGGATTCCACCTTTTGGGTTCCCTTCTTCCTCCAGGAGGAAGTCTTTTCTGCTACCCTTTAATAAAATCTTCCACTTTCCACTCTACACTTGCCTCGGCATGCTTCTCTGGTGTTATACTTCAATGATCAGGGAAGTAAACAGCAGTAACACTGCCGGTTATCAGTGAGAGTCCAGCTTCCCCACATGTTGAAGTTTGAACATTAAAGAAGCACACTGAGGCCAGCATGGGAACCAGGGTTTATTTTAAAAGGGGTAACATAGACTCCTCCAGCAAGGGAGAAGGGGGCCATAGCGGTATCCTGGTATCCCAAGAAGCCAGGTGTTCTGTCTTTTTTGTATGTCCTAGGATTCCTTTGTTCTCCTGTCTTTTCCCCCTTATCTTTCTACTTCCTGCCTAGTGACTAGGCCCAGGAATGCCCAGTGGGAGGGCCAAAAGATGGGAAACTGGTGGGCTGAAGGGGGAAGGGCAGGGCAGAGTAGCCAAGGACACATTAACAACCTTATAGCTCCCTGTAGGGAGGGGAAATTCTTGGGACAGGTTACCTTGGCAGGGGCAGGTTCTTTATAAAATCCCACAGGTGACAGTCTCCAACTGCCCATACTCACTCAAATTAGCCTCCTAGAACTGACCTGACTTGATTTACCTATCTACACTGACTGCCTGTCTAATTCTGGCTTCACTGCTACCAGAGAAACTCACTTAATTGTCTCTCTTGTAGACCCTAGGAGACTGAGAATTCTTCCATAAATAAAACCTCAGCTTCAATGCTTCCCACATAAAGATTAGCAGGACAGATAGTTCCACTATCCTAGAATTGCAGTTCCCTGTGGGTGTTGTTGTTGTTGTTGTTGTTTTGGTACTGGGGATTGAACTCAGGGGCACTCCACCACACACCACTCCACATCCCCAGCCCCTTTTTTGTATTTTATTTAGAGACAGTCTCATTGAGCTGCCTAGTGCCTCACTGTTGCTAGGGCTGGCTTTGAACTCATGATCCTCCTGCCTCCTGAGTCACTGGATTACAGATGTTCTCTACTGCACCTGGAAGTTCCCTGGAAAAACCCAGAAAAACCTAGAAGCACTGTATATAATGTCATTATAAAAGCCACTTTTGGCTCTCTGCATGGAACCCAGCGTCCCTGCCATCACAGAACCCAATTTTCCTGGCTCTCCACATAGACCTCAGCAGGCCTAAGAGTCCTGCCATCATATAACCCAAAGTCCCTGCCTCTGAATTTACTGTGCTTTAGCCTGGGGAGTCTTGCCAACATAAAAAAAAAAAAAAAAAAAAAAAAAAAAACAGTTCCTTAGCTCTACACCTAGAGATAAACATCACTACTAAGTCCTGTCTTGGAATCCCAGTTTCCTGGCTCTCCAGGTGAATTCTCAGAGGCCTGCAAGTATTGCAGTGAATAAAATCTTTTAGTGTAGAAACCAAGATTCTACACTCTCAATGTAGACTTCAGCAGACCTATGTATCTTGTCATTATAAGCATTATTTTACTCCTCTCCATGTACAGCTTAGTAGCCATACATGCCCTGACATCATAGAAACAAAGGTCCCTTGTTCTTTAGATAGATTCCAGCAGCCCTGTGATTCCTGCCAACATATAATCCAAGACTCTAGCTCTGCATACAGATCCCCAAAGCTCTGCCATCCTGTCATTATAAAAACCAGTTTTTTTCTCCCCATATGCAGGTCCACTGGCCTGGATGTGCTGCCACCAGAGAAACCAAGTTCCCCAGCTCTCCACACAGGATGTCATAGTGCTTGGAGATGTGAAATTATTGAAATCCCATGATCTGGCTCTCCACATATAGCCCAACATCCCTGTGAGACCAACCTTCATAGAATTTCAGTCCCCTGCCATCATAGAACCAAGTTCCCCTTCTGTCTACATAGAGCTCAGTTGAATTGTGAATTCTGTTATAAAATCTCAGTTCCCTAGATGTCCAAATAGAGGTGTCCAGTAACATTACAAACCCTGCTGATAGACCCAACATGATCTTTTATTAATTTGGGAGCCATCTTGCCACAAAGTCATGAAAAACTAATTTTGGCTTTACTATAAATTACTGCAAACTCTGAACCTGCTTGGAATGCCTGCCCGTGCCTTGAACTCACCCATGCCTGGCTCTCTGACCAGATAGCAGCCCTCTCTGAAACTTTAGTGACACCTCATAAATATTGACCTTCCCTGGCCAGACAACGACCCTCTCTGAGGCTCTAATGGTCTTCATAAATTCTGATGTTGGGGCCAGCAAAAAATGTAAACTACCATTAGTGTGATGCTTGTCAGAGTTCTGTTATCTGTAACCCCCCCCCTTTGTGTAACTTTCTGGGCTATAAAGCTGGGCTGTAGGAAAGGTGGGGCTGCTGTCTTGTTCCCACCGTTTTGGGGAGGAAAAGGCAGTCCGGCCGGTCAAAATAATAAGCTTGCTTTAATTTGATTTTAATTGGAGTCAGTGGTCTTTTCTTGCGTCCTGGTCTAACACCGATGTGGCTGCCTAGAATCTGGGACTGGAAGTGTTGACATTGCCCACATTCTGCTTCAAGTCACCTCAACTGCCTGGAATCAGGGAGGTGGGAGGACAGCAGGCAGACACAGGCAGAGCCTTAGGGAAGCCAGGAGAGAAGAGATTCATGTTAAGTTAGGGTTGAGTTTGGATAGAGACTTGGTTTAGGATGAAGTTAGTGTTTAGAGTTTACCCAGCAAGTAGGAGGCCTCCATTTTCCCTTGTTTGATAAAACTGCTGCATCCAGCCCGAATCCACACCTTTTCTGCACCAGAGCTCTCCTGCTTCCAGTGTAGACAGGAAGGAGTAAAGTGAGTCCCAGTCAGCTGAGTGTAGACATAAGAAAACCTAGTTCAATGAGTACAGATAGTAGGAAAGCAAATCCTGTCCGGTGAATGTAGAAAAGTAGAAAATGTGTTTTGAGTCAGCTGAGTGTGTACTGGAAGAGGATACTCTGTCCTGACCCTAACCCAACCCGTACCTAACCCTAACCCTGTACACCATGAGTGTTCTGAGTCAGATGAGTACAGATAAGAGGAAGCCATGTCCTGGGTCACCTCAGTGTAGACAGTAGGAAACTGTGTCCTGATTGCAGTGGGTGCAGATGGTGGGAAACTGTTTTGAGTCACCAAGCATAGACCGGAGACAGGCCATTTCTTGAGTCTGCTGAGTCTAGGAAGGAGGAAACTGCATGCTTAGCTGAGTATAGATAGAGGAGAAAGGCCAGTCTTTCAGTAGATGAGTGTAGACACTAGGACACTATGTCCTAGTGCTGAATGTAAACAGGAAGAGGTCACTGTGTCCTTAATGTGCTGAGTGTAGACAGGAGGGTACCATGTCCTGAGTCAACTGAGTGTAGACAGGAGAAAGCCATGTGCTGATTCAGTTGAGTGTAGTTTAGAAGGAAGCTGTGTCCTAAGTCTACTGAGTGTAGACCAGCAGGGGACACTGTCCTGGGTACATTCAGGACTCTGGCCCAGCAGGACTCTTTAGGCTTTGTTCCCTTGGGCTCTATCAGGCCACCTGTGGGGGGTGATGGGCTAGGTACTTCTACAGGGAGGCTCCCTGTGGGACCACAGAGTCTCTACAGTCTGTCCTCTTCCTGCACTACACAGCTTACCATAGGAGTGAAATCAGTACTTTGTTGTGGCTGTTTTCAGGCTACAGCTGAGCTGGACCAACTCTAAGGAGGCACTCTGAAGGACTGTGCTCAGCATCACGAAGTGCAGAACACTGGGCCTCTCCATGCCTAAAGAATCTGCCAACACCCTTGGCCCATTCACACGGGCAGTCCGAGGGTCTCTTGATGGGAAAGCACTTAGAAATTGCTGCAGTGCTTAAAGGGCTAACTGGCAACTCAGGAAAAATTATTTAAAAAGTCTGAGAAAAGTGTCAACCCTCTGAAGATCCTCACAGCTACCTGAGTAAAGAAACCAGTCAGTCGAGTCCTGAAGGTGTCCCTACCAGATCTTCTCCATACTTACCTCCAGGGAAGGAGACCTGAGCCTCGACCCCTGGGCCTGCACGCACGTGACCAGTGACTGGGGCAGCTTGCGTTTGGGAGGGTCTCTCCAATCATGTCCCAGAGTCTCTACTTATACTTTCCAAATACTTCTCCAAGTCTGTGGCTTGTCTTTTTATTTCCTATGTATGATTTTTTCATGGGATAAACATCTCTATAATGTTTACCAATTTTATTTCTGGATTTGTTTTGGAACTGTATTTAAAATTCATCATGAAACATGGTCAGACATGTTTTCTTCTAGAAGTTTTAGTTTTACACTTTAAATATGAGTCTATGGACTGCTTGGGTGAAGTTCTGAGTAATTTGTAACTCACCCTTGTCCACCTCCTCATACTGTTTCCAATGATCTCATCACCATCTTTGGGGCAGAAATTCCTTTAACCATCAAAGGCCTTTGTTCCTTTTACAAAATGCAACAAATACAATTACACCTGATGTTTGAATTTTGATACATCATTTTCTCAACATATTTCAAGTACTTTCACACTGTGAGGAAAATGAATCTATTGAATTGTATGTACATGAGTGTGTCTGTGCTCTCCATTAATTTCCATTCATCTCTGTGTATTCCTTCACAGCAAAACATTTTCTTTAGTGATTCAGCTTCATGAATGGTTCTGGAATCCAGGTACCGAGTTCTTCAGGCCTGTCCTCTTGCAGTCAGTGTCACCTCTTCTAGGCTTAGAGAGTCTTCTAGGGATTGGGTATTGCACTGAATGTGCAGGTCGGGCTTTGGAGAATTCCATCTTAACTGCATTGAGTCTAACAATCCTGACCAAGGACTATCTGTGCACTTATTTATGCTTAATTTTATTCCTTTCTATTGTGTTTTAAGTTTTTCTGGAAGCATAATTGTACTTTAAGACATATTTAAGGGCCTGGGGTTGTGGTTCAGTAGTAGAGCACTTGCCTCACACATGTGAAGCCCTGGGTTTGATCCTCAGAACCACATATAAATAAGCAAATGAAATAAAGGTATTGTGTCCATCTAAAACTAAAAAAAATATCTATTTAAGAACTTCAGTTTTGGAGGATGCTATTATAAATGAAAATGCTTTATTTTTATTGTAGTTTTCAAAGTTTATTTTTTCCTAAGTAGTATTGCTGGTACACAGGAAATCAAAGAACCTTTGTCTATTGGCATTGCACTTTGCTTCTTGCTATCTCCATCCATTCTGATCAAGGCATGGGATTGTGAGCTGTATTTCTGCTTGATTTCTAAAATCATGACCTAGAATAATCCAAACAATGATCTCCAGAACTTCACTAGGATTGCCGCAAGGGGGCTCAGGGTCACCACTGAACGGTGAGTGGTGAGTGTCTTGCACTGCCCACAGTGATAAGCAGGAAGCACCTGGAGCCACTTTTCCTGACCCCTTGAAGCTCCCTCTTGCCAGGATTGTGGATGTATTTCAATTTGACTGCTCACTGATGGGCAACCATGTTGGTTTCTGCCCCTTAGAATTGTTGGATAGTTAGTCATTGGAATTTCCCTCTTGCTGTGGAGGATTCTGGAAACTTCCTAAGAACTGTGGGTAATATAATCCCCAAATTTGCCTGCTTACTGCAGGGAATTCTGGGAAATTTGTTCATATAGGATTGTGGGTAATGAATGTTTGCAATTTATCACATAGCAGGAAAATTTGGGAGCATACAGTGTCATAGCATTGTGGATTTTAGGTCCTTGTGTTGCCCTTTTACTGTGAAGGATCCTTGGAACTACCTCACTAAGTATTATGGTGAATGTTGTCTTGTAATTTGCCAGATGACTGAATGGATTACTAGAAAACTTGTGCATTAAAAAAAGTGGCTATCAGTGAGCAGTCAAATTAGTCCAGTTTGACTGCTCGCTGATGGGCACTTGAAAGATCTTAACCCTTACAATTCTGGGGATTGTATTCCTTGGATTTATTTTCTCAATGTAGAGGATCTGGGGAAATTCCTTCCTAAAGATTATGGGTAAGGTAGTCTGACACTTTGATTGAACACTGCAGAGACTCTGGGAAACATGTCCATGTGGGATTGAAAAACCAGCCTCTACTCAGAGCAAAGCCTGTCCAAGGAAGGGACATGACCTTTGCCCTTGGAAAGACCCATGGAGCACTCCTAGGCACATTCCCATGCTGTTAAGTTGTTTATCTACAAATAATAGGAGAGATCTGCTGTGCCAGGTGTCCCTGACCCATAGCAATCCCGTGGCAGCCACCAATCAGCATGAGACAGAACAATACCTGGGATGCCAGATGACACTCCCAGTAGTTTATGGTGGTTGATAACATGTTGGGAAACCATGTAGTTCAGCATCAACAACCCTCTTGGCTTAAACCAATCAGTTCAAATGAATTCCCCTCTTGTAGTAACCAACCACCCCTACCCAACTTGTTCCCACCAGTGAATGTGCTAATCATGTTTTAGAGATGTTTTATGATTTTCTCGTGGTGTGTGATGATTTGCTAAGAGATGCTATGATGTATGTGAAGTCCCTGCCTTCCCCAAACAGTGTATAAAACTGCTGCAAACCCTGGGCTCGGGGCCTCTCAGCATCACCAGTTGCTGTGTGTGCATGCAGAGGACCAAGCTAGCTCGCAATAAACACCTCTTTGCTGCTTACATCGATCTTGGTCTCTGGTGGTCTTTTGGGGGTCCCGAATTCGAGCATAACAGAATGGTGGGTAATGTAGCCTAGCAGTTTCACCACTCATTTCAGGAACATCTGAAAGCTTCAAGGACCATAGGACTGTGGACAATGCGATATTCAAAACTGCTCCTAGCTGCAGAGAATCCAAAGAACTACTTCCCTAAGGCTTATAGGTTATGAAACTCAACAATTTTAATGTTAACTGCGGGATTAGGATTAAGATAAGTTTGTTATGGTTATGATTAGGGTTAGGTTTTGGGGTTAGGATTAGGGTCAGGGATTAGGATTAGAGTTAGAGTCAGAGAACTGATTTCTATGATACCAAGACTCACAGCAATACCGGACTATACATGGTAACCTCAGGAATTAAGGCTCTATTGATGGTACCACTCCCAGAGTTGCTGGCTATATGTGCAGAACAACAGAATAGGATTTCTATTATAGGCAGTTTCACTGGCTCCTGAACTCTGTGAAGAACCATATAACTCATCTTATATGATGCTAGGATACACAAGCCTGGTGAGCACAATGTAGAACATAGTTTACTGTTTCTATTATGTTAGAATTCCCAGAACTGTTGAGATCTACCTATGTTTTTGGGGATTTATGATGACAAATCTACCATATCATCTTGGGTCTATGGGAGCCATATAACTGGCTTTCCATTATGGCAGGATTCATAGATCTGCTCACCTCTATGTGTAGAAAAAGGAACCAGTTTCTATGATGGGAGGAAAGCAAAGCTGCTGGTATCTACAAAGAGAGTTAGAAAAGTTGTGTTGTATTTTCTAAGGATCTTCAGGTCTTTTGCACTTTACTTGGAGATCCAGATAAATAGTTTCTTATGATGGCAGTTATAAAAGGTCTGCTGGTCTCCAGGTGAAAAGCAAGTGAAATAGGGTTTGATTGTGGTAGAAGTCAAATGACTGATTTACTGTATGTCCAAAGCTAGGGAACTGGGTTTCTCTCATGTCATAACACACAGAGCTGCTCAGCTCTATGTGCAGCCAGAAAAATGGGTTTCTTTTATGGTAGAAATCAAGAGGACACTCTCCACTAACACAGAATCCTGGACCTGGGGGGTGGGCAGAGATCATCCACTCTGACGACAGTTCAGGACACAGGCCCGGGTCCAGTGCGGTTCCTGGACCCACAGGCCTGAAGCAGACACTCTTTGGTGTAAGTTGATCCCTGCTCACAGCTCACAGCTCACAGCCTTCCAATGCAGTGTGATGAGGGTATCCTGAAGGTAACAGAGTGGAGAGTACCTCAGAGACCTCTGGAAGCAGCCTTCTGGGCAGTGACTACTGTCCTCCCGCCACCCTCCTGGCCTGTTATCCTTCTGAACCTGAATTTCAGACCTCAGGCCATGACCTACCTGTGCCTGCAGTGGCCCTGCTGTGGCAGCCTCAGGATCAGTGGTGGTTCTGTGGGGCCCCGGCCTGGAGAGCACCAATGTCCTGGAGAAGCCAGTGGAAGGACACACCCTCTGCAAGGACAGGCAGCGCCTGCTCTCCCCAGGTGCGATGTGCCCCTCCTGTGCTCCAGCTTCAGCTGATAGATGTGGGGGCAGCTGCAGGTGACCAGAGTGAGTTAAGACAGGCAAAGGAGGAGGCTGGAGGCCACCTCTCCTGAATCCACAAAGGTTTGCAGGAGAGCACTTTGATGAAAAACAGGAGGAAGGCCATTTTACTTAGAGGTTTTGAGGTTTGCAACATAATTCACACCCCTGAGCACAGCATGTGGGGTTTGTGACCATGTAATTGGAGAGATCGAATAGGACAGACAGGAGAAACAGCAGGTTGATACTGGACCAGGTGGACCCACACAGGGTCCCCTAAGCATCTCAACTTTGCTAACCTCTGCAGCTTCCCTTCTGGAGTGCCTCAAGGTCTATAGTGACTAGGGCCCCAGCTGTACTTATATGCTCCCCACCTGCACCATGAAGTAGAGACAGCAGTAGGGGACTGTGACATCCTTCTGTCTCCTCCCTAGAAATCCCATAGTCCTTTACTCAAAGCTTAGCTGTGTGACCACACGAGAGCCATGATCTTAGATGGGAGTGTGGCTACTCCCAGCACGTTGCGGATCTCTTATGGAAAAGCAGGAGGGAATGAGACTTGAGATGACAAGTTGCTGTCCCAGCCACCAACTCATGAGAACTGAGACTATCTATTGATGAATTCCTGGTTCACAGGCCAGTCCCCCCAGCTCAGGGAATCATGCTCTCCTACCTTAGAGATCCACCTTCCTGTCCAACTTGCTTGCAAAGCAGTGGCCACAAAAAGAACCCTAAGTCATTGGTTTTTGACTTATTTAAAAATCTATCTCGGGTATGTTATGGTTCCGATATGAGGTGTCCTCCAAAAGCTCGTGCATGAAGCAATGCGAGAAGCTTCACAGGTAAAACAATTAGATGATGAACTCATCCACTGATGGATTAACTGGGTGGTAACTGTGGGCAGGCCGGAGGAGGCAGGTCACCAGGTATGTGTCACTGGGGTTTCTATTTGTCCCTGGTGAGCTGAACTCTCTCTTGCTCCTGTTGCCATGTCCTGTGATGCTTTCTTCACTCTGCCTTTCCACCATGACATTCTGCTCACCTCAGGCTCAGAGCTGAGGAGTGTGCCAACCGTGGACTCAACCTCTGAAACTGTGAGCCAAAGAAACACTTCCTCCTTTCATTGACTGGACCTCACTTTGGGTCACAGAGAGGCAAAAGCTGACTAAGACAGGTACGAGTACAGACGCTCCTGTGGGTGAAGGATCCTTCTCAGCCAGCCAGTCCCACCCTCAGTCATCCAGTCCCTACCCTGATCCCTGGGGTCAGCTCTTCCTGACTTGGAAGCTCACTACGCAATCCCCATCCAGCCCCAGCTCCGAACACAGCTTCTTCTCTGTCCAGAGTGGCCACTGTTCAATCCAGCTCATCGTCCATGCAGGCAGACCAGGAGTCACCCTTTCCAGACCAGGAGAGGGGTGGCCGGAAGCTGATGGCATTATTCAGCCTAACCAGTCTCCCAGGGAGGGACACTTGGAGAGTTACCTTGCGGTTGGAAGTCAGTCTCCACTCCTTTCCTATTCATGGCAGCAAGGAAGAGACAAACTGCACCTGGATTCACTCCTCAGCTTCACTGAAAATAAAACTGGTTGGTGCTTTCTTTCCTTCCCTCCACTACTCTCTCTTTCTTCATTTCTCTCTGTAGTGCTGCCTTTATTCCAGGAAAAAAGCAACTAGACTTTCCTTCTCTGTTTGTCCGTGACTTTCAGTTCCCTTCTTTTTCTCCTCAGTTTCTCTGTTGTGTTCGCTGATAACAGGCCTGTACTCCTGCACTCACACGACCCCCAGCCTCAGCTTCTGGAAGAGCTGGTGCAAGGCCACCGCTCCTGCCGCTGGGGCCACAGGCCACCACTCCTGCCACTGGGGCCACAGGCCACCACTCCTGCTGCTGAGGCCACAGGCCACCACTCCTGCCACTGGGGCCACAGGTCACCACTCCTGCCACTGGGGCCACAGGCCACCACTCCTGCTGGTGCCAGACTGCCACTCCTGCCACTGGGGCCACAGGCCACCACTCCTGCTGGTGCCAGACTGCCACTCCTGCCACTGGGGCCACAGGCCACCACTCCTGCTGGTGCCAGACTGCCACTCCTGCCACTGGGGCCACAGGCCACCACTCCTGCTGGTGCCAGACTGCCACTCCTGCCACTGGGGCCACAGGCCACCACTCCTGCTGGTGCCAGACTGCCACTCCTGCCACTGGGGCCACAGGTCACCACTCCTGCTGGTGCCAGACTGCCACTCCTGCCACTGGGGCCACAGGCCACCACTCCTGCTGGTGCCAGACTGCCACTCCTGCCACTGGGGCCACAGGCCACCACTCCTGCTGGTGCCAGACTGCCACTCCCGCCACTGGGGCCACAGGTCACCACTCCTGCTGGTGCCAGACTGCCACTCCTGCCACTGGAGCCACAGGCCACCACTCCTGCCACTGGGGCCACAGGTCACCACTCCTGCCACTGGGGCCACAGGCCACCACTCCTGCTGGTGCCAGACTGCCACTCCCGCCACTGGGGCCACAGGTCACCACTCCTGCTGGTGCCAGACTGCCACTCCTGCCACTGGGGCCACAGGTCACCACTCCTGCTACTGGGGCCACAGGCCACCACTCCTGCCACTGGGGCCACAGGTCACCACTCCTGCTGGTGCCAGACTGCCACTCCTGCCACTGGAGCCACAGGCCACCACTCCTGCCACTGGGGCCACAGGTCACCACTCCTGCTGGTGCCAGACTGCCACTCCTGCCACTGGGGCCACAGGCCACACTTCGTTCTTTTATTCCCCTTCTACCCTCTCTTTCCTTATTTCTCTCTCTGGGCCACTTTTCTCTTCTGGAGTAAAGACAGGCACTAGATTCCTCCTCTGTTTCTTCTGTGACTTCTCATTGCTCTCAGCTCTCCTTTTTCTCCTCCTGTCCTGGGTTTCATTTCCAGGGCCGGCCAGTACACCGTGCTTACATGATGCCCAGCCTCTGCATCTGGAATCACTGTTAACAAAGGCTACCACAGATACCCATTTTCTATCTTAAAGGTCAGAATTATCTTCTAAATAGTTCATCCTATGTAGCACAAAATTTATCTTCAAAGATTTAACTTGTGTCCACTTGAGCACTTTGTGATATCTCTTCCAACACCAACTATTATTAAATTCTCCATTAGAAGAAAAATTCATAGATGACTAGCATCACATAAATGCTTTTGGTTTGCCTGAATTTGTTTCCTTGACTGTGGTTACATTCCTCAGAATTCTGTCCCGGGCAATGAACATGCCAGGTAAGGCTCTGCTATGGGGCTCCATTCCCAGCCCTGCAGGTTAGCACTTCAAGGAGACTCTGTTCCTGCACAAGGTTACATCCAGAAAGGACAGTCTGAGGCACACAGAGCTTATCTTGCTGAAAGACAGAGCCCAGATTCCTTTGCTACCATGTGCAACTTAAAAGAAACTGCAGTGATAGGGAGGTTAAGGATGGAGAATGAAAACATTCCATGCTCATGGTGATCCCTGGCAACATTGAGAGCACCTCATGAGAATTTTCCAGGAAGAAAGGTAGCATAACAAGAGAGGGTCTACTTTTCCTTCTTTGTTTTTTCCATAAATTTCCAATTCTCTCCATCAATTTTTCCCCATGGGGTCCTAGCTGTGTCCTCCAGGCTAGCCTCCTACACATGCACCCACAAGGTTCCTGGTCTCAGCTCCTTCAGTCACTGGTATGACAGGCTAATACACCTATTCATTTCTAATTATGGAAGGACTGAGGGCTGGGGGCATAGCCCAGTTGGTAGGGTGCTTGCCTTGCATGTACAAGGCCCTCAGTTCAATCCCCAGCACTACAAAAACCTGAATTATGAAAGAACTGAATTATCTTCTAATTTGTTGATCCTGACCACATATATTTCTCTTCAAAATTTTATTTGTTATCTAAAAATCCTTTTTTTTAAAGAGAGAGTGAGAGAAGAGGGAGAGAGGAGAGAGAGAGAGAGAATTTTTAATATTTATTTATTTTTTTTAGTTCTCGGTGGACACAACATCTTTGTTGGTATGTGGTGCTGGGGATCGAACCCGGGCCGCACACATGCCAAGCAAGCGCGCTACCGCCTGAGCCACATCCCCAGCCCCTAAAAATCCTTTTGATATTTATTCTGACACCAACCATTACTAAACATTTTGCTGAAAAAGTTCTATAGACTAACAGCATCCCAAATAATTTTGTGATTTTTCCCTTCTCTACCCACTCTTTTTCCTTATTTCTTTACTGTTTACCTTCTTCATGCAATTAATTTCAAACCCTAACTCTTAACACTAACCTACACCTCTAATCCTAACTTTAACCTATGCCATAAATCCTAATAACGCTATCCCTACCTACTCCTGAACATTTCCTAAAACCTACACTAACCCTAACCCTCTGACCTAACCCATAAGCCTGACTCTAAACTTTAAACCTTACCCTTACCCTAATTGTAACCCTCTAACCTTTCCCTAGCCCAGCCTCAACCCCTTTCCCAAGTCCATCCCTAACCCAACCCCTAATATCTGATCCTAATATCAACTTAACACTGCCTACCTGCAGATGGCAGCAGCTCCCACAACCTCAGGGCTCAGAACCACAACAGATTTGTTTTCGGATGCCATTTGAAGCAGCAGGTTCCCTGGTGACCCAAACTTGTCAAATGTGGACACAAATGAGAGTTTCCAGGATCTCTTTCTCTGTTAGAGTCATTTGCTAAAGTGGCTCAAGGCAGCCGGGAATACAGTGTACTTAGTACCACATTTTTACCATCAAGCATATCTTCCAAATGTGTCTTAAATAATATGCTTCAAGGGCTGGGGCTGGAGCTCAGCGGTAGCACACTTGCCTGGCATGTATGAGGCACTGTGTCCAATTCTCAGCACAACATATAAATAAATTAAATAAAGGTCTATCAACAAATTTAAAAACATAAGGGGAATGTAGCTTTTATGTCCTCTCCAGACAGCACCCTGAATGGCCTCTCAGAAAGAACTCTCAGACAGCACTCCCAGCACCTTCAGCAACAGAAGGTCCTTAAATCCTGTCCTTTTTCTTCATATGAATGCTTCATTAAATAGCCATGACTCATTAAATCATTGCTCACTGGTGATCAGCCAAACCTTCAACCCCTCAATCCTCCCAAGTTCCAACCTTCTAATCACAGGGATATTTCCACTGTAACCAGTCATCCTGGGCCACCTCATTGGCATCTGACACACTGCTTCATAGATCCAAGGATCAGGAGCTAAGTGCCAGAAAACTGGGGCAGAGACCAAATATATGTTTCTTATCACAATCCAACAACCCACAAAATGGAAGAAAATTTTGCAATGTATGTGAGAAAAGGTCCTGCTATCTGGCATACACAACTTTTATAATTCAACAACCAAAACACAAAAGAACCCAATTTTCAAATTGACAAAGAACTTTAAATCACATTTCACCAACAAACACGAAAAGATGTTTAATAGCTCTGTCATTATGGATATGCACGTTAAAACCATAGTGAAATTTTCTCACTTCTACTAATATAGCCATAATCAAAATAATTTAAAGTAACAAGTGGCAATAATTAAAATGAAGAATGAATAAATGGGATGGATTCAAACTACAAAGTTTCTTTCAGCAAAAGAAACAGTGAGGTGAAAACAGAGCCTACTTCTTGGGAGCAAATTTTTACTCCTCACACATCAGATACAGCACTAATTTCTAGGGCATATAAAGAACTCAAAAAGCTAAGCACCAAAAAAGTCCACAAATAACTCAATCAATAAATGGGCCAAGAAATGGAACACACACTTCTCAGAAGATGACATATAATCAGTCAACAAATATATGAAAAAATGTTCATCATCTCTAGCAATTAGAGAAATGTAACTCAAAACTACTCTAAGGTCTCACCTCACTCCAGTCAGAATGGCAGCTATTAAGAATACAAACAACAGGGGCTGGGGCTGTAACTCTGAGTGCTTGCCTAGTATGTGTGAGGCACAGGATTTGATCCTTGGCATCACATAAAAATAAACAAAATAAAGGCATTCTTTTAATTTACAATTTAAAAAAAGAATACAAACAACAATAAGTGTTGACAAGGATGAGGGGAGAAAGGTACACTCATACATTGCTGGTGGGGCTGCAAACTGGTGCAGCCAATATGGAAAACAGTATGGAGATTCCTTGGAAAACTGGGAAAGGAACCACCATATGACCCAGCTATCCCACTCCTTGGTCTATACCCAAAGGATTTAAAAACAGCATACTACAGGGACACAGCCACATCAATGTTTATAGCAGCATAATTCACAATAGCTAAACTGAAGAACCAACTTAGATGCTCTTCAGTAGATGAATGGATAAGTAAAATGTGGTATATAGACACAATGGAATATTACTCACCAATAAAAGAGAATAAATTATGGCATTTGCAGGTAAATGGATGGAATTGGAGAATATCATGCTAAGTGAAGTTATTCAATCCCAAAAAAAACCCAAATGCCAGATGTCTTCTCTGAGATAAGTAGTTTGATTCATAGGGGGGCTGGGAGGGGGAGCATGGGAGGATTAGACAAACTCTAGATAGGGCAAAGGGGTGGGAGGGGAAGGGAGGGGGCCTGGGGGTAGAAATGAGGGTGGAATGTGATGGACATGGTTACCCTAAGAACATGTATGAAGACACGAATGGTGTAAATATAGTTTGTACACAACCAGAGATATGAAAAATTGTGCTTTTATATGTGTAATAAGAATTGTAACACATTCTTCTCTCATATATATATAAAACAAATTAGAATAAAAAAATTTTTAAAAGTAACAGTGTTGGTAATGATGACAAGAAATTGGAATTCTTATATACCTGTAATAATCTAAAATGTGTAACCTGTGTGTGTGGAATAGTTTACTATTTCCTCAAAAAGTTAAATAAAAATGAATTATCACACTACTCAACAACTCTGTTCCTAGTTATTTATCCCCAAAGAACTGAAAGAAGGTGTTCAGACAAAAATGTGTATGTGTGTTCGTTCCCTCTGTTGAAGCCATAAATCCAGAGAATGTCCTCTCAGAAAGAACCTTCAGAAAGAGTTCCGGGCAAAGAAACCTGGGTCTGAGTGGAAAAGGAATGCTTCTCCCAGTTGGGGCATGTGGTGAGAGTCAGGACTGATTTCCATGGAGAAACCACCTGGTGTCCTGGGTTGCAGGTTATGTGTGGCCACCTGGGACATCCCTGTACTGAGTAAAATACACCACAGTGTTTGGTGTAGGCGCAAGTCCACTGGGGAATGTGAGTGAAAGGATGCACTAGTATTAGAGGTCACAGTGAGGCTATCATACTTAGTGTTAGAGGCCACACGGTGAAAATTATAGGAACATCAAAGACTACAGGAAGATGTCATGTTAGTACTGGAGACCACGGTAAAGACATTACTGTCAGAAGCCTCATTTAGGATGATACGTAAGTGACAGAAGCCGTAGAGTGGATATCATGATATTCCATTGATATTAGAGGCCCAAAAGCAATTATTATATTACTTTTTGATGCTATATTATATATGTTACATTAATATTAAAAGGAAAAGAGCAGATATCATATTTACTTCAGATGCTATGGTATGGTTCACAAATTAATTATTCAGTGCAGCTATTAGATTTAGATGTTATAATACTGACATTACATTAAAATAGAAGGCCAAATGGCATTGGATATCATATTAATATTAAAAACCACAGGGCAGATATAAATTAGTTATGGAGACTATAATATGGATGTTAAAAACGAAAGACAGATGGCAGCTATTAAAATAGTTTCAGAAACAAATGTATAAATATTATATCATTATTAAAAGTCAGTGCAGGTATTATATGTGATACTCATATCACATTAGTATTAAAGGCCACAGAGAAGATATAATATATTAAGTGCTATAATGTAGATATTATATTTAGATTAAAGTCCCTAGGGCATACTATTATAGTATGAATATCTTATTAGTAATAAGTCAAGAGCATCTATTATATAATACTTTTACCTCCTAAAATATGAATACTATATTAGTATTAAAAGTGACGGGGAAACTATTACATTCATTTTATTTATTTATTTATTTTTTGAGAAAGCGAGAGAGAGAGAGAGAGAGAATTTTTAATATTTATTTTTAGTTCTCGGCAGACCCAACATCTTTGTTGGTATGTGGTGCTGAGGATCCAACCCTGGCCGCATGCATGCCAGGCGAGCGTGCTACCGCTTGAGCCACATCCCCAGCCCCTACATTCATTTTAGATAAGATGTTAATATTAAAGGTCACACAGCCACTATTGTATTAGTTTTTGGATGCTACAGTATGAATATTATGTTAATAATAAAGCCCACAGGGCAACTCTGATGTTATGTTGAGATGATATAGTATTGATATCATATTAGTATTAAGGACCAAAAGGCATCAATTTATTAGTATAAAATACTATACTATGGGTTTTAAATTACTATAAAAAAATACACTGGGCTGGGGATGTGGCTCAAGCTGTAGCGCGCTCACCACGCATGCGTGGGCCGCTGGGTTCGATCCTCAGCACCACATTCAAATAAAATAAAGATGTTGTGTCCACCAAAAACTAAAAAAATAAATATTAAAAACTTCTTTCTCTCTTTTTATTAAAAAAAGCAACTATCATATTAGTAGTTATTATATTAGTAGTTGACATTCATTAATATAAAAGGCCATAGGCCAGCTATTATATTACTTTAGTATGGTATATTATTGTATTACATTAATACTAAAAGTCACATAGCAGATATTATATCAGTTCTAGATGCTATTGCATACATATAACATTATAACTAAATGTCACAGGTCACCTATTATATAGTTTTTTTATATCATAGTATGGGTATTACATTAGTAATAAAAGTCAAAAGACCAGAGGGTAGCTATTATATTAGTTTTAGAGGCTATACTATAGATATTTTTTTAATTGTCGATACATCTTTATTTTATGTATTTGTTTATATGCAGTGCTGAGGATTGAACCCAATGCCTCACACATGCCAGGCAAGTGCACTACCGCTGAGCCCCAGCCCTAGCCCCAATATACTATGGATATTACATAAGTATTAAATGCTACAGGGCAGATATTATGTTAGTTTAACATTTTTTAATATTTATCTTACCTTGATGTTAAGGTTTATCTTACCTTGATGTTAAGGACACAGGGCAGCTATTATATCTGTTTTTTTTTTTTTAGAGAGAAAGAGAGAGAGAGAGAGAATTTTTTTTTAAAGAGAGAGTGAGAGAGAGAGAGAGAGAGAGAGAGAGAGAGAGAGAGAGAGAGAGAATTTTTAATATTTATTTTTTAGTTCTCGGCGGACCCAACATCTTTGTTTGTATGTGGTGCTGAGGATCGAACCCGGGCCGCACGCATGCCAGGCGAGCGCACTACCGCTTGAGCCACATTCCCCAGCCCCTATATCTGTGTTTTTAAAAATATTTTTTAGTTGCAGATGGACACAATACCTTTATTTATCTTTATGTGGTGCTGAGGATTGAATGCACAGCCTCACCCATGCTAGGCGGGTGCTCTTCCCATTGAGCCACAACCCCATCCCTATTATATCTGTTTTAAATGCTATAGTAAGAATGTTACATAAACACCAAAGGCTACACAGCAGTTTTATCTCAGCTTCAGAAGCTATAGCTTGGATTTTATATTAGTATTAAAGTCCACAGTTCATCTTTTATATTAATTTTAGATGCTATAGTATATATATTGTATTAGTGTATATATATTGTATTAATATATATATTATATAATATATATATATTATATAATATATTATATATATTGTATTAGCTCATATCTCAGGTCATATCACAGTTCAGCTGTAATACTACATCAGGATGCTATAGTACAGATAATACATTAATATCAGAGAAAATGAAGCAGCTATTTTATTATTTTAGGTGTCATATCAGTGGTAAAGTTCATAGTGCAGATACTATGTCAGTTATAGATGATTCACTGTGGATATTATGTTACTAGTAAAGCCTATGGGCAAATAGTTTATCAGTATTATAGGACATTGTATGGATATAGTATTAGTCCTCAAGGCAAAAGGGCAGCTATTCTATCAATCTTAGATGCCACAGTATGAATATTACATCAGTTTTAAAAAACCGCAGGTCATCAATATTATGGGAAGCAAAGAACAAAACTCTCCAATCTATATATCTAGAATAATTCCAGGTGGAATAGCTGATAGGCATGGGGGCCTCAAATGAGGAGATCAACTTCTTTCTGTTAATGGAGTGAGCATTGAAGGAGAACATCACGAAAAAGCTGTAGAACTGCTAAAAGCAGCCCAAGGAAAGGTTAAATCGGTAGTACGGTATACACCCAAAGTCTTAGAAGAAATGGAGTCACGCTTCGAAAAAAATGAGATCTGCAAAACACAGGCAACAGACCTAACACATTTAAAACTTTATATTTAATTTTGCTTTTTAGCTAGAGAAGTTTTACTTGTGACCTACTAATGGCCACGATGCCAATAATTGTAAAATAACAAAAAAAAATACAAACTTCCCTTGAAATCCTCCTTGCCATTTTATAAATGCCTATTTTAACATCATTTATGGTTCTAGAGATGCATACACTTTTTTCTGACAAGAAAAAGTAAAAGGTGTTGAGGGCAATTCTGTCCTGCTGTTTTTACAGACCTTTTTCAAATGCAGATTTTTGTCATAAAGTTGTTATAGATTTTTAAAAATGCTTTTTAAATATTAAAATGTACTTTTACATTCTTAATCTTTTTTTAAGAAGAACGTTTTCTTCATCTGGCTACTTATTTAAAAATTAACAGTTCTCCAACTCTTTTTTTGCTTACTATATATTTTTTTAACCTCTGAAATTTCTTTACAGATTTCCAAGAAATTAAATATGGCAGTCTCACCTACAGCACTTCATTACCCTGTCATTGTTAACATCATTGCTGCATTTTGTACTTTGAACATACACATAATATATATATATATAATCAATTGTAGATAATAACACAGCATATAGGAAGTTTTTTACTTTCATTTGAACATGTATAATGGGTATTCATTTATACTGATTTATAAAAGTGAGTTTTAAACACTGAAACAATCATCGCCTAAAATATGTATTTCATAATATTTAAGCCGTGAGGAAAGAGGATGTAATTTGACTATTAGCATTAATGATTATATCCCTTTCTAATTGTAGTCAACAATATATCAAAAAGTATAAATGCAAAACAGGTTCAGATCTCATCTTGAAAATTTTTTTAAGACTATTGATTTTTATTTAAGTACATTTCTCATGGTTTGGTCTTTCCATGCCTAGAGATGAGCCAGTTAGTTTGTGGTGGGAAATAGCAGAAAGAAAGAAGAAAAATTTAACCTCACTAGTCTTGAGTTACACATCTTACTAGGTCATTTTAAAGAATCAAAGTTAAATAGGAAAAAGAGATATGTTTTAAGATCTGTAAAAACTATGAGGTGATTTGATAAGAATCTGTAGATTGTCACAATGAGTAGGAACTCATTTATATTAAAACGGTTGGATTTAGGGATGCAATCTTTGTTTACGATTCAAATACAATGGGAATTTTGAAAGTTACTTTGTCATTTGTCCACTGGATGTCGCTCTTTTGCTAAACGGCAGCTATTAGTATAGACTGACTGAGTTCTTCATAAAAGCTGAAATTAAAGTCACAATTCACAGGAACATTTGTACTTTTTTAAAAAATTGTGAATGACATGCTAAAAGAAGATGGATTTTAAAAAATAAGAATTTGGCATAATTATTAATCCTGTATTTTAAAAAGTGGGCATTGTAATATTCCTTCAGGAAGAATAGAAATTTCTATACATTTTTCTGCATGTTTGTGAGCACTGTGAGTCTTAAAAGATTATTCCACTTTTCAGTGATTTCTCAGAATATAAGTCAATCAGCATTGTTATTTATCATTTAGGTATTTAACACTGGATTGCATGGTTGAATGTGTCTGTAGTCCTCTAAAAAACATGCTTGTTATTGATAGGATCATGTTGTTAAATTGTATATTTTCAAAATTAATTGGTGTGTTTTTAAAATGTTGGGACCAAAGTAGTATAGAAGAATTATGGACTTAATTTAATTTTAAAATTATTAGAGATATTTGTTGTAGAGCTTAATATATTAAAGAGAAGTATTGGTGTATATAAAGAAAACCACAGGTCAGCTACTATGCTACTTTTAGATGCTATAGTATGAATGTGACATTAGTATTAAAGGCCATAGGACAGCTCTTTGTCAGTCTTAGATGTTATACTATGGATATCATATTAATAATAAAGGCCACAGAGTAGCTATTATATTGGTTTCAGATGCCACTTATGGATATAATATTTTTTGTGTGTGATACTGGGGATTGAACCTAGGGTCTCATGCATGTGAGACAAGCACTCTACCAACTAAGCTACATTCCCAGCCCTTAGATATAATTTTAATAATAAAAGTCACAAGACAGCTATTGTATCAGTGTTTGATGCTGGATTATGGGTATCATCTTAATATTAAATACCAGGGAGCTGATATTATATCAGGTTTTTAAAAATATTTATTTTTTAATAAATAATTTTATTTATTAATAATTTAATTTTAAAAAATAAAGTTGACACAATACATTTATTTTATTTATTTATATGTGGTGCTGAGAATCGAACCCAGGGCCTCACACATGCTAAGTGAGCGCTCTACCACTGAGCCACAACCCCAGCCCTTATATCAGTTTTTGATCTTATAGAATATATATCATATTAGCATTAAAGGCCACAAGGAGCTGGGCGCGGTGGTGCATGTCTGAATCCCAGTGGCTCAGAAGCATGAGACAGGAAAATCGCAAGTTCAAAGCCAGCCTCAGCAATGGCAAGGTGCTAAGCAATTCAGTGAGACCATGTCTCTAAATAAAATAAAAAATAGGGCTGGGATGAGGTATTGATATCATGTTAGTTAAAGGCCACAGGTCAGATTAAGATACTGTCAAAAGGACAGTATCTTAATCTTAAAGTACCAGTTTAAGATACTGTCAAAAGGACAGCTAATGTACTAGTTTTGGATGCTACAGTATGGACATTCTATTAGTAGTAAAGGCCTCAGACAAATGGTCACATTAGTTTTAGATCATATTCGTATTAGATATTACACTACCAACAGTAGTATAAAAGGCCACAGCACATCTACTGTACTAGTTACAGATGCTATAGTAAGGATACTATGTATTAAAGGCCATAGGGCAGCATTATGTCAGTTTTAGATGTTATCACGTGGATATCCTATTAGTAATAAAGGCCATAGGCAGCTATAATATTCATTTCACATATTATAATATGGTTACAGGAAAGCTATTATATCAGTTTTAGATGCTTCAGCATGGTTATTGTGTTAGTGTGAAAGGCCACTGTAGAAGCTGTGACCATGGAAATGTACAAGGCAGCGTTCCTCGGGTGAGCAAACTCCTGGGGATAACAGGTGCCCTGTTTCCCACCGTTGGAATATTTTGTGGTCTTTCCCAGGCACTCTTGAGATATCCAATGACTGCTTGGCAGGAGCACATGTTTAATCATAAGTAAAACATCCTACATCGTGACTGAATGTAACATATAAATAAAGCCAGCAGCTCAGATGAGCAACCATTTTGCCACTTAGCCATTGCTGCCTGTGCATCTTATTTCTGTCTCCTTTTGCTTTCCTTGCAGGCCACAGCACCAGCTACTGTATCTACTCTAGGTGCTATGCCATGGAGGTTGTATTCATATTAAAGACAACAGGAAAGCTATTACACTAATTTTGGAGGTCATGATATAAATATTATATGTTATTAAAGGCCACAGAGTAGGGATTGTATTATCTTTAGAAGCTACAATATGATTATTATATTGATAATAAGGAAAAGAATGGCAGTTATATTAGTTGTAGTTGCTGTGGCATCAATATCATATTAGCATTACAGGCCACAGACAGCTATTATATCAGTTTTAGGTGCTATCATGTGGATATCATGTTAGTATTAAAGACCACATGACAACTAACGTATTAATATAAGATATTATGGTATGGATATTACATCAATATTAAAGGTCAGAGTGTAGCTATTATATTAGTTTTAGATCCTATAGTATGATATCACAGTAATATTAAAGGCCATAGGACAGCTATTATATTAGCTTTAGATATCACATATGAATAGCATATTAGTATTAAATGTCACATGGAAAGAGTTATATTCATTTCAGATGCTATAGCATTGATATCATATTAGTATTAAAGGCCACAGGACACCTATTAAATTAATTTTAGATGCTTTACTATGGACATTATATTAGTACTTAAAGTGACATGGAAGCTATTACATTAGTTTTAGAGGCCACACTAAGAATATTATATTAATAGTAAAGGCCACAGGGCAACAATTACATTTGTTTTACAGACCATAATATGAGTATATTAATAATAAAAACAGTGCAGTTATTATATTATATTGTAGTTTCTTTTGTATCTATATCATATTAATATTAAATTTCATAGAACAGTGATTACATCAGTATTAGATGCTAGACTAAGGATGCTACATTAACATAAAAAGCCAGAGGGAATTAATGTACCATTTTCAATGCTGTCATATGAATGTCACATTAGTACTCAAGGTTACAGCACAACTGTTACATTAGGGCCCTATTACATTAGTGTTGGATGCTACACTAGGGATATCATATCAGTATTAAAGGACACAGTGTAGCTATTATAGTAGTTTCAGATGCTACCATATGGATATTTCATCAGTATCAAAGACCACAGGGAAAGTATTACATTAGTTTTAGATGCTATAGTATGGATGTTATATAAGTATTAAATTGACAAGGCAGTTTATTATTAATGTTAGATGCCACACTGTGCGTACCATGGTAGTATTGAGAGCCACAGTGCAGCCAGTATACTTGACTTTTTTATACCTTTATTTATTTACTTATTTTTTTATGTGGTGGTGAAGATTGAACCCAGGTGCCTGACATGTGTGAGGCAAGCACTCTACCACTGAGCTCATCCCAGCCCCAAGTGTATCCGTTTTGATGCTGTAGTGTGGGTATCGTATTGGTATTCAAGGACACAAGTAGCTATGGTGTTAGTTTCAGGTGCTACAGCATGGATATTTCATTAGCATTAAAGGCCAGGGCAGCTGTTCGTCTCAGAGGGTAAAGTATGGATGTCATGTTGATCGAAGGACACAGGGATCAGACCGCAGACACACAGGAATTCCAGATGTGGTAGCTGCCTGTAGAGGAGGCCTGAGACTGAAGAGGCTCCAGCGGTGGCAATGGCAGAAAGGCCAGAGAACCTAAACCCACTCAGTGCTGTTGAGGGAGAGTAGAAGGGTGCAGGCGGCCAGAGCCAGACGGTGAGTGAGGAAGTCGGGGCAGGTCGAGAGCAGAGAGCACAGAGAGCCTCTTCTGTGAGCTCAACTGCCCAGCTGATGAGAGTGGCCATGGACGCAAGAGGAGGACACAAGGAGACAGACACTTCTGGACTCATGCTTGGGAGCGGGGATCCAACAGGAAAACTAAAACAGATCCATGGACATGGGGACACCAGTGAACAATGATGAGGAGAGCGTGGTCAGGAGGGGAGATAGGAAGGGAGAAAGCCCCAGGAACCATAAAGAGAAGCTGAAGCTCCCCACCAGCCCCTCTAAGTCACTTGTGGAATAGGCCTGCTGCTTGCTTGCCACCTCTGTGACCTGCTCTTCAATCGTGTTGAGCAAAGACAATGGACCCAAGGCCCCTGGATGGTGACAAGATTGGGGGACTCACTAGGATCAAAACCACCGACTCAAAGGTCAGCAGCCGCTGTGCTAAATGGCTGGTGAGACGGGAAAGTCACCACTGACCATCTGGCATCTCTGTGGCTCTCAGGCCAGGGCCAGCGCGGCTGAATTCCCAAACGACTATTTCCTACTCTCCTCTCAAGCCGACACAGTGGGTAAGAGGCCCCACTGTACATGACAAAATTGGCTGTTTCTTTTCCTCCTCATGGAAATACAGTCCATCGGGTGAGATTAGGTCAGTCCTAATTTGTTTTGCCCTATGCAGAGACTTCATCCTTTTGTCAGGATAGTTAGCTCCGGTCAAAAGGACCTATAAAAGAGGGACTCCCTATTTTTTTAAAAAGAGAGAGAGAGAGAGAGAGAGAGAGAATTTTTTAATATTTATTTTTTAGTTTTTCGGTGGACACAACATCTTTTTTTTTATTATTTTTATGTGGTGCTGAGGATCGAACCCAGTGCCCCGCGCATCCCAGGCGAGCGCACTACTGCTTGAGCCACATCCCCAGCTCCAGGAACTCCCTGTTTTCGAGACGTTTGGGGAACCCCCATGTATCATCTGCCTTGTGGCTCTAAGGACCCTCCAGAAGGAAGGAGGTAAAAGAAAGGAGAACATCATCAGGACCGTCACCAGACATCCCCTGGGGTCGACTCACAACAGCTGCTGGGAACCTTCTTACACTGGAAAAGAGGAGCCCTACATGTGGGTTTAGAGGTCATATCACCAGGTGTTCAGGGGACTCCCCTCAGCTCAGAGACTTCAACGGGCATCTTTTTCCAGGCAGCTGCCTCCCTTCCAGAATCCTCTTCTCCTGAGAATTCTTGAACCAGTTTTGACAGGAATAGGTGCAAATTACCTGATTTCCAGGAATGGAAGCATCAGAGCTATCTAGGTTACAAAGAGAAAGATCAGGGACCTGGCCCGAAAGCCATGGGTAAGTTTGGCTAATCCCTACTGTGGTATGGTCCCTTTCAGAGAGATTTTGGGCCAGGCCAGTCTACCCAATTCCAGGGCAGAACTGCCCCCTCCGGATTTGTAAGACTGATCTGGGGATTAGGCACCTCCCTTCAGGACCTCTTGTTTACTTCTGTTTCCAGATGGCCTGGCCTCAGTACCCACTGAGAGAGGGAAAACAGCGGCCACCTCAACTATAGTACCATTCAGCAATTAAACTAGACACCAAATCCTCAGAAAAGAAAAACTTACCCAAAGAGGAAAAGGGACCTTGGCCCGTTAAACAGAAAATTCCCTCAGCCCCGTCGGAAGGAAAGATCCTCAGACCTTGCGCAGTTGTGAAATCTTTACGACTTGGAAGCACGTTATGTTGTTTTGAGTCAGACTGACTTCCTTGAAAAAACAAAGGGTCTTAGAGAAGAGTATTAAAGCAGGAAACGACTACTGCGCAGAGGGGGAGAGAAAGTAACCACGGCTGGCAGGAGATGGAGTACTCCCACTGGGAGTCAGGCAGTTCCCCTCATGGAACCCAATTGAGATGCTGACAAAGATAGAGATCAATCAGAGAGATGTGTGTGTGTGTGTGTGTGTGTGTGTGCGCGCGTGTGTGTGTGTGTGTGTGTGTGTGTGTGTGTGTGCGTGCGTGTGTGTGGAGAAGGGCCCAAGTTAAGCCTTTTGCTTATGCTCAGTTAACAAGTGTGATTCAGGGAAGAGAGCCACCAGGGACCATATTACAGAAACCCCAAGAGGCTATTACTAATATTGAGCCAGAGTATGTTTGGCCAGAGTGCGATGGAGGAAATTTTCCTTAAATATAGGTTCTTGACCCAATCTGCCCAAGACTTACAGAGGAAACTCCAAAAACTGGCTGTGGAACCAGGCAAAACCTGGGACCAATGAGTCCAGACTACTAAAATCGTCTTTTATAGTAGAGACCTAGAAAAGAAAGGACAAATGACATGGAGAACTAGTGGCAGCCCTGCAGGTATAGGCACAAAGATACCTGTCAGCCTCTTGCTTCTCTTGGGAAAGGAAGGCCGTTTTAGGAAGGGACGAATCTCCCAGAGCACCTCCTGGACCTTGCCCACCATGTGGTGGTGTCGGGGGTGGAACACTGGAAGGTGAGGTAGCCTTCAAATCCATTAGAATTGAGGCCACTGCCTACCAGTTCTCAGTGACAAGACTTGGGGCTTCCTTCATGGGAGCCATAAAGGAACAACTCGAGGAGCCCCAGGTGACCTTGCTGTGGACAAGCACCAGATAAACTTTCTTCTCAACACTGGAGCTCAGTTTTCAGTGCTATCCTTCTCTACTGAACCCTGGTCCCCAGATAACCCTTCAGGGTGTATAAAGCCAGTCCCCTAAGTGATTGTGTTTTACTAGACTCTTGCTTATCCATGTGGTAATTTTCACTTCTGTCACTTCTTTCTTATTATGCCACAATTCCAATTCTTTCTTATTATGCCACAATTCCAATTCTCCTTAGGGAGAGACCTATTATCTCAATTAAATAGATTTTTTGAGACCTGTTATCTCAGATTATTGTTACCACCTGGGATATACAATTGTATGTCTCTAATGGAAACGGATATAGATCCCAATCTGGTCAAACAATAATATAGGGGGAAGAGCATGAACTGCAATGCTTGTTCAAATACATTTAAGGATCCCTCATCCTTCCCTCATCAGAAGCAATATCCCTTTAGACCAGAGACCAAGGAGGGATTGATACATATCATATTAAAATTGAAATGACAGGGACTTTTGATAGAGTGCTCTAGCCCTACAATACTCCTCCTCTATTGAGAGTCTGAAAGGGGCCCAGCAAACGAATATTAGTTCAGGACCTTCAAATGAGCAATGAGCCAGTAGTCCCTTTGCATCCAGTCATTCCAAATCCATAGACTCTCCTCCTCCAGATCCCCAAGAGAACTGCTTATGGTTCTGTCCTAGACCTAAAGGATAGGGATCTAGAGACAGCCCCTCTTTGTTTGAACAAGCACTGGCACAGACCTCATGGACAGGTCATGACCTAAAACAGTGTGACTTCAACGTACAGATGACCTTCTTTTATGTGGAGCTTCCAAAAAACAACTTCAGAGGGCATTGTCTCTCTCTCAATTTCCTGGCCAATAGGGGATATAAAGTATGCTGAGACAAGTGTCAATTGTGCCTATGTCACCTGTGTAGGCATGATACTGGAAGGTAAAACTCAAAAAACTTGGCTTAGAAAAACTTCAGCCCATATTGTCACATCCCCTTCCTCTGGTAGTAAAAGAACCAGGGTGTTTCTGCAAACAACTGGATATTGTAGGAACTGGATCCCTGGATATGCTGAGAAGACAAGGCCCCTCTAGGGGTGCCCTAGGAAGTACTGGGGAAGTCTCAGGCGATTACTAATTGGACTCCAGAAGCAAGGAGAGCCTTCAATGCATTAAAAACAGCTCTTACCCAAGCCCCTGATGGGGACCTAAACACTTCCAATCACACGATGCAGAAAGGCGTGACACTGGGGATGACCACTCAGTCACTGGGAGCCCCCCAGCCAGCGGCATCCCAAAGTGAAGAATTAGACAGGTGGCCCGATGTCTCACAGCTGAGGCTGCAGCAGGACAACTGGTCCTGAGGCAAATACACTTATTTTGGAAGGCCCCTGACTGCACTTACCTCCCATGACGTAGCAGTCTTTGGCTAACAGACAGTCAGATGCTCAAATATCAGGCCTTTTTGCTGGAAGGACCCAAAATCATCTTAGAGATTTGTCACAATCTCAATCCAACATCTTTCCTACCAGAACTAAAGGAAAAACCACTTCTGTGAGGAAGTTTTCATGGAAATCTCACTTCCAGGCCAGATCTATCTATTTATCCTCCTATAGATATTCCCAATCTCACTCCGTACACTGATGAGAGTTCATTGGTGATCAATGGGATTCGGAATTCTGGGTATGCAGGAACAACAGATTTGGGGGTTCTTGAATCAGGGTGACTTCCTACCAATACCAGTGCCTAGCTGGCATAATCAGTTGCCCTCGCCCAGCATTAGACTGGTAAGTTTAATAATTTTTAAATTATCACTCAATGAATTAGATAACAGGAGGTGACATGACCTCTTACCCATAGCTGGTCTGAGCCAAAAGGACTGGGAACAACACTTACATGACCATCCCCTTTTAGAAAATCCTAAAAAAGATTCACTCTTTCTTCTTTAAGATATTGTTTAATTATAAATGGACACAATACCTTTATTTTATTTATTTTTTAAATATTTATTTTTAGTTGTAGTTGGACACAATACCTTTATTTATTTGTGTTTATGTGGTGCTGAGGATCAAACCCAGTGACTCACACGTGCTAGGCAAGTGCTCTACCACTGAGCCACAACCCCAGCCCAAGACTCACTTTCTTTTCTTTTTTCTTTTTTTTGTACTGGGGATTAAATTCAGAGGCACTTAACCACTGAGCCACAACTGCAGCCTTTATTGTATTTTACTTAGAAAAAGGGTCTCATAGAGTTTCCTAGGGCCTGGCTAAGTTGCTGAGGCCTCCTGAGCCACTGGGACTCTAGGCGTCCACCACCAAGACTCACTCTTTCTATACAGCACTCTTTTTTGTTGAAATTCCTCGCCTGGAGAGATCAGTAATAAATCTAACAATTATGCTCCATGAATCTTGAAAAGCTACTGTAAATTCTACTAAGTCCCCAGAGGCTTGGAGCCAAGAGGAGCCCTCAGCCCTGGAAGAGAGAGTGTTCCAGCAGTTCACTGCCTGCTTAACAGAATCTCTGGAAGCATATAGGTGGGAAAAGAAAGGCAAGAAGGAAGCTTCAAAGCAAGAGCAGGACAGAGAAAAACACACTCAGAAGAGTAGGACAGAAGCAGTGGCGAGACAACGAAGAAGACAGGAAGTCGAGAGAAGCAGAGGAGGAAAAGGAGGACTTGGAGAATTGAATCGAGTGAGAGACCATGGCACTGTGGAAGCTCCCACAGCAAAAGGTGGTGCAGACTTACCAGAAGCTTTTCCCTGCTGGGCAGAGCACAGGTACTGGGTAAACCAGAATAAAACTAACGAGAATCATCAAAAACAGTGCTTCCCAGATTCAGAGGTTCCAAGGGGCAGAATCCTTTTCTGTTTCACTAGTCTGAAGGCTAGGATTTTTGGTAAGGGATTCTGAGTGGCTAATTAAATTAGTTGATTTGATGTTTCTTGTTTACTTTGTTTATAGCTCCGTGGTTTTTTGATCCCAACTCTCCTTACCCTTCCAAAAAAAAGTGATCACTTCCATGCTGCCTGTTGTTCTGCAGATCACAGAGATAGTGAAGGCTTGGGGTAAACTGGAGCTCTGGTCATGGTCAGCCTATGTTTGAATGTACAGTTTTTGGCAATAATAGCTTATTAAGAATGGTCAAGGGGCTGGGACTGGCTCAGTGCTGGAGAACTTGCCTAGCATGTGTGAAGCACTGGGTTTAGTTCTTGGTACCACATATAAATAAATAAAATAAAGGTCCATTTACAACAACAACAACAAAAGAATGATTATGATGGGTTAGCTTTAAGAAATGAGGAATCTGTGGGAAAATAATGAACTCTGTCATCTCTTCACTTGACAGTTGCGTTAATTTGACTTCTGTTTTTTCGGAACACACTTGGCTTGCAGGGCTCTCAGGTGGCCCGCAGACATTTAGCCTGTGGGGTGGCTGCACTCTGGCATGCATGTTTTTAAATTGGCAGTGTTGATGGGAATTAGTCAAGCCGGGGTGCTAGTATCTTGCTTTTACAACAGATGGCACATAGACACCCCTCACTGCTTACCTCTGTGCAGCTCTAGGATCGTCGCCTCCTGGAAGGTGCAAGGTCTCCACTTTTTCCTCTTGTACCCCATCTCCCAGGCTCCTGTCCTTGCTTTCCATTCTCTAATTCATGATGAGCTGAGACTTTATCTCCTCTAGGCACAAGGGTCCCTTGGTGCTTCTCACTTCCTATTTCTCTTCTGCCTCTTCTCTACTTTCTCCCTCTTTTACTCATTTCACCCGCCAAACTAGGAATTTTGATTACATGCCTAACATCCGCAAGTGCAGGCTCCTCTGATTCCTTAGTTCTAATATTATATCTTAAAACATGATTTTGTGAAAAACCCCTCTGAACCTTGAGGGAAATCTGACGGTGGCCGTGAATCTAACCCCTACCTCAAATTCCCCTCTAACCTCTGAAGTGTCTCCATTGGCCTCTCAGCTTTTTCCTCTTTCCACTCGGTGCTCTAAAGCACCTTTTGTTCAGTTGAGCACTCAGGACTTGGCGAGGTAGTGTAGCACAGTTTAACACCATAATTCATCAGATACAATGAAATTGATAATTGAAGACTGTTTCGAAGATTATAAAGCTTTGTACAAATAAAATGTTTTTTAAAAAAGTGACAGATGCTATTGCATTGGATTTGGAAGCCACATTATGGATATTATGTTAATAATATAAAGGGGCACAGGGCAACTATTATCATATTTTTAGATGCTATATTATGGATATCACCTTAACATTAAAAGCCACAGGGTACATATGAGTTTTAGATGATAGAGAATGAATATTAAAGGTCACAGGATGGCTATTATACTATAGACCATAGTATGGCTATCATATTAATATTAAAGGCTGGCGTTGGGGTTGAGGCTCAGTGGTAAAGCACTTGCCTAGCATGTGAAAGGCACTGGGTTCAATCCTCAGCACCACACAAAAGTAAATAAAATAAAGGTCCATTTACAACTAAAAAATATTGCCGCAGTCTGGCTGGGCACAATTCAGGAGCCACTTATCAAGCAGAAACGAACTTTATTTTTAGAACACACATGCCACACCACACCAGCTCTTCAGGAATTCCCTCAGAGCCCAACTGCCACCACGGCTTGTCACAAGCCTCTCAACCCCCCCCCCACTCCTCCTGCTCTTGAGGCAGATTGGTTGGGTCACATGGGCGGAGCCAAAAAAGTCCCCCAATGAGCAACTCCGCGGTCTGAAAGGGCGGGGAAACAGTACAATGAGCATCACCGCAGAGGAGCCAATCAGCTGGCAGCTAGAAGTTTGCTGGGGCTGCTGTGAGCCAATCATCAGCTGGCAGCTGGAAGTTTGCTGGCAGCTGGAAGTTTGCTGGGGCCCCTTTGGCTATGGCTCTCAACATCTCCCCCTCTCTGTTTAAACCACAAGCATGTGGCTTAGGGACCGTGCCTGCCTTAGGTTGTCCAATACTACATATGGTCCTTACCCGTCTTCGTATGAGCTGACCTCAAGGCGTCAGCCTCCTGTCTTAGGTTGGTACCATTGCAACTGGATCTTACCCGTCATTGACTACGGGTCCAGTATATAGCCACACCTGTGGAGAGGTCTTTGTACCAGCAAGGGGGTGAGGTTCTTTGCCTCACCTCTGTTGGCCCCCAAATTTTAGCTGAACAACCATCACAAGTAGAAGGGAGGAGGATACACCAAGCCAATTGATGGCTCCTTTTGGAAAAATTGTACCAATGATGACACCATCAGCAAAAATACCCCAACACTACCACAAGTCGCTGCACCAACAGATAGTTCACAATGCATACAGGTGCGTTCACAATGCATACAAGTGATACATAGTCCAGGCAAGTTCTGCAAGCAGTTCTGTGATAGCTATTGCAGAAGCTGTAGATTGGTTTTATCTTTGTCTTCACTGGCACTGGGATGAAGATAGGAATTCTGGCAATAATGGCTAAAGAAAAAATTATGTAACATTCCAGAAGGCACTAAAAGAAAACAATTTTCTGAACAATTCACATTATCTTGAACAGAATTATTAAATATAATGAAAAGGAAAGGTGAAAGTAAACAAACAGATCTGTTAACCTCCTTTTTTGTTCACATATTAAAATAATCCTCAACAGCTGTTTACCAAATTTAAATTAAAACATTTAAATCACGTGAATAAATAAAAAAAATTTAGATCCATTTTTTCATGAGCGCTCATCATATATATGAACATACGTACATACAAACATACAACACAAAACACAAGTGTGCACACATAATACAATACATACAACACATAACATAATAGTAAAGGCCTTATAACTTTTTGCAGGTGAAATCTCCATTGCAATGTTTAAAAACTCTATAGTCAAAAAATAGAACTGATCAGCAAAACATTAACCTAGGTCTGTATGAGCTCAAAAAACAAAATAGAACTTTATGATGTGGGAAAGGGCAATAATAAAATAGATATTGAAAAAAGCATCCTGTTTCTGTCGCAGATGTAAGGATAGCCAAACTGGAGTTTTGGATATCAGATATTATGGATTTGAGCCAAATCATCTTCTTTTTGGTCTGTAGAAATCACTTTAGTTAATCTCTCTGGAATCCAAATCGGCTGCTGTTCTTCCTGTGGAAACACACAAACAGACCCCCGGCTCCAGATAATTACTGGGTCAGGACCTTTCCATTGTCCTCTTAGAATATCCTTCCAAAGTACCTTGGGCTTATGTACATTTTTTGGACACATATGCCTTTCCGCAGCACTAAGCCCTGATGAATCCAAATTTTAAAAGTTTTGAGTAAAAAGGATTATTTTAAGTTTATCTTTGGGGAATATATATACCCCTTCCCAATTCCCTCTTTTTGCTTTAATAGTACATTTTAATAGTTTGATGAGCTCTTTCAACTATGCCTTGTCCCTGTGGATTGTATGGGATTCCTGTTATATGAGTAATGCCAAATGATGAGCAAAATTGTTTAAAAGAGGTAGAAGTATAACCAGGACCATTATCAGTTTTTAACTGTTTTGGAACGCCCACAGTGGCAAAATTTTGTAAGCAATGAGCTATAATATCTTTAGTTTTTTCTCCAGCATGAAGGGAGCCCATCAAAAATCCAGAAGAAGTATCAACTGTAACATGCAAATATTTTAATTTTCCAAATTCTGGCAAGCGTGTGACGTCCATCTGCCAAATATGGTTAGGTATCAGTCCTCTAGGATTGACTCCAAGATTTACTTGTGGTAAAAAGGTCACACAATTTTGACATTGTTTTATTATTTGTCTAGCTTGTTCCTTAGTTATTTTAAAATGCTTTTGTAAAGTATTAGCATTGACATGGAAATTTTTATGAAAATTTGTAGCTTCTTCTAGTGTAGAGAAAATATGTATGTCATGTGTAGTTTTATCTGCTAAATCATTGCCCAAACTAAGGGCTCCAGGCAATCCTGTATGTGCCCTGATATGTCCTATAAAGAATGGATCTTTTCTGTCCCAGATTAGACTTTGTATAGTGGAAAGCAAAGAGAAAACAGTAGAGGAAGGGGAAATCCTACCAGCATCTTCAAGGGATACTATAGCATTAACTATATACTGACTATCAGAAAATAAATTAAATACAGAATCTTTAAACATCACAAAAGCTTGTAATACTGCATTAAGCTCTACCTTTTGAGCTGATTGTTTGGGTACTAAAAATGTAAAAGTTTGATCAGGTGTAACTATTGCTGCTGTACCATTATTTGACTCATCAGTGAATATATTTGGAGCCTTCATGATAGGCGTTTTTCTTGTCATTTTTGGAAAAATTACAGGATGCAATGACCAAAAAGACAATAAAGGATTAGATGGTAAGTGGTTATCAAATGAAACATTAGATTTGCACATGATTATTGCCCAAGTATTTAACTCATTAGCTAACTCATCAATTTGATCCATAGTATATGGAGTAATAATTTTATTGGGAGAAATTCCAAACACTGCCTTTGCTGCTTTTATTCCTTTGAGTATTAATTGTCCTAACGCCTCAGGATACCTAGTAAGAATAGTATTAGGAGAATAAGATAAATGTATCCATAATAATGGACCTTCTTACCAAAATACTCCTGTAGAAATATTTTTTGTTGGTAGTACAATAAATAATAAAGGCAAACTTATATCAATTCTATCCAAATGCATATTTTCCATATATGTTTCAATGATTTTTAATCCTTTCTTGCTTCAGGCGTTAACATTCAGGGTGAATTTGGATCTGATGGACCTTTTAGGATATCAAATAAAGGTCCCAACTCTCCTTATCTATACCTAGATAAGGCCTTATCCAATTTATGTCTCCTAATAACTTTTGAAAGTTGTTAAGTGATTTGAGTTGATCTACTCGTATTTGAATTTTTGGTGGACGGACCATGGTTGAGGATAATAGAACTCGTAAATAATTAATTGGAAAATTTAATTGTACTTTATCTATTGCTATCTCTAGATTATCATTTTTTAATAAGTTTGTAAGGGTGACATAACATTCTAGCAATGTGTTTTTATCTTTGTGTGCTAATAATACATCATCCATATAGTGAAATATTTGTCGTTCAGGATTTTGATTTCTAAGTGGCTGAATTACTTTGTTAACATAAATTTGACATATAGTTGGGCTGTTAGCCATCCCTTGTGGAAGTACTCTCCACTCATATCTCTGATCAGGACCTTCATGATTCAGTGCAGGGATAGTAAATGCAAAACGTGGATTATCCTCAGGATGAATTGGAATTGAAAAAAAAAACAATCTTTAATATCTATAACTAAAACATACCAAGTTTTTGGCAAAGCAGACAATTGAGGAATCCCCGATTGAGCAGGTCCCATAATAACCATCTCATTATTAATGGCTCTTAAATCTTGCAATAATCTCCATTTACCAGGTTTCTTTTTGATGACAAAAATGGGAGTATTATGGGGAGATACAGAAGGTTGTATATGTCCTTCTGCTAATTGTTGTTTGACCAGGTCATGGGCTGCTTGTATCTTTTATTTAGTCAGGGGCCACTGAGGAACCCATACTGGTCTTTCTGATTTCCAAGTAATTTTTATTATCTCAGTGGCCCTTTCTGAAAATCCAACCCATGTCTGTCTGTTCCTTGATTTATTTGTATTGGTGCTGCTATACCTTGTTCTTGTTTTTCTAATCTTTTTCCTTTCCTAAAACCTTGTCTAGTCATAATAGTGGGTGCATTTTGGTTGATGTTATTTGTTAATGTCAAACCTAATTGATCTAGGACATCTTGTCCCCATAAATTTATGGGAAGATGATCCAATACATATGGCTATATAGTTCCTTCACATCCTTCAGGATCCTTCCAACCTAATACCATTGCACTTCTATGGGGATTAGTTGCCACTCCTAGGCCTCGAAGAGTTTGAGTGGCTTGTTGTAATGACCAAAGTTTTGGCCATTCTTGACGAGAGATGATGCTAAGGTCTGCACCTGTATCCAGTAGCCCATTAAATTCATGTCCTTGAATATTTAGTTTTAGCATGGGGCGAGAATCTAAATTTAAAGAAAGCATAGCCCAATCTACACCTGTGGAGCCTAATCCCTTGGAACCTCTTTCTACAGTATGACTGGAAATTTTATCATGTAGGCTGGGTATTATTAACAACTGTGCTATTCTATCTCCTGGTGAAATTACTGACATACCCTTTGGAGAACTGGCTATAATTTTTATTTCACATTTATAATCGGGATCAATTACCCCAGGACTTATCATAAGTCCTTTTAGAGTAGAAGAGCTGCGTCCCAATAATAAGCATACTGTTCCTTTGGGAAGAGGTCCTTTCACCCCTGTGGGAATGATTTGAACTCCCATCTCTGGAGTTAGTACTGATCTGGTGGAGGTGCAGATGTCCAACCCTGCACTCCCTCTGGTTTGTCTGATGAGGGATCTGATGGACAATGTGTCCTGGGCACTACCCTAATGGGGTTGCTGGGTTCCTCCAGTGTTCTGTATATTTGTGGTTTTGGGCCCTGGAGCATTGGGCCTCCCTGTCCATTTTTTGGCAATGGAGCCCGATGCCTTTCTCCACAATATCGTGGATAAACACTTGGTCCTTATTCGTTTTTTGATAATGGAGTACCCTCTATGATGGTTTGAGAATGGCATTCATTAGCCCAATGTCTCCCTCTATGGCATCATGGGCAAATACCTGGTATTCTACTCCTTTGATACCTAGTTTTGTTAAATCCTCCTCCTATGGGGCAATTCCTTTTAAAATGTCCTGTTTGTTCACAATTGTAGCATGTTCTTGGCCTGGCATCTAAAGCCTGTTTTACTGCAGCTGCCATGACTTGCTCTTGATCATTAATGTCTCTACATAATTTAATATATGTGTTTAAATCTTCATGTTTCCATGGTCTGATGACTTCTCTGCACCAATGATTCGCTTGCTCAAGCCAGTTGTTTTAGTAATGGCATTGCTTGTTCTGTATTCCAAAAAACTCTGGTAGCTGTTTGAATAAGCCTATCTACAAATTCAGTGTAAGATTCATTAGCTCCTTGTATTACCTTAGATAATTGACCTCGTAAACCTCCATGTCCTTGTAAAGTCTTCCATGCCTTAGCTGCATCTACAGCAATTTGTGCATATACACCAGGATTGTATGCAATTTGTTGCTGCTGATCCTCATAAGGTCCCTTTCCTAACAACGTATCTAGATTTCTCTGAGGATAACCAGCTGCTGCATTTCGCCTAGCCGACTCCTTGCAAAATTCCTCATTGGCAACCTTCCATTACAAGTATTGTTCTCCATTTAGCAGAGCTTTACACATATTAGCCCAATCTGCTGGCATCATGTTCAAGTTGTTAATGGATTCGACCAAGCTTACAGTGAAGGGTGCTTGAGGACCATAGGTTGTTACAGCCTCTTTTAGCTGCTTCACTATTTTGAAATTTAAAGCATGGTGAATTCGCTGCCCTCCTGCCTCAAATACAGGGCATGTTAATATTTGAGATCCTATCTCAGGATCCCAACTATCAACTGCAGGGGTTGGGGGCCCTCCAGCATATGGAGGTAGTGCTGTTGGTTGGACACTTACACCCTCTGGTGATAGAAAGGTGTTAGTAGCAGTCTCCTGTTGTAACTTTTCCCCTGATGGCTTTTTCTGCTCTAAGCTTTCTTCCTCTATCTGACTAGCTCAAAAGACCTTCTCTTTTACTTGAATCTTTTTCTCTTTCTGACTAACTTGAGAGACCTTCTTTTACTTGAATCAATATGTCTTCTCCTACCTCTACCTTTGTCTGAACTGAAGGCTTTGGACTAAGCAAACAAGATACCAACATCCACAATGGCAATGTGCCAACTGGCAGAGTCCCTGGGCTTTTCTTTTCTATTCTTTTTAAATCTTCACCATGATGGTTCCATTGTGATATATTTAACAACTCCTCCTTAAAAAGCCATGGGCTACATTTTTGTATTGTATCAATGTATGCCCTGACTGCTCTTGATTTTACTGAGATGCCTCCTTCCTCTAACAATTTACTTAACACTCTTTCGGTTTGTTTTTTACTAATTTCTGATCCCATATTTCTAGTATAATACAACCCAACAAGATAACGCCTAACAAAACTGAAACAGAGTGAAACAAAATTGGAACAACACAAAATCATTATAATAGCCTCCTGAAATGTCCATCTGTCCTTTCTCCCTATCTGTTCCTCAGATGTGAGCAGTTTTTCTTCCGTCTCACCCATCTCCAGGGTCAGGCAACTTAAAACAAAAGTGAAGCAAAACAAAAGAATAATCTTAAAATGGCTCCCCATCCTCTCGCCCTGCCCCCAGGGGCGAGCAGTTTACCTTATCACTTACCCTCAGTCGTTCCCCATGTGGCCCACCAAATGCCACAGTCTGCCTGGGCATAATTCAGGAGCCACTTGTCAAAAGAAAGGAACTTTATTTTTAGAACCACACACGCCAAAAAAAACAGCTCCTCAGGAAAAACCTTCAGAGCCCAACTGCCACCACTGGCTTCCCACAAGCCTCTCCACCTCCCACAATCCTCCTGCTCTTGAGGGCCATTGGCTGGGTAGCATGGGCGGAGCCAAAAAAAGTCCCGCAATGAGCAGCTCCATGGTCTGAAAGGGCGGGGAAACAGCCCAATGAGCATCACCGCAGAGGAGCCAATCAGTTGGCAGCTAGAAGTTGCTGGGGCCTATGTGAGCCAATCATCAGCTGGCAGCTGGAAGTTTGCTGGCAGCTGGAAGTTTGCTGGGGCCCCTTTGGCTGTGGCTCTCAACAGTGCCTCGCTTTTGCTGAGGCTGCCTTTGAACTCACGATTCTTCTGTCTCAGCCTCCAGAGCTGATGGGATTACAGGCATGTGCCACCATGCCCAGCCATTATATCAGTTTTAAAGCAATTTTTTAAATATATTTTTTTAATGTAGATGGACACAATACCTTTATTTTGTTTATTTATTTCTATGTGGTGCTGAGGATCGAACCCAGTGCCTCGCACGTGTGAGGCAAGCGCGCCACTGCAGAACCACAACTCCAGCCCCAGTTTTAAAGCAATTTTATACACATTCATATTAAAGGACACAGGGCACTTAGCTATTTAATTTTAAATGTCACACTATGAATATTACATTAGTATTAAAGGCCATGGTGCAGTTACTGTATTAATTTTTGATGCTATATAACAGACATCTCATTAGAATGAGATGTAACATGGAAGCAATTATACTAGTTCTGAAGGCTACACTATGGATATTATATTAATGTTAAAGACCACTGGAAAAGTATCATATTAGTTTTTCAGGCTGCAGTATGAATAATATTTTAATAATAAAGAAAACAAGACAATTATATTAATTTTAGTTACCATAGTATCTTTACCATATTAATATTAAAGGTCACAGGTATTAGATATAATAAGTATTAGATATAATACATGCTATGCTAAAGATGTTATATTGATTTTAAAAGCCACAGGGAAATAATAAATCAATTATTTTAAATTTTTTTTATGTTTTAGTTGTAGTTGGTCACAATACCTTTATTTTATTTATTTTTATGTGGTGCTGAGGATTGAACTCAGGGCTTTGCACATGCTAAGCAAGCACTCTACCATTAATCCACAACCCCAGCCCCCAATAAATCAATTTTAATGCTATTGCATGAATATCATGTAAGTATTAAAAGTCACAGGGCACCTATTATGTCAGTTTTAGATGTTATATTATGGATACTATATTAATGGCCACAGGGTACCAATTACATAAGTTTTAAAATACATAATACTGACATATTAATTATAAATGTCACAAGAAAGCTTTTATATTAGTATGGATATTATATTAATATAAAAGACCACAGATCAGCTATTATATTAGTTTTAGATTGTATAGTATGAATATTATATAGTATGAAACATCACAGGGCAGTAATTGTACTAGTTTTAGAATCTGTAATACCGATGTTAATTATAGTTACCACAGGGCAACTATTACTTTTGGCTACATGGCTTCTATATTATTAGTTTCAGATGCTACAGTATAGATACTGTATTGATATTAAAGTCAACTGGACAGCTATTATATTAGTATTGGATATCACACTACTGATATTAGTATTGAAGTCCACTAAACATCTGTTACATCAGCTTTAGATGCTATGAGTATCATGTTAGTATTAAATGTCACAGGGCAGCTACCTTGTTAATTCCAAATACTATAGGTATGTGTTGCATTTTAAATAAAAGCCACAAAGCAGCTATTATATCAGTTTTCAATGGAATACTATGATTATCACATTAATATGAAAGGCCAGAGCATTTATAATATCAGTTTTTGATACTATAGCATAGATATAATAATAGAATTGCAAGCACAGGACAGCTTTTATATTAGCTGTAGATGCTCTAGAATGGGTATTATATTAATATTAAAGACTCCTGGACAATCATCATATCAGCTTTAAATGTTATAGTATACCTATCACATTATGATTAAAATCATAGAGTAGATATTCATTTTAGATGCAATAGTATAGATATTACATTAATATTAATAGTTACAGAGTAGTATTGTATAAAATTTCAATGCTATAGGAAGGATGTTACATTAATATGAAAGGCCTCAGGGAAGCTATTATATAAGTTTTAGAAACCAGAGTATGGATATTATATTAATAGTAAAAACCACAAGGAATCTATTGTATTAGTTTTAAATGCTACAATAGCAGAATGTTTCTTTCTTTTTTTTTTTTTAAAGAGAGAGTGAGAGAGGGGAGAGAGAGAGAGAGAATTTTTTAATATTTATTTTTTAGTTCTTAGCGGACACAACATCTTTGTTGGTATGTGGTGCTGAGGATCAAACCCGGGTGGCACGCATGCCAGGCAAGCGCGCTACCGCTTGAGCCACATCCTCAGCCCCTAGAATGTTTCTAATATTATGTTAGTATTAAAGGCCACAAGGCAGCTATTATTTTCCTTTTAGATTCTACATTATGGAGATTGTATTAATATTAAAGGTCACAGGCCAGCTCTTATAGTAGTTTAAGATGCTATAATATGCATATTATATTAGTGTTACATGCTAAACATCAACTATTTATTAGCTTTAGATACTATAGTTTTCATATAATATTAGTATTAAAGACCATAGGGCAGCTATAATATTAATGTTAGAGGCTATACTATGGATATTTATTTAGTAATAAAGGTGTCAGAGTGGCTGTTACATTTATTTTTGAGGCAATAATATGGATATTGCTTAATATTAAAGGCCACAGGGCAGCTATTATTTTAGTTTTAGAACCTAAAATTTGGATAATATATTAATTATAATCACCACAGGGCAGCTATTTTATTTGTTTTGGAAGCTGTAGTATGGTTATCATTTTGGTATGAAGGGCCACAGGGCAGCTACAGTTTTAGTTTATAGGCCACAGTATGAATATGAACATTATATTAATATTGAAGGATACATGGAATCTATTATGTTAGTTTTAAAGGCCAAAGTATGGCTCTTATATTAATATTTAAAGCAGTAGAGCAGTTATTATTTTAGCTTTTGTGGCCAAAGTATTGATATTATAATAATATTAAAGGCCACAGAGCAGCTATTATGTTAGTTTCAGAGAACAAAGTATGGATAATATATTAATATTAAAGGCCACATTTACTTTAGATGGTATAATGTGGATATTATATTAGCATTAAAGGCCATTATGAATATTGCACAAATATTAAAGATTATAAGGCAAATTTTGCTTCAGTTTCAGATACTATGGTTTGTATATCATATTATTACAGAAGTCATAGTTCACCTATTATATTAATTTTGTGTGTGTGTGTGTGTGTGTGTGTGTGTGTGTGTGTGGTGCTGGGTATTGAACCCAGGGCCTTGTGCATACAAAGCAAGCACTCTACCAACTGAGCCATTAATTTTTGATTCTAAAATATAAACATCACTTTAATATTTACATATACAGAACAACTATTTTATTAGTTTTAGATGCTATAGTTTGGATATTATATTAGTCTTAAAGTTTTCAGGAGCCAGTCATGGTGGCACACGCCTATAATCCCAGCAGCTTGGGAGGCTGAGGCAGGAGGATCACAAGTTCAAAGCCAGCCTCAGCACCAGTGAGGCACTAAGCAACTCAGTTAAACCCTGTCTCTAAATAAAATACAAAATAGGGGTGGGGATGTGCCACAGTGGTTGAGTACCCCTGAGTTCAATCCCTGGTACCCCCCCAAAAAAAGTTTTCAGGTCAGCTATTATATTAACTTTAGATGTGATGAGGCTGGGGTTGTGGTTCAGTGGTAGAGCACTTGCCTAGCACGTGGGAGGCGCTGGGTTTGATCCTCAAAACCACATAAAAATAAATAAATAAAATAAAGGTATTGTGTCCAACTACAACTAAAAAAATATTTTAAAAATTAGATGTGGCAATATTAATATAATATTAGATATAAAGGCCACAGGGAAGTTATTACATCAGTTTGAGATGCTCAATATGGATTATATTTTTTTAATTTATTTATTTGTTCTAATTTGTTATATGATAATAGAATGCATTTTAATTCATAGTACACATATAGAGCACAATTTTTCATTTCTCTGGTATATATTAGTATTAAAAAGACACAGGGCAGTTATTATTTCAGTTTCAGAAACCACAATATGAATACTATGTTAATATTAAAGGCCACAGATCAGCTATTAAAGGCCACAAGGAAGACATTGTATTTGTTTAAGATAATTTAAGAATTCTGCATTAATAATAAAGGCCACAGGATGTAGTAGTATGAATATTACATTAATATTAATGGTCACAGGCACCTATTATATTCATTTTTGATGGTTTACTATGGATATTACATTAGTATTAAAGGCCACAGGGCAGCTTTTATAGTAGCTCAAGATATTATTATGCATATTATATTAGTATTGAAGACCAACAGTCAGAAATTTTATGAGTTTCAGATTGCACACTATAGATATTATATTACTATGAAATGCCACAGGGCAGCTATTATAATATAATTTTTGTAGCATGCTATACTACAAAAATTATATTAGTAGTAAAGTCTACTGGGTAGATATTTTACTAGTCTTATGCCGCAGTCTGGCTGGGCACAATTCAGGAGCCACTTATCAAGCAGAAATGAACTTTATTTTTAGAATACACACACCACACCACACCAGCTCTTCAGGAATTCCCTCAGAGCCCAACTGCCACCACCGGCTTCCTAAAAACCTCTCACCCGCCCACTCCTCCTGCTCTTGAGGCTGATTGGCTGGTCACGTGGGCAGAGCCAAAAAAGTCCCCCAATGAGCAGCTCCGTGGTCTGAAAGGGCAGGGAAACAGCCCAATGAGCATCACTGCAGGGGAGCCAATCAGCTGGCAGCTGGAAGTTTGCTGGCAGCTAGAAGTTTACTGGCAGCTAGAAGTTTGCTGGGGCCCCTTCGGCTGTGGCTCTCAACAGTCTTAGATGACACAGTATGAATATTCCATTAATGAGTATGAATATTAACATTATAGACCACAGGCAGCTATTATATGGCCTGTATAATAGCTATACTGAGGCATCTAACACTAATAGCTGCCTTGTGGCGTTTAATATTAATATGTTATCTATACTGCCACTATTATACTAACATGGTATCTTTTTAAAATATTTATTTTTTTAGTTGTAGTTGGACACAATACCTTTATTCCATTCATTCATTTTTATGTGGTACTTGAATCTAGGGCCCTGCATGTGCTAGGCGAGCACTCTACTGCTGAGCCACAACCCCAGCCCCCACTTTTTATTTTTTGAGACAGGGTCTTACTTAACTTGCGGAGGCTGTCTTTGAACTTGCAATTCTCCTGTCTCAGTCTTATGAGTCACTGGGATTACAGGCATGTGCCACCATGTCCACCTACTGCATGGATATTATATTAGTATCATAAGTTACATTTGATTATCATATTAGTATTAGTTGCCAATCATATTAATAGACATAGACATCATATTAATATTAATGTCCACATGGGAGCTATTATATTCGTGTTAGATACTACAGTATAGATATTGTATTAGAGGTCACAGTATACATGTTGTACTAGTATCATTGGCTCCAGTGTGGATATTATATATGTATTACAAGTTCTAGTGTGAATACTACAATAGCATTAAAGGCCACAATGTAGACATTACATTAATATTAAGGACCACGGTTCAGCTATTACGTTAGTATGAGAGGACACAGTGTGAATATTTTGTTAGTGTTAGAGGGCAAAGTTCTGATATTACACTGGCATTAAAGGCCACCAACACTATTTTAGTGTTAGAGGCCACAGTGTGGACATTATGTTAGCATTAAAGGCCATATGGCAAATGTTAGCGTTCAAGGCACTCCATGAATGCTGTATTAGTATCAGAGGCCACATGTGGACATATTAACATCAAAGGTCACTATGGATAGTACATTAGCATTAGAGGCTGCATTTGAGTAACATATTGGCATTATAACATCACCATATCAGTGTGATGACACAGCTGGGTCCTGGCAGGTGGTGTATGCCCTCTGGTGGCCTCTGGGACTTAGCACAGTATGCTGCAATTCAGGGGTGCATGTGCGCTTCCTACTGGCATTCCTGAGAAGTGGAAGAAATTCAGTACTGTACCCAGATTATTCAAGGACATGATTTTGGAAATTCAAACTAAAATGAAACCCAGAATCCATGGTTTTTTCAAAAAAGTGGTGATTGAATAAGTTTTTGGAAACCATATTGAGTGAAATGAATATAGTCTATAACTATTATTGAGAAAACTAAAAAAAATCTAAAAGGAAACAAGAAAACCTATGTAATCTTAGATTTAATGATGAGGGTGGGGTTTTTTGTTTGTTTGTTTGTTTGTTTTGTGTGTGTGTGTGTGTGTGTGTGTGTGTGTGTGTGTGTGTGTGTGTGTTCTGGTACTGGGGATTGAACACAGGACCTCACACATGCTGGATGTTCTCTCTAGTACTGAGCTACATCCACAGCCCCTGGTGATGAATTTTAATAGAAATACTAAATACCAATTGATAGAATAAAAATATTGATAACATGTTGTATAAAATTAACATCACGTGTGGTGCTGCATGCCTATAATACCAGTTGCTCAAAAGGCCAGCCTGGGAGGGCTGGCACTGTAGCTTGGTGTCAGAGTGCTTACCTAGTACGTGTGAGGAACTGGATTCAAGCCTTAGCATCTCATAAAAAAATAAATTAATAAAGGCACACTGTCCATCCACAACTACAAAAAAAATTAACAAAGACTAGCCTGGGAGATTTTGAAGGGGATAGGATGTAGCTCAGTGGTAGAGCACTTGTCTAGCTTGTGTAAGGCCCTGGGTTCAATCCCTAACACCACATAAAAAAATTAAATTTTCTACTCTGTGAAAGAACAAAAAGGACAACCACAGATAGAAATTATTTACAAAACACATTTCCAAGAAGAAATTTTTAGTAGAAATACACAAAGAATTCTTTAAAAACCAACAACTAAGCCAGGTACAGTGGCATACACCTTTAATCCCAGCAGCTCAGGAGGCTGGGGCAGGAGGATTATGAGTTCAAAGCCAGCCTCAGCAAAAGCGAAGCGCTAAGCAACTCAGTGAGACCCTGTCTCTAAATAAAATACGAAAGATAGGACTGGGATGTGGCTCAGTAGTCAAGTGCTCTTGAGTTCAATCCCTGGTACCCACCACCTCCCTGGAAAAAAAAAAAAACTAAAAACCCAAATAAAATTGGTAAATATCTTAACAGGCATGTAGCCAAAGAAAATACAAAGATGTCAAATAGTTATGCAAAGAGATGTTCAGCATCATGTATCATCAGGGAATCATAAATTAAAACAAGAGTGAGATAGCAAGCTACAATTATCGTAACTGCTAAAAAAGTGGCAGCGTATCAACACCTGCAGGATGCAGGACTCCAACACTCTCAGGCAATGCTGGAAGAACATGTGTCACAGCCCCTTTGAAAGACAGTGGCCAGTTCTTTCCAAAGCAAATCAAGTCTACTCTCTCACCCAACAGTGTGCCTATGAATTATCTGCATTAGACAAATGTTTTGAAAAAACATGTCCAAACAAAATGAGCCTGTAATTATGCTCAGCAGCTCCACTAATGCTGACCAGATCATAAGTCAGAATGTCCTTCCATAGCTGAATGCACAACCAACGCAGAATAAAAAGGAATGCACTGCCAACCTACACAAAGACATAGAGAAATCCTACTTATGCACTAAGTGAAATAAGCCAGGCTGAAGAGGCTACACACTGTGTAGCCCACATTTTATGACATTATAGAAAAGTCAGAATTATATTCAGATGAAGAGATGAGGCCCAGGAGGGACCCCAGTGCAGGAAACTGTCCACATGGAGTTGTGGTATACCACCCTCCCTATGCACGGAGGCGTTCAGCAACTCAAAACTCCCTGGACCACTTCTTACACAGACATTGTGGAGATTTGATCGTTTAGGCCTGATGGGTTACTACTTCAATCTCCAGCTTCTTTCCCTAGATCAGGTGGGGAACTGAAAGTTGCAAGACCTTGGTCAGTGCTGGGTCTTCCCCAAGACCATCCTCCATCCTGACACTGTCTAGAGACCCACCAAGAGTCCTTATTAAGGCAGAAGACCTCCTATCTGCTGAGACATTCTGCAGGATACAGGAGCCTCAAGAAAGAAAACATGGTCAAAGAACAAATGTTAGCACAAAAGATGTTCCTACCACCCTATCACTCAGGAAATATGAGGATTTGGGAACTGCACCAGGAACTGGCGGCAGAAGTGAAATGTGTATTTCTTATTTTGTCACAATCTGTAATCTGGAACAAGAATGGATTCATTGCTCATAATGGAACATGACAGAAACTAGGAGCCAGGTTTCTCACTGCTGGGGTGAGAAAGTACATAGAAGTAAGGGGTGATGGCAAAGTGATCATAATAGATCAGAATCCACTGACTGCAAATCAGTATGAGCTCAGGCTTAGCTTAATACATACACAGGTGGTCCCACATACACAGCTATAATCAGGGGCGTGTGTAGGTTAGAACACATATATTCTTGTTTGTGTGGTCAGTTATGAGGGTCAAGGTGCCTGAGTACATTCAGTTGCCAGATGAAAGATTTTAATATCACTTTCTAATAAAAGGATCCAGGACTCTTTTGAAGACGAGGTTGACACTAGGATTGAGTCAGGGTTATCTTCCAGGGTCAGAAAGAAAGGACTTTGGGACAAAAACAGAAAATATGTTAAAGGGCAATAGGAGACAATGGAAAGCGCTCCCAGTGGAAAGAACTCCTAATGGCTAAAGCAGGAATAGATTGAAAAACAAAATTCTAGAGAATGGAATAATGAACAACAGCTTAACTATCCAATGTCCACAGTGACACAAATAAATGACTGAATAGAAAAACAATCAGAGTTGACTTGAAACTTGTCATTGAGAAGAATTCCAGATAACTGAGGCGGACACAGGCATCAAGAAGGTAGCGCTAACGCCCTGTTCCTTAAGTGTGGGCTCTGTGTAGCGACTTCCTCCAGAAGAATGCAGACAATGTGGACATGCAGAGAACAATGACTTCACAGTGAGAAACCCGAAAAGCACTTCCTCAGCCAGGTGAGCACAGTCAGCTAGAATGACAATCTACCTGAGGGCCTGAGAAGGCAGAGCAGCTCTCCACCCTGTGACCTGCTTCCCCCAGACCAGCAGCCCCAGGCTAAACATGGAAAAAGTACATCCCAGTCTTAAAAATGCCCCACAGAGCCTTCTCCATATTGTCAAAGACATCGGAACAAGGAAGGTTTCTCAAGAGGAACCTATAAAGACGTGGGCTGAATGTCATGTGGGGTCCTGAGCGGGGTCCCAGAACAGAAGAGGCAGAAGTGAGAATCCAAAGAAAACCGGACCTCAGTTCACTGTAGCACACCAGTATTCGTTCCTCATGACAATGGTCTTGATGTTTCCATCTGAGAGACAGCTCACCTAAGTCAAAACAAGGGAAAACACAGATTTTCTACCTGGAAAATCTCTGTACTTTCTTTGCAATTTCTGGGTAAAGAAAAAACTACCTAAAATAAAACCTTAAGACATGGCTGTATTATGTCAAACACCTACCTATTTAGTTATTTATTACTGGTAACTGACATTCTTGGCTAGTTCTATATTTTATCGTGAATAAAAAAGAAATGGGAGTGGGCGGGGTTGTGGCTCAGTGGTAGAGCACTTGCCTAGCATGCACGAGGCACTGGGTTCGATTCCTGGGCACCACATAAAAAGATAAATAAATAAACAAATAAAATAAAGGTATTGTTTAAAAATGGGTCATAATATAAAAATTAAAAAATTCAAACTAATATATAATTCAAGATAAGTGACTCTTTTACAGATTTTATGTTGAATAATAACACACAGGTGTAAAATTATTTTATTTTTATGCTGTCACTAAGACCTGGGTTCACCTTCTAAAAACTTGATCACTTTAGACTAGAGAAAAAATTTAACACCTTAGAGACTATATTTCAACACATTGTTGAACTTCTCAAAAGAGTGACTTTGTAAAAAAAAAAAAAAAGAATATATGTTCCAATGGCAAACTACTCACTGTAACTGAGCTACTTATCCCAAAGAATCCTTGTCTTCATTTTGTTTCTGTACCCTTTGCAGTAATATAATCAAATATTTGCAAATGGGACAAATAGTCAAAGAAAACAAAAATGAAACAGGATTGGTGACCATGATAAGAGACAGCTTCTGAGCAGAAAAGTTTACAAGGACGCCGGCACCCGTCTCTTCCGTTATGTGCTGCAGGAAATCATGAGCCCAGAGAAGCACAGGTGGCAGCCAGTCCAGGAGTGCCCTTAGAGGCTGCTATACCTGAGAAAATACGGTACCTTCTAGGAATCACATGGAGCTATCAGATGTCTAAACTCCGAACTGTTCCAAATTCAGTTAGATTTGTAAGTGATTTTATTATCACATCTATCTAGTTGTAAAGCTGATGATAACTAATGGGGTCTGTGGGGCTGGGGATGTGGCTCAGTGGAATAGCACTTGCCCAGCATGCAGGAGACCCTGGGTTCTAACCCCAGCATGAAAACTTTTATGTAATAAAAAGAAAATGAATAATTACTGCTCTTAGGAAAACACGTGGGGCCTGAAACATAGCTCAGACTCTCAGAATAAAAATACTCTACATACAGTGGGTGATATAATACAACTAGACTATCCCGATCAGCAGTGTCACATCGCAAAGCATGTTCACATTACACACACCACCAAAACAACAAAGAAGTCTTTATTGACTGTTAGAAAATAAAAATGGATATAATATAGCTTAGGAAATTATCATACATTGGAAACATGTGATGCTGACATAAAATCCTCCAGAACATTCCAGGCACTTTTACGCAGGCCAATTACCCCAGCTACTCGGAGGCTAAGGCCAGAAGATGGCAAATTTGAGGGCCTCCTGGGCAATTTAGCAAGACTCTGTCTCAAAAAAATAAATGTTAAAAGGGCTGAGGATGTATGTATCACACTGTTTTCCTAGCATTTTCAAGGCCCTGAGTTCAATCCCCAGTGCAAAAAATTCTCCAGGCTAGATATCTGATCATAGACAACCATGGCAGGTGTAGAACAGGGTGGAAGTCATTATGTCAACCTCCCTAAAATTATTAAATAAAACCTGCACTTCATTTAGCTCATATCTAACCTCTGCCTCTACTCATTCAAATATGATAGCCCTTTAAATATAACAAAAATGCATGTACTTTTCTAATGAATCCCACAGATATAAGATAGACTCAACTCTATTCTAAAAGCCACTTTATAAATACACAGGGGTACTGACATTAGAATAAAATGCTATCATAGCACTTCCCGCATGAAATAACCCCAAATACTAATAAATACATAATCAAAAGAAGAAATTCAAATTTCCAAAATCAAAAGCACAACTTTACATTTTTAAATGACGTTTTGAACAGAGACAAAACACTTAATAGAGTTCTCCAGCAATAATTCCTGACATCATGCTCATTAGAAGGCCCATCCTTTTGCTTGCAAGGAATAAGAACTTTCAGATGAATGTAAAACTTTAATACGACATAGAGATATGCTTCCCAAATTTGAAAAAAAAAAATAAAATGTCTGTTTAAAAGAGTTTAGCAAGGTAATTAAACCCCAGTAACTCAGGAGGCTGAGATAGGAAGATCACAAGTTCAAGGCCAGCCTCAGTAACTTGGGGAGATCCTCAGCAACTTAGTGAGATACATCTCAAAAAATAAAAAGAGCTGAGAGTGGGCTGGTGTTGTAGCTCAGTGGTAGAACACTTGACTTGCACTGTGAGGCACGGGTTTGATTTTCAGCATGGCATATAAACAGATGAAAAATAAAAGTCCACTGACAACTGAAAATTTTTAAAGGGGCTGGGGATGTGGCTCAAGCGGTAGCGCACTCGCCTGGCATGCGTTCGGCCCGGGTTCGATCCTCAGCACCACACACAAAGATGTTGTGCCCGCTGAGTACTAAAAAATAAACATTAAAAAAAATTTTTTTGAAAAAAAAAAGCGGGGGAGCTGAGGGTATACCTCTGTGGTAAAGTATCCCTGGTAGATTCCCAGTACCAAAAAATAGAATAAAATAGTTTGGGGGTTTTTTTTCAGTAAATGCATCTGAATCATAAAAAGCAGCTAATGACTTTTCTCTTTCATATTGTAGTGATTTGAGACCTACAGTGGTTTCAGATACCATGCAATGTCAATAGTTGACATTTAAAATATCACCATCCTGTTTCTATCTTCTAAAACTGGTTTGAAGTTTTTGCTTAGAATACTTCTATCCAAATTTGAAAGTGGTTTTGTGGTGTTGTGTGTACATGCAGATACCTGCTTTTTTTAAAATGATATCTCTGAATACCTCTGTCATTTAAGTCCTGTCAAAGACATCGTCTTCGTGGTGCTGGGATGGAACATGGAACCCAGGGCCTCTCACTTGCCATGCAAGTGCTCTACCATAGAGCTGCACACCCAACCCTCAAGGACATCTTAATAAGTAGAAATTAACTAAAATAATTAAACATTATCATAAGAATTTTCCAACAAGACAATTCTCTCAATCAAAAACAAAGTAAGCTGAGCTGGGGTTGTGGCTCAGTAGTGGAGCACTTGCCTCACATGTGTGAGGCACTGGGTTTGATTCTCAGCACCACATACGGACAAAAGAATAAAATAAGGCCCATCAACAATTTAAAAAAATTTTTAAGTAAGTTAAAAGTATGTTTTTAATATATTGCTGATGAACAGCAGCAGAAGTTCACAGGATTAAGAATTCTGTAGAAAACTAGAAAGAGAAAAATTTAAAAGTAGAATAGGAGAAAACCACCGCATAGAACTGAAAGCTGGAGGACATGGAGGATTTCCTAGTAAATACGGACAGTGTAAAATGACTTTAAATTAAGGAAACTCTAAGTCAATCAATTAGCATAGGCATGCTGAGGTTGGTGCTGACTCTTCCACTGGAAAAGGCTCCAGAATCGTGGGGCTCACAGCTGAGTGTTACCTGGCCTTTAACAAAATCCTGATTTTACTTCAAATGCTCATAATCTAGAGAAAAAAGAAATAGGTGACTTCCCTAAATTTATTTTATGGTATATCAAAGCCTGAGACAGTTAAGATATTTCATCCAATGCCTTATGTCAATTTTTACATAACATACATTACTCTGTGTGCCATTAAAAACATACTGCCAATCAGCAAACCGAGACGCGGCAGCAGGGAGGCTATTCATCCTAGCCCAGTGGGTGTGGTCTGGGGGAAGGTCAGGAGGGACCAGGATGGTAAGTAGTGGCCTTGGTCATCACTAGCTCACAGCAGCTCCAGTCTTCTCTCCCTACATCCCTCCCAGGGGAAACAGGATGAAGCTGGGCAGAGGCAGGGGCAGCCTGCCTAACTCGCCATCCACCCTGGTGCAGCCACCCTGAATCCATAGTCCCTAGGCCACTTGCCACAACTACCTGCTCTGTTGTTGCCTTCAGGTGCTGGGGAAGTGGAAAATATCCATTCCATAACGCTGAAAGATGAGAGGAACCAGGCAAGGTGACCCATGCATGTAACCCCAGCTACTAGGGAGACTGAGGCAGAAGGATTACAAGTTTGAGGCTGGCTTGGGCAATTTAGCATGACCATGTCTCAAAGTAAAAAAAGAACTGAGGGTGTTGCTCAGTAGTAGAGCACTTACCTAGGATGCATGAAGTCCTGGGCTCAACCCACAGCATTACAATTATTTAGCCTTAAAGATGAATGAAATGATGGTATTTGATGGTAAATGGATGGAGCTGGAGAATATCGTGCTAAGTGAAATAAACCAATTCCAAAAAATCAAAGGCCAATGTTTTCTCTGATATGCAGATGCTAATTCATAATGGGGGGAAGGGCGGCGCTAGGGAAGAACAGAGTTATGTTGGATTAGGCAAGGGGAAACAAAGGGAAGGGAGAGCCTACAGAACGGGAGAAAAATTTTGCCAGCTACTCTTCCAACAGGGGATTAATATCCAAAATATATAAAAACTCAAAATAACACCAAAAAATTAATAACTCAATTAAAAATGGACAAAAGAACTCAGCAGACATTTCTCAAAAGAATTCAACAAATATGTGAAAAAATCAACATCCTTAGCAATCAGGAAAATGCAAATCAAAACTACCTTGAGATTTTATCTGACTCCAGTCAAAATGGCAAACATCAAGAGCACAATTACAATCTCTGGCATGGATGCAGGGAAAGGCACACTCACACACTGTTGGTGGGACTGCAGCCTAGTGCAACTACTCTGGAGAGCAGTGTAGAAATTCCTCACAAACTAGGAATGTACTACCATATGACCCAGTTGTCCCACTCCTTGGTATTTATCCAAAAGAACTGAAATCAACACAGGATAGTGATACAGCCGCATCAATATTTGCAGCACCACAATTCATAACAGCCAAGCTATGGAACCAGCCCAGGTGGCTATCAACAGACAATGGATAAGTAAAATATGATATAAATACACAACAACTTGGCCACAAAGAATAATGAAATTATCACATTTGCTGGAAAATAAATGAAACTAGAGAACATCATGCTAAATGAAATAAGCCAGACTCAGAAAATCAAGTGTCAATGCTTTATCTCATATGCAGAAACTAGAGAGAAATAAGGAAATATAAAAGGGGGTGATCCCATGAAGATAAAAGGGAGGTCAGTGGAATAGAAGGCAGTAGAGAAGGAGAAAGTGCCACAGTCCGGCTGCAGCAAAATAACCTGGGGGGTGACGAACAACTTGTGTACATTGATACAGCAGGAGTAGGAGCCGTGTATTCTAGGACAGGAGCGGTATTCATACACTCCATGAAGCTTATCTTAATTAGCATAAACTAGATACAGCAGTCAACCAATAAGGATTCTCCACACTTAATGGCTCGCTAGCTTTACTTCACAAACCACTCCCTCTGGCAATATGCCAGGCGCCATCCTGACTTGTTTACAGACCTTAACAAGAAAGGAGGGATGGCAAAGGGAGAAACTGAGGAACAAAACTGACCAAAGGATGTATGTACATATATGAATAAAACAGTGAACTCTGCCTTCGTGCATATCTATAAAGCACCAATTTAGTAAAACAATAAATAAATAGAGAAAGACCAATGGAGGAGGGGAGGACGGGGAGGGAGGAAAAGAAGAAAGTAGAAGCACTAGGGATGAAATGAACAAAATTATATTCCATGTAAGTCTGCTTTTGTCAATACGGACCCCACTAATATGTATGACTAAATGCACAAATATAAGCATTTTTTAAAAGAGGGAAAAGGAGACATGTGGGGCTGGGGTTGTGGCTTACCAGTAGAGCACTCACCTAGCATGTGCAAGGCGCTGGGTTCAATCATCAGCACCACATAAAAATACTTATGTAAAATAAAGGTATTGTGTCCAACTACAACTAAAAAAATTTTTTTAAAAAGATACATGAACTGCCAAACTCTGACTTTCTCAGCCAAAGAAAAATGTGCTTAATGAGTTTAGTTCCATAGATGCCATGGAATAAATTCTTAATAAATTAAATATAATTTAATAAGTTTGTTATAAATAATCAATTTGAACCTAATCATTTAGTGGCCTTAAAACATGTACTTTTGAATTTTTCAATATTTTCCTACTACATAAACACGGAAAGATAAAATAAATCCTTAAAAGGTTAGGGAAACAAATCATGGAGTGCACTAGGGCCCCACGCTTAGGCTCAGAACCCGCCCTCAGCTTGCCTCCTTCCTTCCTGCCAGGTTGCTCAAAACTACACAGGGTCCCTGGGTTACGATGACAAGGGGCACAGCCTAAGGAGGGCTGCTACACACTGAGCCTCAATGAAAACTACTGAATGAAAGAGCAGGGCTCCAGCCAGGCTGCCCTCAGTGAGCTCCAGCCCTCCCTAGACAGGACCCACAGGGTCCCCAAGCCAGGCGTGTCCCTCAGGTGGCTCTGAGGAGAAGTGAGCTCCAGGTCTCCCTAGACATGACCCACAGGTCCCCAAGCCAGGTGTGTCCCTCAGGTGGCTATGAGGAGAAGTGAGCTCCAGGTCCCCCTAGACAGGACCCACAGGATCCCCAAGCCAGGTGTGTCCCTCAGGTGGCTCTGAGGAGAAGTGAGCTCCAGGTCTCCCTAGACATGACCCACAGGGTCCCCAAGCCAGGTGTGTCCCTCAGGTGGCTCTGAGGAGAAGTGAGCTCCAGGTCTCCCTAGACAGGACCCACAGGGTCCCCAAGCCAGGCGTCTCCCTCAGGTGGCTCTGATAAGAAGTGTGCTCCAGGTCTCCCTAGACAGGACCCACAGGGTCCCCAAGCCAGGCGTGTCCCTCAGGGGGCTCTGAGGAGAAGTGAGCTCCAGTCCTCCCTAGACATGACCCACAGGGTCCCCAAGCCAGGCGTGTCCCTCAGGTGGCTCTGAGGAGAAGTGTGCTCGAGGTGTCCCTAGACATGACCCACAGGGTCCCCAAGCCAGGCGTGTCCCTCAGGTGGCTCTGAGGAGAAGTGAGCTCCAGTCCTCCCTAGACATGACCCACAGGGTCCCCAAGCCAGGCGTGTCCCTCAGGTGGCTCTGAGGAGAAGTGAGTTCCAGGTCTCCCTAGACATGACCCACAGGTCCCCAAGCCAGGCGTGTCCCTCAGGTGGCTCTGAGGAGAAGTGTGCTCCAGGTCTCCCTAGACATGACCCACAGGGTCCCCAAGCCAGGCGTGTCCCTCAGGTGGCTCTGAGGAGAAGTGTGCTCCAGGTCCCCCTAGACATGACCCACAGGGTCCCCAAGCCAGGCGTGTCCCTCAGGTGGCTCTGAGGAGAAGTGAGCTCCAGGGCTCCCTAGAGACATGACCCACAGGGTCCCCAAGCCAGGTGTGTCCCTCAGGTGGCTCTGAGGAGAAGTGTGCTCCAGGTCTCCCTAGACATGACCCACAGGGTCCCCAAGCCAGGCGTGTCCCTCAGGTGGCTCTGAGGAGAAGTGAGCTCCAGGTCCCCCTAGACATGACCCACAGGGTCCCCAAGCCAGGCGTGTCCCTCAGGTGGCTCTGAGGAGAAGTGAGCTCCAGGTGTCCCTAGACATGACCCAGAGGTCCCCAAGCCAGGCGTGTCCCTCAGGTGGCTCTGAGGAGAAGTGAGCTCCAGGTGTCCCTAGACATGACACACAGGGTCCCCAAGCCAGGCGTGTCCCTCAGGTGGCTCTGAGGAGAAGTGAGCTCCAGGTCTCCCTAGACATGACCCACAGGGTCCCCAAGCCAGGCGTGTCCCTCAGGTGGCTCTGAGGAGAAGTGAGCTCCAGGTCCCCCTAGACATGACCCACAGGGTCCCCAAGCCAGGTGTGTCCCTCAGGTGGCTCTGAGGAGAAGTGTCCTCCAGGTCTCCCTAGAAACAGGACCCACAGGGTCCCCAAGCCAGGCGTGTCCCTCAGGTGACTCTGAGGACAAGTGAGCTCCAGGTCTCCCTAGACATGACCCACAGGGTCCCCAAGCCAGGCGTGTCCCTCAGGTGGCTCTGAGGAGAAGTGAGCTCCAGGTCTCCCTAGACATGACCCACAGGGTCCCCAAGCCAGGCGTGTCCCTCAGGTGGCTCTGAGGAGAAGTGAGCTCCAGGGCTCCCTAGACATGACCCACAAGGTCCCCAAGCCAGGCGTGTCCCTCAGGTGGCTCTGAGGAGAAGTGTGCTCCAGGTCTCCCTAGACATGACCCACAGGGTCCCCAAGCCAGGCGTGTCCCTCAGGTGGCTCTGAGGAGAAGTGTGCTCCAGGTCTCCCTAGACATGACCCACAGGGTCCCCAAGCCAGGCGTGTCCCTCAGGTGGCTCTGAGGAGAAGTGTGCTCCAGTCCTCCCTAGACAGGACCCACAGGGTCCCCAAGCCAGGCGTGTCCCTCAGGTGGCTCTGAGGAGAAGTGAGCTCCAGGTCTCCCTAGACATGACCCACAAGGTCCCCAAGCCAGGCGTGTCCCTCAGGTGACTCTGAGGAGAAGTGAGCTCCAGGTCTCCCTAGACATGACCCACAGGGTCCCCAAGCCAGGTGTGTCCCTCAGGTGGCTCTGAGGAGAAGTGAGCTCCAGGTCTCCCTAGACATGACCCACAGGGTCCCCAAGCCAGGCGTGTCCCTCAGGTGGCTCTGAGGAGAAGTGTGCTCCAGGTCTCCCTAGACATGACCCACAGGGTCCCCAAGCCAGGCGTGTCCCTCAGGTGGCTCTGAGGAGAAGTGTGCTCCAGGTCTCCCTAGACATGACCCACAGGGTCCCCAAGCCAGGCGTGTCCCTCAGGTGGCTCTGAGGAGAAGTGAGCTCCAGGTCCCCCTAGACATGACCCACAGGGTCCCCAAGCCAGGCGTGTCCCTCAGGTGGCTCTGAGGAGAAGTGAGCTCCAGGTCCCCCTAGACATGACCCACAGGGTCCCCAAGCCAGGTGTGTCCCTCAGGTGGCTCTGAGGAGAAGTGTGCTCCAGGTCTCCCTAGACATGACCCACAGGGTCCCCAAGCCAGGCGTGTCCCTCAGGTGGCTCTGAGGAGAAGTGAGCTCCAGGTCTCCCTAGACATGACCCACAGGGTCCCCAAGCCAGGCGTGTCCCTCAGGTGGCTCTGAGGAGAAGTGAGCTCCAGGTCTCCCTAGACATGACCCAAAGGTCCCCAAGCCAGGCGTGTCCCTCAGGTGGCTCTGAGGAGAAGTGTGCTCCAGGTCTCCCTAGACATGACCCACAGGGTCCCCAAGCCAGGCGTGTCCCTCAGGTGGCTCTGAGGAGAAGTGTGCTCCAGGTCTCCCTAGACATGACCCACAGGGTCCCCAAGCCAGGCGTGTCCCTCAGGTGGCTCTGAGGAGAAGTGAGCTCCAGGTCTCCCTAGACATGACCCACAGGGTCCCCAAGCCAGGCGTGTCCCTCAGGTGGCTCTGAGGAGAAGTGTGCTCCAGTCCTCCCTAGACAGGACCCACAAGGTCCCCAAGCCAGGGGTGTCCCTCAGGTGGCTCTGAGGAGAAGTGAGCTCCAGGTCTCCCTAGACATGACCCACAGGGTCCCCAAGCCAGGCGTGTCCCTCAGGTGGCTCTGAGGAGAAGTGTGCTCCAGTCCTCCCTAGACAGGACCCACAGGGTCCCCAAGCCAGGCGTGTCCCTCAGGTGGCTCTGAGGAGAAGTGAGCTCCAGGTCTCCCTAGACATGACCCACAAGGTCCCCAAGCCAGGCGTGTCCCTCAGGTGACTCTGAGGAGAAGTGAGCTCCAGGTCTCCCTAGACATGACCCACAGGGTCCCCAAGCCAGGTGTGTCCCTCAGGTGGCTCTGAGGAGAAGTGAGCTCCAGGTCTCCCTAGACATGACCCACAGGGTCCCCAAGCCAGGCGTGTCCCTCAGGTGGCTCTGAGGAGAAGTGTGCTCCAGGTCTCCCTAGACATTACCCACAGGGTCCCCAAGCCAGGCGTGTCCCTCAGGTGGCTCTGAGGAGAAGTGTGCTCCAGGTCTCCCTAGACATGACCCACAGGGTCCCCAAGCCAGGCGTGTCCCTCAGGTGGCTCTGAGGAGAAGTGAGCTCCAGGTCCCCCTAGACATGACCCACAGGGTCCCCAAGCCAGGCGTGTCCCTCAGGTGGCTCTGAGGAGAAGTGAGCTCCAGGTCCCCCTAGACATGACCCACAGGGTCCCCAAGCCAGGTGTGTCCCTCAGGTGGCTCTGAGGAGAAGTGTGCTCCAGGTCTCCCTAGACATGACCCACAGGGTCCCCAAGCCAGGCGTGTCCCTCAGGTGGCTCTGAGGAGAAGTGTGCTCCACGTCTCCCTAGACATGACCCACAGGGTCCCCAAGCCAGGCGTGTCTCTCAGGTGGCTCTGAGGAGAAGTGTGCTCCAGTCCTCCCTAGACAGGACCCACAAGGTCCCCAAGCCAGGGGTGTCCCTCAGGTGGCTCTGAGGAGAAGTGAGCTCCAGGTCTCCCTAGACATGATCCACAAGGTCCCCAAGCCAGGCGTGTCCCTCAGGTGGCTCTGAGGAGAAGTGTGCTCCAGGTCTCCCTAGACATGACCCACAGGGTCCCCAAGCCAGGCGTGTCCCTCAGGTGGCTCTGAGGTAAGGGAGCTCCAGGTCTCCCTAGACATGACCCACAGGGTCCCCAAGCCAGGCGTGTCCCTCAGGTGGCTCTGAGGAGAAGTGAGCTCCAGGTCTCCCTAGACATGACCCACAGGGTCCCCAAGCCAGGCGTGTCCCTCAGGTGGCTCTGAGGAGAAGTGGGCTCCAGGTCTCCCTAGACATGACCCACAGGGTCCCCAAGCCAGGCGTGTCCCTCAGGTGGCTCTGAGGAGAAGTGAGCTTCAGGTCCCCCTAGACATGACCCACAGGGTCCCCAAGCCAGGCGTGTCCCTCAGGTGGCTCTGAGGAGAAGTGAGCTCCAGGTCTCCCTAGACATGACCCACAGGGTCCCCAAGCCAGGCGTGTCCCTCAGGTGGCTCTGAGGAGAAGTGTGCTCCAGGTCTCCCTAGACATGACCCACAGGGTCCCCAAGCCAGGCGTGTCCCTCAGGTGGCTCTGAGGAGAAGTGTGCTCCAGGTCTCCCTAGACATGACCCACAGGGTCCCCAAGCCAGGTGTGTCCCTCAGGTGGCTCTGAGGAGAAGTGTGCTCCAGGTCTCCCTAGACATGACCCACAGGGTCCCCAAGCCAGGCGTGTCCCTCAGGTGGCTCTGAGGAGAAGTGTGCTCCAGTCCTCCCTAGACATGACCCACAGGGTCCCCAAGCCAGGTGTGTCCCTCAGGTGGCTCTGAGGAGAAGTGTGCTCCAGGTCTCCCTAGACATGACCCACAGGGTCCCCAAGCCAGGCGTGTCCCTCAGGTGGCTCTGAGGAGAAGTGAGCTCCAGGTCTCCCTAGGCATGACCCACAGGTCCCCAAGCCAGGCGTGTCCCTCAGGTGGCTCTGAGGAGAAGTGTGCTCCAGGTCTCCCTAGACATGACCCACAGGGTCCCCAAGCCAGGCGTGTCCCTCAGGTGGCTCTGAGGAGAAGTGAGCTCCAGGTCTCCCTAGACATGACCCACAGGGTCCCCAAGCCAGGCGTGTCCCTCAGGTGGCTCTGAGGAGAAGTGAGCTCCAGGTCTCCCTAGACATGACCCACAGGGTCCCCAAGCCAGGCGTGTCCCTCAGGTGGCTCTGAGGAGAAGTGAGCTCCAGGTCTCCCTAGACAGGACCCACAGGGTCCCCAAGCCAGGGGTGTCCCTCAGGTGGCTCTGAGGAGAAGTGTGCTCCAGTCCTCCCTAGACATGACCCACAGGGTCCCCAAGCCAGGCGTGTCCCTCAGGTGGCTCTGAGGAGAAGTGAGCTCCAGGTCTCCCTAGACATGACCCACAGGTCCCCAAGCCAGGCGTGTCCCTCAGGTGGCTCTGAGGAGAAGTGTGCTCCAGGTCTCCCTAGACATGACCCACAGGGTCCCCAAGCCAGGCGTGTCCCTCAGGTGGCTCTGAGGAGAAGTGTGCTCCAGGTCTCCCTAGACATGACCCACAGGGTCCCCAAGCCAGGCGTGTCCCTCAGGTGGCTCTGAGGAGAAGTGTGCTCCAGGTCTCCCTAGACATGACCCACAGGGTCCCCAAGCCAGGCGTGTCCCTCAGGTGGCTCTGAGGAGAAGTGTGCTCCAGGTCTCCCTAGACATGACCCACAGGGTCCCCAAGCCAGGCGTGTCCCTCAGGTGGCTCTGAGGAGAAGTGTGCTCCAGGTCTCCCTAGACATGACCCACAGGGTCCCCAAGCCAGGCGTGTCCCTCAGGTGGCTCTGAGGTAAGGGAGCTCCAAGCGACCCTGGAGACATGACACATGAGGGTCCTCAAGCCGGTCATCTCCCTCCCTTGGGTCTGAGGAGAAGTGGACTCTGAGTTTTCCTGGAAACATAACCCTTAAGGGTCCCCACGCCAGGCATGTCCCTCAGGCCTGCTCTGAGGAGGAAGCTGTTCCGCCCTTCCCTGTAGAGTGACCCACCAAGTCATTGGGCGAGGATTACCTCCCGTTGGTCCTGAAGAAGAGGCTCTTGTCCTCACCCTGAAAGAGGCGGGAGGGGCATCCAAGATGGAGCTGCAAAGGCCCCGCCCACACCTGGCCAGGCGCCCTGGCGGTCAGGCCCTGTGAAGGGCAGGGGCCAGATCCTGCTGGGAAGCAGCGCTTCCCAAGCTTCTGGTGAATTTGAGCTCCTTCTTCCACTGGTTCCAGCCTGAGCGTAGGCCTGTAGTCCCAGTAGCTCGGACACAGGAGGATCCTGAGTTCTAAAACCAGCTTCAGCAACTTAGCGAGGCTCTAAGCAACTCGGTGAGACCAAGTCCCTGAAATACAGAAAAGGGCCGGGGTGTTGACCCCCGCGTTCAATCCCTGGTACAAAAAACAAACACCGTTCCTCCTGCCTTGCCTAGGTCTGTGTGTGTTATCTGTGGCATCACAGGGAGTGGAATCTCAGGGGAGAAGAAAAGGGAATCCAGGAGACCATCTTCCTGAGCTCCTACCAAGGAAATGCAAATAACTTCATTGAGGTTATGTCTTACCCCGATTACTTTCCAAAAACAAAAAAATATCAAATGGTAGTAAGGACGTGGAGATAAAGGAACCCTCATGTGCAATTTGGTGGGAATGTAAATTAGTACAGACACGATGGAAAACAACATGGAGATCCCTTCTAAAAACTAAATGCACAACTGCTGTGTGATGCAGCTGTATCAGTTTTTGGTATATATTCAAAAGGTGCCAGGTGCTGCTGCAGCCAGGCGCCATGTGAGCAGAGACACCCGACACGCGCAGCTACGAGGAGCCCCAGCTTCACTCCTGCGACCAAGGGCAGAAGGCCAGCAACTGGCCACCACAGAGGCCTTTGGGAAGCGTGGTCTTTAAGATGGAGTAACTTAGCTGGAATGGCCCCATTTTAGGATCAAGGTTAACAGCAGTTAAATCCCAGTCCAAGGTAGCCACCATCAAGGAAAGGAGAACCTGAGCTCAGACCAAGCCCCCAGTAGCCTCCGGGAGCTGCAGGCTGCACATTCATTCAGAACTCCCAGGGATTCTGGGGCAGTGGAGCTGGATTTCTTTCCACACAGCCCTCATCCCAGAAGCCTATAGGACCTGCAAGAAGCACAGACCCCTAGGATTCTGGGTAGCACAGTCCAGTGTTCTACAATGCAGCCTCATTGCAGAAGTTTCTGATAGCTGCAGACCACCCCATCTTACAGACACCCCTAAGGATTCTGGGAAGTGCAGTCTGGCGTTTTTGCCCTTGCATCCTTCACCAAAGAGGATTCTTGGAGCTGGACCTCTACGGAGGTGCAACTCCTCTACTGAGGTGCACACATAATCCCCACAGGATCATGGACATTGTAGTATGCTGTTGTTAGTGCAGCCCACACTATAGCAGCTCCTTGGAGTTCTGAGCCTCCAGGAGTTCTGGGTATATATAGTCTGTTCCACTCAGGCAGCCCTGACCTCAAAGGTCTCTGAGAACAGTGGACCATTGACTATTTTGGTCAGTGCAGCCCATCATACAAAAGGACCGCATGCCACAGCCGACCTGGGCACCCCAAGGAATCTGGGCAGCAGAATACAAACCTTCCCTAAGAAGTTCTCCACGAGAAGGGGCCTGGGAGCTGCAAGCCCCCAGGAGTTCAGGGTAGTGTGGTCTGATCTGCAGCATGAGTAGCCTTCACTCTGTAGGCCTCTGGGAGTTGCAGGCTGCCCGCCCACCTGGACCACACCCGACCCAAGGATTCTGCTTAGTGGACTGAGGTTTTCAGCCTACGGTCCTCACCACCGAGGATCCTGGGAGCTACAGTCCCCTGAGGATTCTGGGTAATGCAGTCCTGTGTTTTTGCCCGTTCACTGCAGAGAATCTCGGAGGCTACAGACCTTAGAAGATGTGGGCAAGCAGTCCAGTGGTTTGCACGTACCACAGAGGATTCCAGAGCTGCATCCCCTGAGGATATGGGTAACGTGATGCAGTGTTCTTGCCCAGTTACCACAGAGGATTCCAGGAGCTCTGACCCCTGAGGGCTGTGGGTGATGTAGACTAATGGTTTGTCTGATCAGCACAGAGGATCCTGGAGCTGCAGCCCTAGAGGATTCTGGAAAATGGAGTTTAGTGTGTTGCTTGCCAGCCCTGCTGGGAAGACCACAAAAGCTGCAGACCCCAGGCTTTCTCAGGTAGATAGTGTGGTCTACCATTGCAGCCCTCACACAGAAGCTTCTGGAAGTCACAGAGTCACAGGGTGCAGGCCTCCCCAGGAATCCAGAGCACTGAAGTCTGGCATTCTGCCCTGTGCTCTCGCCCCAGAGGCTCCTGGGAGTGGCAGACAGCCAAGGATGATTGATGGCATAGTCTGTCATTCTTCCCACCCAGCTCTCACAGTAGAGGCCTTTGAGCCTCAGGTCCACCAGAGTCATGGTAGTGCAAACTGTCACTACTCAATATAAAGGCTTCGGGGACTGCAGGCCCTGAAGGATTCTGTGTCCACAGAGTTGCTGGCCACATTCTTGTCAGACACCTGAGGACTCCCGGTAGTGTAGTCTAGCATTCTGCTGTCAGCACTCACCAAGAAGACCCTGGAAGTTTGAGCGCCACATGCTTACCCTGGTAAACTGAGAATTATGAATACTGTACAACAGCAGCTGCCTGGACAGCCAAATGTCCTCCACAGACACCTCTGGGTACGGCATCCCAAAGACTGCATGTCAAGCAGGACTTTGCACATTCACTCAGAATTCCCACAGATTTGGCATTCTGAGGAATCCGGGAAGGGTATTCCAGCAACTGCCTGCTCACCCAAGGATTCTCCACAAAGGACCATGCTACACAGAGGATTCTGGTTAGGGCATCCAGGGACTGCCTGTCCACCCAAGGATTCTGCACAAAGGACTCTGGCACACTGAGGATCCGGGTTGGGTATCCAGAGACCGCCTGTCCAGTCATGAGTCTCCACAACAGACCCATGTACAGTGAGGATTCTGGTTAGGGCATCCCATAGACTGCCTGTCCACCCAAGGATTCTCCACAAAGGACCATGGTACACTGAGGATTCTGGTTAGGGCATCCAGGGACTGCCTGTCCACCCAAGGATTCTGCACAAAGGACCATGCTACACTGAGGATTCTGGTTAGGGCATCCAGGGACTGCCTGTCCACCCAAGGATTCTGCACAAAGGACTCTGGCACACTGAGGATCTGGGTCGGGTATCCAGAGACCGCCTGTCCACCCAAGGATCCTCTACAAATGCCTCTGGCCCACTGAGGATTCTGGATAGTTTATCCCCACAACAGCCTGCCCAGTCAAGAGTTCTGCATAAAGACTTCTGGGAACTGCAGGCCAATAGTGGGCCAGGAGCCCCCATGAATTCTGGGTGGTCATTTTCTGCCCATGCATTCTCACCACAGGGGTTCCTGGGGACTAGTCTTTTAGTTTTCTGTGTAATTCAATCCAGCATCTGCCCAGGGACCTACCGGCTATGCCTCGTAGGAGCTGTAGGCCACATATTGGCCCTGATTCCCCAAGGATTATGGGTCCTGCAGCCTGGAGACTGTCCACACAGCCATCATCACTGGGATGCCTGGGACTTGTCATCAGGTGTCTTCTAAAATATTGTCGTCATGCAGTGGGGAAAAGTCTTTAATACAGCCACCAGGGAAACTAATCACAGGGCTGGGGTTGTGGCTCAGTCGGTGGTAGACCACTCGCCTAGTACCCGTGAGGCACTGGGTCAATCGTCAGTACCACAAAGAAAAACTAAGCAAAATAAAGGTATTGTGTCCATCTATAACTAAAAACATTTTTTAAAAAATAAAGAAAATAATCATGAATAATTCGTTAATATCAAATGCCCAATTAATATACCAATTTCTCCAGCTATTTCAAAGAAATTTTTGAGTTCGACACAAACAAATAAGGTTCAAACTAGGAGCATCCATTTCATTTGATTAATATGTCTTCCTTTTCTTATCACCTTCTTATTGACAAAGGCAGTAAATTTATGCTGTAGCTCTCCAAGTCTGTGTCTTGCTTCTTTGTTTTGTTTTACCTCACAGTGCCTGGAATTGAGCCCACATCCTCACACATGCTACCCCAACTTATAACTCCACCCACTAAGTTCTTCTTGTAACAGACACAAATATATTTACACTTATTTATTTATACTTTGAATTTTAACACATCACTTTAACACTATAAGAAAATGAGTCATTAAAACAAGATAAAAGCAAGCAATAATGGGCACATTAGCTCTTCCCCTCGGGCCCCAGTAAGACTCCTGGCGCTGGGCCCTCCCTGGGCCATCCTGAGGGGCCACCTGTGTTTCTCCTTTCTGTATCCCTAGATTTCTCCCCCAAAATACTCAAGCCACAAAAAACACATTGACATGATGAACAACCAAAGTCTGGAGTCAGGAATACTGTGGCAAAATGAGTTCTGCCGAGACGTTACCTTGTAAAGAGCACGGCACAGTTTCCTCCTCAGCACACCCAGCAAGGCACAAGCTCCTTCCTCTTGTTTCCCACATGGACCCCCATCACCCTGAATCCAAGGTGAGTCTCCACGGGTAGGTGGCGAGGAAAAGGAAGCTGTGGTCCCCACCAGACCGAGTTCTCAGGTATCCCCAGGCCATAGTGTCTCCCAGGTGTGTTCTGAGAAGAAGGAAGTTCTGATCCTCACTGGACTTCGTCCCCCAAGGTGTTCCCAGCAGAGCATCTCCCAGATGAGTGCAGGGAGAAGGAAGCTTGCAGAGGACACAGAACACAGCCCCTCAAAAGCAGGTGTTTCGCCACGGGAGAGAACGTTGCTCTGATCGCCACCTTCTGGCCACTGTGGGAGGTGCGGGATGCCAGGGGCTCACTGTTCAGAGCTGCCCGAGCCTCCTCCTGCTAGTCACAGTGAAGCTCTGAAACTCATATTCTGATTATTCCAGGTTATGATTTTTGAAATCAAAAAGAAATAGAACCCACCATTCTATGTCTTGGTCAGAAAGAATGGAGATAGCAAGAAGCAAAATGCATGGCCCATAGACAAAATTCCATTGATTTCCTATATATCAGCAATAATGTAGAGGAAATGGTGGAATTTGAAAACTGGAATAAGAAAAATTTTAAAGCATTAAGATTAAAAATAGCACCTCCCTGGGACTGAGGTTGTGGCTCAGTGGTAGAGCGCTTTACACGCATATGTGAGGCATTGGACTCGATCCTCAGCACCACATAAAAATAATAAAGATATTGTGTCCATCTACAACTAAAAATACATATATTTTTTTAAAATTCAGCCCCCCCTTATTTGCATGTAAGTCTTAAAGTACAATCATACCTTCAGTAAATCTTGAAACACTGTAAGAACAAATAAAGTAAACTATAAATAAATGCAGAGATATTCCTTGTTCAGGACTCAATATAGTTAATATGAAGTTATCTCAAACCTAATCTGCAGATTCAGGGAAGTCCCAGAGAAATTCCCAGCAAGCTGTTTCTAAACTTAGGATAGACAGCACTGACTGCAAAAGGACACACTTCAAGAAAGCACACATCTGGACCTTAAAACCTATCAAATACTCCATAGACTTGCATTTAAAATGTGAAACACAAAACTGGAGAAGTCATGCATGACCACATATTTCATGATGAGGTTTTAATACAGTCCCCAAACAATTCCATGAAAGAAAAAATTGATAATGTGGACTGTATTAAATTACTCTGTGAAAAATCATTTTAAGGAAATAAAGAGAAGCCAAATACTGGGTGAAACATTTGGAAAGTACATGTGTAAAATAAACTTGAGTCCAAAATATAGTAAGACACTCAACCATGAATAACTCAATGGCTAAAGATCTGAACAGACAACTCACAAGAAAGATACAAGATGGCAGAGAAGGGGCTGGGTGGTGGCTCAGTGGCAGAGCGCTTGCCTTGCTCCTGTGAGGCACTAGGTTTGATCCTCAGCACCACATAAAAACAAATAAACAAAATACAGTTATTCTGTCCATGTATAGCTAAAAAATACTTTTAAAAAATATGGCAGAGAAGCATAGAAGTGATTATTAGTGAGAAAAGCACAACCCTCCGCCATGAGGACGATCAGCAGCCTCCGGCACTCCTGTGCACTGCTGGTGGAGTGCACAACAGCTCACTACTATCAAAAACAGGGCCATTTTTTCCAAAGTTAGACACGGTGTCACCACATGACCCAAAAAACATAGACCACTGCCTCCAAAACGTGTATTCAGGTGGCAGCCTGCTCTGCTGACACTGGCCACACACTTTAGGAAATGAGGACAGGGTACCCTAGGTGAGTGAATCACAGAACTGCAGACCATCCGTGCCAGGCAGGCCTAGGGGTCTCCGAGCTCCCCCAGGCCTCGGCTCTGTCCACCCCTGAACCACCTGGCCTGCCCTGACCCTGGCCCCCACAGTGGGACAAAGTGGGTTCTGTAGGGGACACCTCCAGACACAAATGACAAACTCAGGAGAACACAGGGCACAGAGCCAGGTGTGAGTCTTTGCCCACAGGAGCCTCCTGGGGAAGGACAGCCAGATTAGACGCCACTGCAGGAGCCCCACAGGGCCACATCTGCAGGGAGAACCTGGAGGCAGCTCCGACGACGAACATCTGATCAGCGTAGAAGACCCTGTGTTGCACCTTGATTCCCCCAACACAACTGCTGCTTGTTTCTCCACAGGCAGCACCTGCATCCCGAGCAGGATTCTACAAGTCTGTTTGGTACTGTACAGAGAGAAGGGCTCTGCCTAGTCCTGAGGCAAACTTCTGAAATTCACTGTTCTGGCTACTGCACAACATAATTTTGGACTTTTCAGCTGAAACAAAGCCCAAAATCCCACGTCTTGTTCTGAAAGGATGTTGCTATGGTTCATATTCCAAAGTCCTAGAGTCCAGAAGCACAGGACTGGAAAAGCCACCCCTCAATTCTCCTCCAGTCCCTCAGCCATCAGTGTACACCAGCTGGGATGCCTCAGGAGGGCACCTCCTGTCAGCCCAAGGCACAGGACTTGCTATCTCTGCTCCCCAAGTCTGTGGGAGTCAGCCTGGTGGGGGACGACAACTTCACCATACAGAACTCACAGGGTGGAGAGTGGCCTTGTGCACAGGTGGAGGGAAGGAGGCCAGCAGTGGAACACTCCCTCTCTAGGGAGGCCTTCACTGTACAGAACTCACAGGGTGGAGAGTGGCCTTGTGCACAGGTGGAGGGAAGGAGGTCAGCAGTGGAACACTCCCTCTCTAGGGAGGCCTTCACTGTACAGAACTCACAGGGTGGAGAGTGGCCTTGTGCACAGGTGGAGGGAAGGTGGTCAGCAGTGGAACACTCCCTCTCTAGGGAGGCCTTCACTGTACAGAACACACAGGGTGAAGTGTGGCCTTGTGCACAGGTGGAGGGAAGGTGGCCAGCAGTGGAACACTCCCTCTCTAGGGAGGCCTTCACTGCACAGAACTCACAGGGTGGAGTGTGGCCTTGTGCACAGGTGGAGGGAAGGAGGTCAGCAGTGGAACACTCCCTCTCTAGGGAGGCCTTCACTGTACAGAACTCACAGGGTGAAGAGTGGCCTTGTGCACAGGTGGAGGGAAGGTGGTCAGCAGTGGAACACTCCCTCTCTAGGGAGGCCTTCACTGTACAGAACTCACAGGGTGGAGAGTGGCCTTGTGCACAGGTGGAGGGAAGGAGGTCAGCAGTGGAACACTCCATCTCTAGGGAGGCCTTCACTGTACAGAACTCACAGGGTGGAGTGTGGCCTTGTGCACAGGTGGAGGGAAGGAGGTCAGCAGTGGAACACTCTCTCTCTAGGGAGGCCTTCACTGCACAGAACTCACAGGGTGGAGAGTGGCCTTGTGCACAGGTGGAGGGAAGGAGGTCAGCAGTGGAACACTCCCTCTCTAGGGAGGCCTTCACTGTACAGAACTCACAGGGTGGAGTGTGGCCTTGTGCACAGGTGGAGGGAAGGTGGCCAGCAGTGGAACACTCCCTCTCTAGGGAGGCCTTCACTGTACAGAACTCACAGGGTGAAGTGTGGCCTTGTGCACAGGTGGAGGGAAGGTGGTCAGCAGTGGAACACTCCCTCTCTAGGGAGGCCTTCACTGTACAGAACTCACAGGGTGGAGTGTGGCCTTGTGCACAGGTGGAGGGAAGGCAGCCAGCAGTGGAACACTCCCTCTCTAGGGAGGCCTTCACTGTACAGAACTCACAGGGTGGAGTGTGGCCTTGTGCACAGGTGGAGGGAAGGCAGCCAGCAGTGGAACACTCCCTCTCTAGGGAGGCCTTCACTGTACAGAACTCACAGGGTGGAGAGTGGCCTTGTGCACAGGTGGAGGGAAGGTGGTCAGCAGTAAAACATTCCCTCTCTAGGGAGGCCTTCACTGTACAGAACTCACAGGGTGGAGTGTGGCCTTGTGCACAGGTGGAGGGAAGGAGGCCAGCAGTGGAACACTCCCTCTCTAGGGAGGCCTTCACTGTACAGAACTCACAGGGTGGAGTGTGGCCTTGTGCACAGGTGGAGGGAAGGAGGTCAGCAGTGGAACACTCCCTCTCTAGGGAGGCCTTCACTGTACAGAACTCACAGGGTGGAGAGTGGCCTTGTGCACAGGTGGAGGGAAGGAGGTCAGCAGTGGAACACTCCCTCTCTAGGAGGCCTTCACTGTACAGAACTCACAGGGTGGAGTGTGGCCTTGTGCACAGGTGGAGGGAAGGTGGCCAGCAGTGGAACACTCCCTCTCTAGGAGGCCTTCACTGTACAGAACTCACAGGGTGGAGAGTGGCCTTGTGCACAGGTGGAGGGAAGGAGGTCAGCAGTGGAACACTCCCTCTCTAGGGAGGCCTTCACTGTACAGAACTCACAGGGTGGAGTGTGACCTTGTGCACAGGTGGAGGGAAGGAGGTCAGCAGTGGAACACTCCCTCTCTAGGGAGGCCTTCACTGTACAGAACTCACAGGGTGGAGAGTGGCCTTGTGCACAGGTGGAGGGAAGGAGGCCAGCAGTGGAACACTCCCTCTCTAGGGAGGCCTTCACTGTACAGAACTCACAGGGTGGAGAGTGGCCTTGTGCACAGGTGGAGGGAAGGAGGTCAGCAGTGGAACACTCCCTCTCTAGGGAGGCCTTCACTGTACAGAACTCACAGGGTGGAGTGTGACCTTGTGCACAGGTGGAGGGAAGGAGGCCAGCAGTGGAACACTCCCTCTCTAGGGAGGCCTTCACTGTACAGAACTCACAGGGTGGAGAGTGGCCTTGTGCACAGGTGGAGGGAAGGAGGTCAGCAGTGGAACACTCCCTCTCTAGGGAGGCCTTCACTGTACAGAACTCACAGGGTGGAGAGTGGCCTTGTGCACAGGTGGAGGGAAGGAGGCCAGCAGTGGAACACTCCCTCTCTAGGGAGGCCTTCACTGTACAGAACTCACAGGGTGGAGAGTGTCCTTGTGCACAGGTGGAGGGAAGGTGGCCAGCAGTGGAACACTCCCTCTCTAGGGAGGCCTTCACTGTACAGAACTCACAGGGTGGAGTGTGACCTTGTGCACAGGTGGAGGGAAGGTGGCCAGCAGTGGAACACTCCCTCTCTAGGAGGCCTTCACTGTACAGAACTCACAGGGTGGAGAGTGGCCTTGTGCACAGGTGGAGGGAAGGTGGTCAGCAGTGGAACACTCCCTCTCTAGGAGGCCTTCACTGTACAGAACTCACAGGGTGGAGTGTGACCTTGTGCACAGGTGGAGGGAAGGAGGCCAGCAGTGGAACACTCCCTCTCTAGGAGGCCTTCACTCTACAGAACTCACAGGGTGGAGAGTGGTCTTGTGCACAGGTGGAGGGAAGGTGGTCAGCAGTGGAACACTCCCTCTCTAGGGAGGCCTTCACTGTACAGAACTCACAGGGTGGAGAGTGACCTTGTGCACAGGTGGAGGGAAGGAGGCCAGCAGTGGAACACTCCCTCTCTAGGGAGACCTTCACTGTACAGAACTCACAGGGTGGAGAGTGGCCTTGTGCACAGGTGGAGGGAAGGAGGTCAGCAGTGGAACACTCCCTCTCTAGGGAGGCCTTCACTGTACAGAACTCACAGGGTGGAGAGTGGCCTTGTGCACAGGTGGAGGAAAGGAGGTCAGCAGTGGAACACTCCCTCTCTAGGGAGGCCTTCACTGTACAGAACTCACAGGGTGGAGTGTGGCCTTGTGCACAGGTGGAGGGAAGGTGGCCAGCAGTGGAACACTCCCTCTCTAGGGAGGCCTTCACTGTACAGAACTCACAGGGTGGAGAGTGGCCTTGTGCACAGGTGGAGGGAAGGAGGTCAGCAGTGGAACACTCCCTCTCTAGGGAGGCCTTCACTGTACAGAACTCACAGGGTGGAGAGTGGCCTTGTGCACAGGTGGAGGGAAGGAGGTCAGCAGTGGAACACTCCCTCTCTAGGGAGGCCTTCACTGTACAGAACTCACAGGGTGGAGAGTGGCCTTGTGCACAGGTGGAGGGAAGGAGGCCAGCAGTGGAACACTCCCTCTCTAGGGAGGCCTTCACTGTACAGAACTCACAGGGTGGAATGTGACCTTGTGCACAGGTGGAGGGAAGGAGGTCAGCAGTGGAACACTCCCTCTCTAGGGAGGCCTTCACTGTACAGAACTCACAGGGTGGAGAGTGGCCTTGTGCACAGGTGGAGGGATGGTGGCCAGCAGTGGAACACTCCCTCTCTAGGGAGGCCTTCACTGTACAGAACTCACAGGGTGGAGAGTGGCCTTGTGCACAGGTGGAGGGAAGGTGGTCAGCAGTGGAACACTCCCTCTCTAGGGAGGCCTTCACTGTACAGAACTCACAGGGTGGAGTGTGACCTTGTGCACAGGTGGAGGGAAGGTCAGCAGTGGAACACTCCCTCTCTAGGGAGGCCTTCACTGTACAGAACTCACAGGGTGGACAGTGGCCTTGTGCACAGGTGGAGGGAAGGTGGCCAGCAGTGGAACACTCCCTCTCTAGGGAGGCCTTCACTGTACAGAACTCACAGGGTGGAGTGTGGCCTTGTGCACAGGTGGAGGGAAGGAGGCCAGCAGTGGAACACTCCCTCTCTAGGGAGGCCTTCACTGTACAGAACTCACAGGGTGGAGTGTGACCTTGTGCACAGGTGGAGGGAAGGAGGCCAGCAGTGGAACACTCCCTCTCTAGGGAGGCCTTCACTGTACAGAACTCACAGGGTGAAGTGTGGCCTTGTGCACAGGTGGAGGGAAGGTGGCCAGCAGTGGAACACTCCCTCCCTAGGGAGGCCTTCACTGTACAGAACTCACAGGGTGGAGAGTGGCCTTGTGCACAGGTGGAGGGAAGGAGGCCAGCAGTGGAACACTCCCTCTCTAGGGAGGCCTTCACTGTACAGAACTCACAGGGTGGAGAGTGGCCTTGTGCACAGGTGGAGGGAAGGAGGTCAGCAGTGGAACACTCCCTCTCTAGGGAGGCCTTCACTATACAGAACTCACAGGGTGGAGTGTGGCCTTGTGCACAGGTGGAGGGAAGGAGGTCAGCAGTGGAACACTCCCTCTCTAGGGAGGCCTTCACTGTACAGAACTCACAGGGTGGAGTGTGGCCTTGTGCACAGGTGGAGGAAAGGAGGTCAGCAGTGGAACACTCCCTCTCTAGGGAGGCCTTCACTGTACAGAACTCACAGGGTGGAGTGTGGCCTTGTGCACAGGTGGAGGGAAGGAGGTCAGCAGTGGAACACTCCCTCTCTAGGGAGGCCTTCACTGTACAGAACTCACAGGGTGGAGTGTGGCCTTGTGCACAGGTGGAGGGAAGGTGGTCAGCAGTGGAACACTCCCTCTCTAGGGAGGCCTTCACTGTACAGAACTCACAGGGTGGAGAGTGTCCTTGTGCACAGGTGGAGGGAAGGAGGTCAGCAGTGGAACACTCCCTCTCTAGGGAGGCCTTCACTGTACAGAACTCACAGGGTGGAGAGTGGCCTTGTGCACAGGTGGAGGGAAGGAGGTCAGCAGTGGAACACTCCCTCTCTAGGGAGGCCTTCACTGTACAGAACTCACAGGGTGAAGTGTGGCCTTGTGCACAGGTGGAGGGAAGGTGGCCAGCAGTGGAACACTCCCTCCCTAGGGAGGCCTTCACTGTACAGAACTCACAGGGTGGAGAGTGGCCTTGTGCACAGGTGGAGGGAAGGAGGCCAGCAGTGGAACACTCCCTCTCTAGGGAGGCCTTCACTGTACAGAACTCACAGGGTGGAGTGTGGCCTTGTGCACAGGTGGAGGGAAGGAGGTCAGCAGTGGAACACTCCCTCTCTAGGGAGGCCTTCACTGTACAGAACTCACAGGGTGGAGAGTGGCCTTGTGCACAGGTGGAGGGAAGGAGGCCAGCAGTGGAACACTCCCTCTCTAGGGAGGCCTTCACTGTACAGAACTCACAGGGTGGAGTGTGACCTTGTGCACAGGTGGAGGGAAGGTGGCCAGCAGTGGAACACTCCCTCTCTAGGGAGGCCTTCACTGTACAGAACTCACAGGGTGGAGAGTGGCCTTGTGCACAGGTGGAGGGAAGGAGGTCAGCAGTGGAACACTCCCTCTCTAGGGAGGCCTTCACTGTACAGAACTCACAGGGTGGAGTGTGACCTTGTGCACAGGTGGAGGGAAGGTGGCCAGCAGTGGAACTCTCCCTCTCTAGGGAGGCCTTCACTGTACAGAACTCACAGGGTGGAATGTGACCTTGTGCACAGGTGGAGGGAAGGAGGTCAGCAGTGGAACACTCCCTCTCTAGGGAGGCCTTCACTGTACAGAACTCACAGGGTGGAGTGTGGCCTTGTGCACAGGTGGAGGGAAGGAGGTCAGCAGTGGAACATTCCCTCTCTAGGGAGGCCTTCACTGTACAGAACTCACAGGGTGGAGAGTGGCCTTGTGCACAGGTGGAGGGAAGGAGGCCAGCAGTGGAACACTCCCTCTCTAGGGAGGCCTTCACTGTACAGAACTCACAGGGTGGAGAGTGGCCTTGTACACAGGTGGAGGGAAGGAGGTCAGCAGTGGAACACTCCCTCTCTAGGGAGGCCTTCACTGTACAGAACTCACAGGGTGGAGAGTGGCCTTGTGCACAGGTGGAGGGAAGGAGGCCAGCAGTGGAACACTCCCTCTCTAGGGAGGCCTTCACTGTACAGAACTCACAGGGTGGAGAGTGGCCTTGTGCACAGGTGGAGGGAAGGAGGCCAGCAGTGGAACATTCCCTCTCTAGGGAGGCCTTCACTGTACAGAACTCACAGGGTGGAGTGTGGCCTTGTGCACAGGTGGAGGGAAGGAGGTCAGCAGTGGAACACTCCCTCTCTAGGGAGGCCTTCACTGTACAGAACTCACAGGGTGGAGAGTGGCCTTGTGCACAGGTGGAGGGAAGGTGGCCAGCAGTGGAACTCTCCCTCTCTAGAGAGGCCTTTATTGCACAGAACTCACAGGCACAACAGAGTGGATGCACATGGCCTTCAGTGGAACGAAGAGTAGTTAGGGACATAAGTCCTCTCCTCCAAGTCCACAGAACAGACTCCTTTGGGGAATAAGAATGTGAGAAGGGGTGAGACAGCCAGTTTGTGCATTTTTTAGGGCTTCCCTTATTGCATTATTAACTAAATAGCTTAACTTTATTATCTCAATGTTCTGGAGTCCAGAATTCTGAAATCAGGGCATCCGCAGCATGTTTCTTCCGCAGAGCAGCTGGGCAGGGTCCTTCCTTTCCTCCTCCCGTCTCTGGTGGTTATTGGAAATCCTCAGTGTTGCTTGGTTGCAGAAATATAGGAACAGTTATCGAAGGATGCCTACTGAGGCCCAGGAGACAATTCAGAGCCATCCCATGAGGCAGAGACCTTGCCAAGGCATCCTGGCTGGAGGAAGCCTAGGTAGGTGAGGATGTACAGCCAGGGAGCACGGCAGGGCCACGGATGGAGAGTCTAGGAAGAAGTGGTGGGGTGAGCGTTCTTCTGACCACACCAACCCAATAAGACTGCACTGGAGACAAGCCCAGGTGACTAGATGAGGAGCCTGAGCAGAAATGGAGGATGACCAGATACAGGAAGGGGGCTATGCCTGCTGAATGGATGGGCGGGGTGCTTTGCCAGCCCTGGATTTTATCAGAAGTGCACTGATGGGCCCAGGCGAGGGTTCAGGAGCCTGCCAGGAGCCTGGGCAGGCAGAGAAGCTGCTGTTCCCTCTTTTTTTTTTTAATGTATTTTGTAGTTGTAGATGGACACAATACCTTTATTGGGGGGGGGGGGGGTACCAGGGATTGATCTCAGGGGCACTTGACCACTGAGCCACATCTCCAGCCCTATTTTCTATTTTATTTAGAGACAAGGTTTCACTGAGTTGCTTAGCACCTTGCCACTGCTGAGGCTGGCTTTGAATTCACAATCCTCCTGCCTCAGCCTCCCAAGCAGCTGGGATTACAGGCAGGTGCCACCATGCTCAACTATTTTTTTTTTAATTGTGGTGCAAGGATGGAACTAGTGTCTCACATGTGCTAAGCAAGCGCTCCACCACTAAGTCATAGCCCAGCCCCTGCTGTTCCCTCTTGTTCAGGGAAAGACCTTCTCTCCTTTGAACACGGCCAGTCCACTTCCTCATCTGGTCATCTTCTGTTCATTCAGGACAACTGAATCAACTACTGGGACCTGGGATCAGAGGATACTTACTAGATGGTGCAGGGAGGCATTGATGAGTAGGAATTTCTATGAAAATTTAAAAACACAGACTATTACCATAGCTGGGAACCAGGGTCTGTGTGTGGAGGGAAGCAGAGGAGGTCTGAATATTGGCCCGGGGGTGGCAGTGACAACACAACCGCGTCCTACCATGGGGTATGAACATCTCTGGTGACAGCATCAGTGTCCTAGGACCAATGCCAAGCACGGGGGGGGGGTGTGTGCTAAACACCACAGCAGAGGGGGTGTTCTGAGCAGCCCCCTGCACCTCTCCCACCTGCTTTCTACCCCAAGTGATCTGTGGGCCCACTGTGACCTCCCCCAGATGTCTCTAGCCTGGACTCATCACAGGTACTGAGTCCCGTCACCCCCCTGCTGGTCCTGGGCAACCAGCTCCTTGGCCCTGGATGCGACTGGGAACCAAGTTCCAAGTTCCCAGTGTCCACAGCATCTGGGTGCCTGGACCCTGGCACCAGGAGACGGCCAGGGACCACAAATGACCCCTTTGGGACTAGGGCAGGGTGGAGGGAATCATCCCTCTCAGCACTGGTGTGCCCACCCCACAACAGATCAGAAATAAAGCAGGTTCCCAGTGCCAATAGAACATCAGCAGACACTTGGAAATAAATCACCCATCACAAAGACATATTTGGTAAAAAACAAAATTTATGTATCAGTCTCCCACTGGAAAGGCCAGCCCAGAAAGTTCTGAAATGGCTTGGAGGCACGAGCCAAGCATCTGGCTTGAGAACTGGCTGTGTCAGCAGAGGGTCAGGACTGCAGGGCTCAGGCCAGAGTCCCGTGGGGGCACAGGGAAGGGATGGACAGTGCTTCCTACAGGGCCTGGAACCCAGGTCTGTGCAGGAGTGAAGGGTGTTGCTGGTGGGGCAGTTCAGAAGGCAGGACCCCCCTCACATGTGGAGAGACCTTGAAGCCTTGGGGGCATACACAGGGTTGAGGAGGGGAAAGGGCAGGACTCAGGAAAGGGAGTGAGTCTGGCTGGTCTTTCAGGCCACCAAGGCCACCAAGGCCCAGGTGCCTGGCTGTGCACTAGGGGTGTGCTTTCCCTCAATGCATTCAACCTGCTGTCTCCATCACCAGATCTCCCCGCTGCTGCAGCCCTGGGGTCCTGCCCGCCCTCCACGCAGGCCCTCTGGTCATGAGATAAGTCTGTGTGCTGGCCAGGGAGAAGCAGGAAGCCTGGCAGCCAGGCCCTCAACCAATGCCTGCTCTGTTAGAAACCCACGTGCACACCCACCATGAAGCACGGGGTGCCTGGCTCCCAGGCCCTTCCCCACCCCACCTAAGAGGGGCCCCTCAAGGAGCAGCGAGGACAGCCCACAGGACACCTGGCCCCCAGGGGCACTGCTTGCCACTGGCACTAGCTGGGAACCTGGGGCCTGTCTGGGTCCTCCTGCTGACCCAGGCCCAGGGCAGCGCTGGCCCACAGCTGGTCCCCTGGAGGTCCTGGCTCAGGAGGAGGAGACCGGGTAGCCACGGTGGTTGTGCGAGGCCTCGCCCACAGTCAGCGTCAGGGACAGGCTGGGCTTGCGCTCCACCGCCTCCTCCAGGCAGGGCCGCAAGGGTCGGGCTTTGAAGAAGTCTGAGACATACCGGACCTGAGGGGGGCGGAAGAGCAGGGTCCGAGGATGGCAGTGGGGTCCCCGGGAGGGTGGGGGGAGGGTCTGGGGGAGGGCCCCGAGACAGCGCCAGGGTGGGTGGGGCTGGGACTCACAGTGAGGCCGGCCACCAGCGCCCCCTGCAGGAGGCCGACGAGGACGTCGCTCCAGTGGTGCTTGTGGTCAGACACGCGGGTGTAGCCCACGTACAGGGCGAAGGCCACCAAGAAGAACTGCACAGTGGGCCGCAGCAGCCGCGCCCACTTCCCGCAGAGCCGCGCCTGCACGTACAGCTGCGGGGGAGCGCATCAGCGGGGCGCAGGCCCACGCGGCCCGGCCAGGGCAGGGGCACAGGGAGCCCCAGCCACACTTGCAGGAACCAGCCAGCAAGCCCACCCGGTGCGGCCACTGGGGGCTCTGGGGCCAGGGTAGGGGCTCAGGGACCCCGAGCCCCACGGGCAAATCCACCTGCACCTCCTCCACCTCCCTGAGGGCAGTGGGAGAGGCACACAGTGGGCAGAGAAACTCACCGCCAAGAAGAGCATACAGTACATCCCGAAGGAGGAGTGTCCCGAGTAGAAGGAGAGCCTGGGAAGGAGTGTCAGCAGGGTCGGTGGGGGCGGCCACAGGGTCGGCCTGCCCACCGCTGTGCCAGCCGGCCTGCCCAGGGTGTCTCCAAGTGGGTAGGGCCCGGGCTGGGCCTGCAGCCTCCAACAGCACAGTGACGCAGCGGGACCAGTCTGCCACCCCAGGGCCCAGGCAGACAAAGCCAGGTCTGTGCCCATGTCCCCTTCAGGACATTTCCACGTCTGGAACCTGAGGGAAGAGCCTGCTTTCTACCAACTCCAGATCAGCACAGGCCTGGAGGGACTGGCAGGACGGCCATCATGCCCTGCTGGGGAGCTCCGAAGCAGATCAGAAGCTTGTGGCCACCAGAGGGCTCAACCACACAATCAGTTCTGCACTACTGTGTCACACACCAGGACAGCACAGGCTGGGACAGTGGCACCGAACTCCCATGGGGACCTGCCACTCCTGCCATCTGGTGCCTGCAGGAGGGTCTGGCTTCCCCCCACCTGATGCAAGGCCTTAACCACGACTGCAGGCTCTGGACAGGAAGTGAGGCCGAGGAGAGGCCAGCCAAAAGCTAGGAGGAGAAGGGCCACCAGGCAGAGGGCCCAGGCATTCTGCTTGGGACGAGAAGCTGGGCAAAGGCCACATGCCCCCCATGCAAACACTGGGCAGTTGTCCTTGGTTCCAGGAGTTCAGGAAATCTGTGACGGTGGCTGGGGTGCAGCTGGGGTGCAGCTGGGGTACAGCACCACCAAGTAAACCAGAGGAATCTACATCTGATGGCCACCTGTCCTGAGCTAACAGGCCAGGATGTCACAGCCACCTGAGACTAACCACTCAGAAACATCACTGCAGGCAGAATGCACAGACGCAGGGGGGATGCGGGACCTCCTTCCAGAACGTCCCACATGCCCCGTCTCCACAAAACACTGACAAGCACCCAGGGGCTTCCGCCAACACAAGGGCAGAGCTACTTGAAGTGTCCCCGAGATAGACACAGGACATCCGGTAGACCCTGTTCAGAACTCAGCATTTAGCCTTAAATGTGAAGTGGGGTGAGGGAAAGGCTGCTGGAGGGAAAGAGCAATGGAAAGCTACCAGCAGGTAGCCAGAGTGTCCAAACCCATTGCCCTTGGGGGCTGGGGCTGAGGCTCAGTTGGCAGAGTGTTTGCCTTCCATGCACAAGGCCCTGGGTTCCATCCCCAGCACCACAAAAAAAAATTAATTAAATTTAAAAAAAAAAACTCACTGCACTTGACAAACTGTACCCTAAAACCCCCAGCCACTGAGCCAAGGAAGGGGGCAGCACAGGTACATCTAACGACCCAACAGGGGGCAGCAACACCCAGCCCCTCGGCAAGACTGTGTACCCCACAGTCTTCGGCCAGTGAGGAACCAAGGGGATGGACTCTGGGCACAAAATGCCGACCGTCCCTGACCACCAGGTGCCCAACCCTGCAGGACTGTCCGTGGAAGTCTTGCTTTCTCTGTGCTTCTGTCTCAGCCCGTCCTTTGGGTGAGCTTGTTTCTCACACGAAGGAAACCCTCAGAAGACAAGTCCCTGGGTAAGTCACCTGACCCGTGGCCAAAGCTGAAAGGACCCAGGACCATGTCTCCACCAGAGCTGAATCCAGGAGGACAAATGACGAAGTGAAAACTAGCATCCCAAATGAAAAACGTCCCTCAGCCAAGACGGGATCAGGGCATGGCCTGATGGCCAGGCACAGTGGCCACACCAGCCCAGGAGAGGGAGCGCGGAGCACGTGGGAAAGGCGCGGGACGCAGCAACCTCCAGGCAGTTTGGTGAACTCAGCAAGCCACAGAGACACAGGTAACCAAACTGTCCAGACAAAGTCACAAGAACCTTAAGAGCGGCCAGAGGGATGCCCAAGTGCCCAGCAGACAAAGGCAAGGCCACAGGCAGCAGAAAGGCCGGGGCAGAGGGCTGAAGGAAGCACCTGCTCGCAGCCGGGCACCTACCTGGCCTCGGTGACGTTGGCAGGGCTCCCCCTGCACACCCTCTCCAGCTGCACATAGACCGAGCAGTTGACCCGGCTCCAGTCTGGGTCGCAGACGGCCAAGAAGTTGGGGCGCAGACGGCCGATCATGTACTTGGCCAGGTCTGTCAAGGACTGGCTCACGGCCGCCCCGAACAAGAAGGTGCCCAGCACCTTGTAGAGGGCAGCCACGTAGTTGTTGAAGTCAGAGCGGGAATAGAGGCGGTCAGTGTACACCAGGTAGGCCTCCCCAGCTGAGACCTGGCAGAGAGCAGACGAGGGCCACAGAGCCAGGTCTGGGCCAGCCCCAGGCACCCCACACCCTCAGGTGGCTCTGCTCAGCCCCACCCACTCCAGACCCTGCAGCCTTACCAGGAGGACAGTGGCTGTGATGGTGACCCCGGCCATAAGCCCGTGGGTGATGGTGTCCGGGCGGTAGGGGTATCGGATGGAGTCATCTCCGCAGTAGAACCCTCGCTTGTACGGGGTATTCACCAGGGTCAGGATGGCGAAGGGCAGAGAGGCTGGAGAGGCCAGGGAGGGACGTGGAGCCCTGCCGTGGACACTGCTTGGGCCCTCCATGACCCTCCAGTGGGGACCCTGCACCACCAGAGCCCCGACTCTCCCTGGGCCACGGGCGGTCCTCTCGGTGCTCGTCCACCCCAGCTCTGCTGTACACTGTCCACACATCCACCTGACTTAGCTGCCCTCCTGACCACCCACCCCTGGGTCACCATCACAGGAGGAAACGCCCACTCTTCCCATTTCCTGTCCCCTGTGGAAGCAGTCATTTATGTGACACGAAGACTGGACATCCCCATCTGCTGTGGTGTTCAGGGCTGGATGTGGCCAAGCAGGGCTGAAGAGCCACCACAGCCCAGGGACACAGCTAGCCAGGGGGCACAGCCCAGGCCCTTTGCCCAGGCACCCATCCCTTCTCTACCTACATGTCAGGCTACAAGACATACCCAGCTCTGTCCAGGAGGGCTAGTCCAACAGGCCAGGCCTCATCACAGTCGCCTGACCAGAGAGGGCCCCAAAGCCAAGGGAGGCCTGGAGACAGCAGCCGGCCACAGGGCAGGGCTCCAGGGACAAGCCCAGGCAGGGTGCCCTTTGCCCCCCGCAGGGAGCTGGGTGTGAGTGGGTGTGGCTCTTCTGGGACTTGAGTGCCACAAGGCAGGAGCCGCACTCCCCACACACTCCCCGACCTGGAGGACCGCCCTGGGGAGACACTCCAGGGAGGAGACCAGAGGTCAGAGGCAGCCGCCCTGTGGGAAAGGGCAGTGTGCCGCTCACCAAGGAGGCCTGTGGGAGCCCAAGACAGGGTGGGGGCCCAGGGACCAGCACCCCAGGTCAGAGGCCCTGCCCACCATCCCGTGGGCCTGGGGTGGAGCCCAGACCAGCAGCCCTGCCCCAACCCCTTCTGCTGGGAGATTCACGAGCAGTACCCAGGGCTGGGTTCAGGGCACTGGAATCTGGCCCAGACAGGGCCTCCTCTTCATTTGGGCATCTCCAGAGCCTCTCTGGCCTCACCTGCTCCACACCTCTACCACCTACACCTGTGCTGTCTGAACTGTTTACAAACTCAGGCTTCTTAGGAGGGAACTAACTGCCTGGGCCACTGCTCTGGCACACTGCAGCAATGTACAACTGACTTTCAGCGCTGCCCTGCTGCTGTGTGACTCCACCAGGTGGTCCCACCTCTCTGGGCCCAGGCTGCTTGGTCGGAAAGGTGTAAATTATTTGCAGGTCCTTGATGCCTAACATACAGTAAGTACCACACATCTGTTTAAACAAACAACACAGGCACTCAGAAAACAGTACCCAAGGCTAGCAGATGATGAGCCATCGGGACTTACTGCTGTTACCTGACCCACTCCAGAGAGGGTGGGCCTGGCCTCCCCAGCAGAATCAGAAGGCAGACAGGGGAAGGAAGACGGCCAATGAGGCCCAAGCGCCCGCCCCCGCGGGGGCAGCAGCATTCCGGGGCCATTGTCCACTGGGCCCCAGGGCAACACTCGGCCTTTGTTCCCAGGACCTGGGCCGGGGCGGGCGGGGCCTCGAGATGCGCCCTCCCCCAGCGCAGCCCGCAAACCGGCCCGGCAGGTTAGGCTCCGCGCGGGAGGCCCGGCCGCGGCGCGGCAGCCCGGGGCGGCTGGTCAGCCTCTGGGGCCCAGAGGGCAAGAGCTAGGGATCTCGTCTGCGTCAGGACGGCCAGGCTCGGCGGGTCCGGGGTCCCCCCGCCCGCCGGCGCCCCCTGGCCCCGCGCAGGATCTTGCGGCCGGGGGCGTGTCCGCCCGGGTCCCCACACCTGGGCCCGCGGCTCTTACCGACCAACACGCACAGCACGTCGAGCAGCACGAAGACCCACCTCCGCTCCATGTCGCCCCCGTCCGGGCCGTGCCCGCGACCCCCGGAGCGCGTCCCAGCGCGTCCCGTCGCGTCCCAGGGCCGCAGGGTCACATGGCCGCGGAGCCGCCCCGGCGGAGGGGAGGGGCGGGGGCGGGGCGGTGACGGGGGCGGAGCGGGGCGGTGACAGCAGGAGGGGCGGCGGGGTGGCCGGGGAATGCGGCAGTGCAGGGATGAGGGCACGCGTGCGGGGTGCGCGGGAGGGGAACAGGGTGAGGAGCGCAGAGCACAGGGATCTCCGAGCTGAGAAAGGCCGCTGGACGCTCAGGGACAGCGGGCTCGAGGGCACGCAGGGTGTTCCCCAGGGCGTCCCCCAGGGAAGGGCCGCCCTGGGGGTACGAGCAGGTGGCTACAGGCAGAGTTTGGGTGCACAGAGGCTGCAGATATGGGGTGTGGACAGCTCGGAGCCCACCCCGAAGGACACGTGCTCTGGGCTTGGCCGAGCGACATTTTATTCTACGGGGAAGGGCACCGGTGCTGGACACCCTGAGCCCTGCAAAACCAGGAAGTACTGGGTGGGTGGTGTTCTGGCTCAGTCTCAGGTGTCACTTCTTTCTAAAACTATGATCCTGGAGTGCTTGGGATACCGGGCAGGTGGGAAGGTCCAGTTCCTCCAACACCCGGTTCTGTGGGGGGAAAGATCTGAATGCACCCCTTGGCACACTGCTGTCCCCACTCCACGGAAGGGCACAAAGAGATGCCCAGAAGTCAAAACTTTGATGAATGGAGCAGGGCCTGCCCTGCATCCACACAGATCCAGGGAACCCTGGGATATGGGTGCCTGGTGGGTGGTGGTCAAGGGCACCCTGATTGGGGAAAACCAAGGCCTGAGGGACCAGTGGCAAAAGCCTTCAGTGTCTAACATCCACATTGGATCCTTTTGTCGGGGACCATCTGGAAAGCTGTCTTGACTCTTTCCAGCAGGTGAACCTGGTCACTTGATGCTCACAGTGAGAGTGCCAGGTCTGGGACTTGAATCCGGGGTGCTCTGCTGCCTTGACCACCAAGGTCATGCCCCTGAGCACCAGCAGTCCCCCCCCACCTCAACAATCTCAACAACCTCCAGCAGCCCAGGTCTAGAGGAGGGCAGCTTGGCCCAAGACCAAGCAGCTGGGCTGGACTGCACTCAGAGCCCCCTCAGCCCACTTCCTGCATACACCTGGGGTGGAGGTGGTCCTGGGGAATCCTGAGAGCACCCAGGTGGACAAGGCACAGCTGCCCTGTGGGGGTGAGGGAAGGTCCAGTGCCCAACTTTGCACAGGCAGTTTAACTGGGTCCACCAGCAGGGCAGGGTGAGTTTCAAGTGCCGCCCCAGCTCCAGGTTCTCTGCAGCATCTGGGGAGGCACGTAGGGCGCCCAGAGTCCCCAGGCCCACGGCACACCAGGGCAGCCAGGTCTGACCCTCTGTGAGTGAAGGTATCCCTTGTTGCACGGTCGTCATGAGTGGGTTTCAAGCCACCCAGGAGGGCTTGGGCTCTGCCCACCTGGCACAGGGCAGGGGGCCCCACCCCATCGTGGCCCATTTGTCGGTCATGCCCACAGAGCCATGGATTCTATTGTGAGAATCTCCCCCAACGTGAAACCCTGGGCCAGGCATAACTGTGATATCCACGTGGATGGCACCATTACGGCCCCCAACTCTGCTACCTAGGACAGGGCCCTCGGGATGTCTAGACGCCCTTCCACTTCCCGCGGAGGGAAGGGGCAGCAGCTGCTCAGGGGCTGCTTGCAGAGGCTTCAGGGCAAGTGGGGCAGGGAGGGTAGACCACAAGTCCTTCCTCTTGGTTCAGGATTTGGGTCAGTCCTTAAAACCCTGGGCAGGGTCAGGATTAAAACCTGGTGGGGACAGCAAAATTCAGGATTAGGGTTTGGATTTGGGTCAAGGTTCCTACATCTGTTACCTGGGGTTGTCCACACCTTGAGGAGCTACTTCCTTAGAGTTCTCACATCCAGAACAGACTGCCAGCCCCGGCTGCCCATTCCCCCTCACAGCGGAGGCCCTGAGGGAGAAGACTGGGCTGGAAGTCCGCCCTCCCTCACCTGCAGATGGAGACCTGGAAGGGATGGACAGGTGCTGCGGTCCAAGAGAAGACTAGTTCCGGGGGCCTGGTGGTTCCCAAGCGATGGAGCTCAGTGCCACCTATGCCCACTCAGGGCCTCACTGTAACTTACAGCCTCCAGATGGCTGTGGGGATGGAAGTGCCCAGGCAGTGTGTGGAGGGCCTGGCACTCAGTAGGTGCCAACCAAGGACAGACCGCACTCTACCTGCACCCTCCTCTCTTGGTGAAGTTGCACACCAAAGTCAGGGTTACAAGATTCCCTACCTCCCAGGGCCAGGGAGGCCACAGGTTAGAGCTGGAGGGCTGCCAACAGGACTCAAAGACAGTCGGTGGGCAGGCGAAGCTCCGAGGAGCTGGTGTGGAATAGGTCTCGGTGTGCTGGGTCTCCTCTGCCCAACTTTAGACCCCATGGCTTGCAGCAGGCACACTGGGAAGCACTGTTGCAAGGCCCAGGAGGCAGACAACAGGGCTGGGGGGTGTGCAGGACACCTTCAGTCTTCAGATCCAGGGTCCAGCGCCAGTGTCCTTGGGGTCCAAGAACCGCACAGTGGCACAATCCTTGGAGAGCCCCCTCATGCAGGACCACACCTCAGAGTCAGGGATGGGGTGAGCTCCAGGGTCCTGGGTGAAGACACCTCGGCCACACCCAACTCATGCAGACACGCTGGCCACAGGCTTGCGCCTGGGTCCCCTGTGGGCCCAGACACACCACCTAAGCTGTGCCTGTGCACAACAGCACCAGGAGGGCAAGGCCAAACACAGCAGAGGCCTGGCAGGCACTCAAGAAATGAGGAAGTGAGCAGCAGGAGCTGAAGGGAGGCCTGGAGGCCCAGAGCCTGAGGCTGCAGGGCCGCTGGACTGAGCCATCACCAGACCACGAGACAGGAGCGCAAGGAGGTACCTCAGCAGTGAAGTGGCGGTCCGGTCCAGCCCATTCACTCTCCAGGCCCACCCCTGCTGCAAGCTTAAACAGGGTAGCAGAAGCCATCGGCAAAGCACAACACAGGACCCACAGGCTGAAGACCCAGCTCCTGAGGCCACTGTGCTCAAGGGTTAAGGGCCTTCTGGTGACCCTCCTGGTGCCTCCCCAGGTGCCAGCTCCTCCAATGTGGGGGACAATCCCAAATGTGCCCTGTGGACCTTGTTTCCAACTCTCCCCTGCACAGGAGTGACTCCTGGCTCTGCAGTCCCATGGGACACCTTGGGCTGGCTGTGACTGGAGCACCTGTGCCTGCAGGGCAGGACCAGGGACACCCTCTGCAGGAAACAGGCACTGACATTCCCAAGGCACTTGAAGATTCCACCCCCGTCTCAACATCCTCCTGAACAGCCCAAGAACGGGCTGTACTAAAAACACAGTATGGGGCTGGGGATGTGGCTCAGAGGTAGGGTGCTCACCTGGCATGCGTGAGGCCCTGGGTTCTATCCTCAGCACCACATTAACAAATAAAATAAAGGTGTTAGGTCCACCTACAACTCAATAAATAAGTGTTGTTTTGTTTTACATGTAGTATGACAACACAAATCTGGATCCTAACAGGGCAACAACCATTTTTTAGAATATGTATATCCCAAATATTATATGGGATACACTTATGTCAGAATTATTTATCTGTACAGAACCAAACTGGGCACCCTGTGTTTCACCTGGCAGCTCTCCCTGGGAGTACCAACTAGGAAAACAAGAGCTGCATGGTCTCCAGGACGCGGTGGTCAGGTCAGCGAGGCCAAGATCCTGGGGCAGGGCCAGCCAGCACCACCAGCTCTGGAACACTGGCCACTGCTGAGAAGCCCTGGCTGGTGCCTTCATGGCAACCACCTGCACTTGTCCAGTGCAGGTTCTCACAGGGGTCATGAAAGGCCTTTCTTTGCCCACTAAAGACGACCCTGGAAAACCACACAAGGCTGAGGACAGAGGGGCCAGGCCACCCCAATGACTGGATGCCAGATGGAGCTGGTCCCTCGGCACGCACCAGGGGCTGGCTGGAGGGCAGAGAAGGTGTGGTCAGCAGGAACAGCTTGGTGCCTCCCTCAGAGCTTGAAACCTGAGTTGAGCTCCCAACCAGCCCGAAGGCACCGTACCCACCCTGGCCAAGACTACACTCACCACCACCCCCCCCGTTTTTCCACACATGCCCAACCCAGGACACCATCCGCAGGAACAGGAAACAGATGACACCCCAGGTTGGCACGGCCCTGCCCTCTCCAACCCACCGCACCCTAGGTCTTCAAGTTCCTCAGCCTGAGAGAAGTACCCCGATGCCTCTCACCCTCAGGGACAGGCACAGCACACTACGACCTGTTGGGGCTTGCACTCCTGGCCCTGGCTGTTCCTTTCACCCCATGTCAGTTCCTGCTCCAAGGCCTGTCCTGCCACCTCAGGTAACAGAAAATCACTCTGCCTGGCAGCCACCTAGGGCCCAGGAGTTATGCCTTCCACCAAGAGGGGCGGTAGCCTCGGCACCACCCCGGGCACAGAGGGAAGCAAGGTCCCAGGGATGAGCTCAGAACTATACGCCGCCCTCCCCACTGTGCCCCACCTCTGGGGCAGAGCCCTCTCCACCTGCTGCCGCCTCTGCCCTGGCCTCCTGCAGGGCTTGGCACAAACCCGCTTCCCGAGGTAGCCCCAGCCCTGACCCAGCACTATGCTGCAGTGTCCACCATGAGGACCACTCCACGGTCCCCATGTCTCCAGGCCACACCCCCTGCTGTCAAGGTCACCGGTTGGCCCAGATCCTCAAGCGGGACTCAAGTCCCCTGCAAGACGATGGCCTGAGTCTCAGCCCCCACCCATCACCACGAGGCACCTGGGATTCAAATCAGATTTAATAAATAAAACAGCGAAGGGGTGAAGGCAGCTTCACTGCACGGTGTGGTCCTTGGTGGGCCAGGTGGCCATGTGCGGCTACAGAGAGCCCACAGGACCCTGCCCCACAATCCCAGGTGAGCTGTACACCTGGCCAGAGGACCACTCTGACTTGTAAACACCAACATAAATAGAGGGAGGAGGCCGGAAAGAAGACAGGATCCCGGCCATCTGCTGGGACACCTTGACAAAGAACTGCAAGGGGCAGGGGGCAGGCAAGCGCGCCGGAGTCCGGCCTCGGTGCAGGCGACAGCAGCACTTCTGAAGCAACCAGCCTTGGTGCTGAGGGGGAAAGGGCAGCAAGGGGGTGGGCCACCAAGCTCCTCGAACCCTCCCCACCCCAGGGCTTGCTAAGGACCCCACCAGTCGCTCGGGGTCAGGATGGGTGGAAAGGCGGGAGGCAGGTAGGCATAAAGTGCGGCATTTCCTGAAGTGGAGATGTGGGCAGGGGCTGTGGGCAGGGGCCGTGGGCAGGGGCTGAGGGCAGGGAGGCCGGACAGAAAGCGAGGTATATGGCTCTGCACCCCAAGATCCGGCACTAAGCAGAGCTGGCACCAAGCCCAGGCAGGGCAGCCTGCAGCCCTGTCCCATCAGGGACAGAGCTGACTGGTGCTGAGGCCACCCAGGCAGAAGCTGCTGGTGCAGGCAGTAGGTCCTGCCCACCTCCCCGTGGGCAGTGATGTCTGCCCTTGCCTCTGCTGGCTACGAGGGGCCAGGGGGCCAGCTCTGCCCTGACTCCTGAGGGTCAGGCCCTCTCTGAGACCGGATGCCCAATGGATCCCAGGGTGCAGTACAGCCTGGAGCTGGGTGGTGGTGGCCCAGGGTCCAGTCTGGGTGGAAGGGCAAGGGCCAGAGGCCCAGCCACCTCACCCTGGTCCCAGTATTCGTTCGAAAGCAGAGAAGGTGGCAACCCAGCCCAAGCTGGGGAGGGCTCAGGAAGATGGGGGCAGGCCGGGTGGTGCCCTCAAGTCCCTTGTGGGCCACACAGCCCGCCCACGGCAGGGATCAACAGGTCATCACGTTGCAGCTGCAGAAGAGACGAGGACCAGAGTCAGCCACGCCTGTGTGGCTCCACACGGCTCCCCCTCACCTCCCCCAGAGCCACTTGTCCCCCAAACCCCTCAGGCAGCGTGCACTGGGAGCCCAACACCTGCCCTCATTTGTACCTTCTTACGTTTTTGGACATGTGATCATATTACCACGTCAAAATGGGTCAGATGGTGGAAGAGAATAAGACTAGGAAAGCAGTCACGACCCTCACAGGGCCACCACCCTTTGGCTGGGTCAGCCCAGCTCTGCCTAGGCAGGTGGCACTCACTGTGACAGGGGCTCCGAGTGCAGCCCGGGGGCCGGGCACGCTGGATGGCCAGCCAAGAAGGGATTCACGTCCCCGATGCCAATGAGTCCAAACTCAGTGACCGACAAGGCCACCTGCGCCGGGGCCGCGGGCTCCTCTGGGTCCTCGCTCAGACCCACATGGCTGGAGATGAGGGGCAGCTCTTCCGGCAGCGTGAAGTCCACAGCCAGTCTCGGGCTGGCACCTGGTTCTGGAGCAGCTGCAGTAGAGGGGTACACGCCTGGGTCGGCCAGGGCTGGGGGCGGCTGGGGCAGGGTCACGGCAGGGGGTTTATCCAGCTGCGGGAACGGGCAAGGCCCTGGCTCCGAGGACAGCAGGCCATCGGAGCCCACTTCAGGCTCACCAAGGCTCCTGGATGTGCCATCTGTGCTCAGCGGCTCTGTGGGAAGAGAACACAGCTGGGAGACCCCAACAACCCCACCAGGGCCCAAGAGCCACAGGACTCTCCTGCCTCGGGCCTCACATGCAGCCAGGCGGCAGCTGTGGTGCTGCCCAGCTCCTTCACAACACACTTCCAAGGCCAAAGATGCCTGCCACACTGCAGTCAGTGGACCCAGCTCAACAGCCCAGCCTTGGAAAGTGTGAGAGCAAATGCAGGCCACAAGCCATGTCTCCAACAGCACAGCAGCAGCAGAGGAGACCACAGCAGCTGGGGGTGATTTCCTGGAGACTGTCCCAGCCAGCAGCACACAGGCCTGTCACACCTGCAGGCCTCTGGGGCAACCACAGAGAGCAGACATCCCTCTCCAGCTCAACCTCCACACACGGCCCCAGGAAGCAAAGGGCCTGGCTCCTGTCCCTTAGGAGCATCACCAGCAAGAGCATGGAGAACTCATGGGGCCAAGTCTGGCTCCCAGATGACCCCAGGGCCCAGGATGCTGAGAGCTCAGAGCCACTCCTGTCCTCCCCAAGTGGCCTGGTGCTGAGGACTAAGCACCCACCCCAGGGACAGGCAGGCGCTCCAGTGACAGAAAGCCTGGGCCTTCGTGGGGGGCCACCCAGCCACTCCCCAGAAGGCCCAGATGACAGACATGACCCATCCTCAAAAGCTTCCCTCCTGAGATGACCTCAGCCACTTGGACACCCCCTGCTCACTGCAGCGACTGACCCAGACAGGTGCTAGAGGCCCCTTGGCTGTCCCCACAGTCCCTGACCGGCTGCCACCCACTCTCTCACCTGTGCGCACCCCCGCCAGGGTGTCCTGCTCAGGGCGGGGACGAGTGGGGCCATCAGGGTCACTTCCCTCCAGGTCCTGGTCTGTGTCCCTGTGCAGAGCAGGCTGTGAGGTGCAGGGAGGCAGGCAGGACCACCTGCCCAAGGTGCTGCCCAGATGCCCTCCACACCCACCCCCAGGCTGCAGTGGGCAGCCCAGCCTGGCCGACGCGGACGTTACTGCTACAGCAGCACTGCACGCACGTGGTTCCAGACGGGACGTACTTCCTCCGGCCCAGCCGCGTCTGCTGGGCAAAATAGTCATAGCGCTCCGACTTCTTCCAGAGGTAATAGTACTCCACACACTCGCCCACTGATCGTGTACGCACCTGAAGATGGACAGACAGGCATCCTTGGCCCCACTGCCCAGCCTCAGGCCCCTAGGGCCACTGGGTCGGAGCAGGAGTCTAGGCTCCAAGGTCCTTCAGAGCAAGAGTCCAGGCCCCCAGGTCCTCCATCTGGGGCTCATGGCCACTGCTGCTGGCCAGAGCCTTATCCTGAGGCCCCATCAGAGACCCCACCTCCTAGCCTGGGACCCTTCTTTTTCTCTGTGGTACCAACATCAGACCCAGAGCCCCCACCCAGCACCTGCCTCCACACCCCAGAGGCAAGCGCCAAGGATGGCTGGCAGCCTTCTGGTCGACCAGTCCTTCCTGTGGGCCCCTTGCAGTCAGCAGGTGCAGCCCACAGCCAGAGGATGGCACTTGAGCCAAGGGACACTGTACGAGCCCCACAGTGACACCCAGAAAGGGGGTAGTCACGCAACACCCCAGAAGCCCCGAGCTGGGGATGCACAGCTGCTGATGAGGGGGATGCAGGCCCCGTTGCTCGGTGCATCACACCAGGAGGTACATCCTGCTGCAAGCCTGGGGAAGACGTCACCCAAGCCTACTGCTAACCAACACGAGGCACTGAGGAGCCCAGTGACCCCCATACAGGAAAGCCAGGCGGCCTCTCTGGAGGGCGGCCTTGCATGCGCACAAGGCAGCTGCTAGACGAGGGCCAGGCAGTGGGCATTCCGTGGACCGCTGCTGTCTCCCACAGCCCAGAAAACACCCAGAGAGGAACGTGCCACAGATCCGTGCTCCTGGCTCTGCACACCAAGGTCTAATCAGGAGCGGGGCGGGCAGCGCCGCTTCCAGTCCAGCACTGGGAAGTCAGCCTACGCCCAATCACAGGACACGGCCTCCTGCACCGTGACCCTCAGAAGAGGATCGCGAGACACCAAGACACCCCCCACCACGTAAGCACCTCTGGTTCCTCTCCTCACCCATCCACCTGGACCCATCAGGAGGGACATCTGCCCCAAAAGGATCAGGAAACCAACGGGAACAGGGGAGAGGCTCAGGGAGCTGCCAGCCAGGCCAAGAAAGCAGCCAGTGGCACTGCCCTAGGACCCCGAGAGCCCCCAGAGCAGGACAGCCATGGAAAGGCGGGAGGACAGTGTCCCTGGATGAGTCAGCTGACCCCCAAGGCCAGGACGTGGGCCAAGGTGGGGTCTGCGCTGGGACTGAGCCAACAAAGGTCCACTTGGGACATGGAGCCTCAGCAATACCCACAGCTGGCCAAGAGGGTCCGGTCCACCTTTTAGCAGATTCACTCCCACGCCGGAGGCTTCTGCTTTTGAGGACAGGAAAGGGGCCTGGCAATGTGAGGAGAGGACACCAGAGCAAGAGGTGATCCCTGGGCCTGCCAGAGCCCCTGCCTTCTCCCCAGAGAGGGGAGATGCACCTTGTTGGCCTGTATCAGGTGGAAGTTCTTCCCATGCACGCGGAAGCCGTGCTCGAAGTTCCGGCACTCCTCCTCACTCCAGGCACACAGTCCATCTGCAAACAGCAGGGGGTGGTCAACTGGGCCCCAGGGGGCAGCATGGACCAGCAGAGAGGCCAGGGCTGGGCTCACCTCGGATCACCTTCACATTGAACCTCAGCCTCCGCAGGGCCTCCTCCACATTGAAATTGCACTTCACCAGCTCGTACAGTGCCTAGGGGAGAGGTACCATTTACTCTCCTCACACGTCCACCTGGACCCAACAGCAGGAACATCGTGCCATCTCCCAGGAATGACATCAGGGGTGTCCATGCCACCACCAAGAGTGGCACAGGTCAATTGTGCCACTGCCCAGAAGTGACAGGGGGCAGCAGCACCACCGCCTAGAGCGACATCTCGACAAGTGGCTCTGACATGAACTTGTGACCACGGTTGCCCACCCTGCACAGCTGGTAGGCCTGACCCCCTGGCACTGCGGCCCTGCCCGACCTGGAAGCCCACCTGCTCGCTGTCTATCACAGTCTCTCCCTGAGGGAGCTGAGAACCCGCCATCTCCTGCCACCTGCGCTTCGCAGCCCGATACAGGAACTCTTCCACCTCCCTCTCAGGGAGGACATTGGGGTCCCAGAGCAGCTGGTCTTCATTCTCATAGACTGCCGGCAGAAAAGGGCGTGGGTCAAGTCACAGGCCATGCTAGGAGAGTTGGAGCAGCCACCTCAGCACCTCCCAGTGGGGTGGATACCAACTAATGCCTCACACTCTTGTGGTCTGGGCCCACTATCTCTGAGCCTCTGCAATTCAAAGTGACAAACAGGTCCAGGGCCAGCTTTGGAGCCATCGGGGCCCCGAGTGGGCCAGTGGACACCTGACACAGCCAGGAGCTCAAAGGAAACTTCCTAGAGGAGTCCAGAGAGCTCTGGGGAGGGCCCACAGGAACGCAGGATGTGGCCAGCTTACAGCGACAGGCAGTACCACCAGAGGCAGTGGCAGAGGAAGCCAAGAAGCCCCCAAGCAAGGGCAGGGGTATCCTGGCCACTACAGCACAGACCAAGGGACTCAGGTCAGTCCTGCCACAGTGGTGGTGGGTGGCAGGCACACTCAGAGGCAGAGGACAAGCAGCAACTGGCTTCAGGACAGGGAGGAAGAGCTCAGCTGTGGCGGGGACAAACCAGCACCTGTACCCCTCAGCAGTCCCGGGCTTGCAGGGACCAAGCACCAAACCCACAAGGCCAAACAAAACCACAGTGCACCGGCAGGACATGGAGCACACCCAGACAGCTGTTCTGCAGGACAGTCAAAACAAAGCCACCGCACACCACAGGACATGGAGCACACCCGGAGAACTGTTCCACAGGACAGTCCAAGGCACCTTCAACCACACCCAGCAGGCTACTCCTGGCGCCAACGGCCTGGGCAGACACGCTCAGATAGCACAGTCCCTCCTGCAGCCCACACTCCAGCCCTGCCTGGACCAAGGGGGTCCCTGAGAGAAGAGTGGGACAATCTCTGGAGAAGACAACATCACACACGGCCTGGAACATGGTCAGGAAAAAATGTAAGAGGAATATGAGGCACCAGCAACCATGAGGCTGATACGAAGCCAGCATGCCAGGACCGAAAGCTCAGACAGGCAGAGGAGGATGAGAGGGAAGACCAGCAGGGGCTCTAGGCAGAGAGTGGAAGTTGTGCTGAGGGACTTCCAGGACTGCAAACCCAAACTACAATATGAGCCCGGGGGGGTGGGTGGTGGTGGTGGTGGTGGTGGTGGTGTTCCCACAGCAGCCTGGACTAGCACAAGACAGGGCTCCTGGAAGCGAAAGATGCAGCTCAAGCGTCCTGAGAAAGAACAGAGTCTGCAGGGTAAGCCCCCCAGCAGCCCAAGGATGTGCCCATGCCTCGGGGAGCAGACACTCAACTGATGAGCTGGTCTGGGAAGGCAGCACCCACAAGGAGACGAGCAAGTAGGAAAGCACACCACTGCAAAATGCTTTGGAAAAGGCAAGGCCAGACCCTCACTCACACACAGGGAAGGGTAGAAGGACAGCAGAGGCCACAGCAAGCCGTTGACCAACAGACACCAGCCAGAAGGAGGTGGACCTGCCCGTGGGTGCACAGAGCAAGCCAAACACCCAGAACTGGAGTTGTTCAGACAACAATTGACCAGCCCTTCAGAGCCATCTCTTGCACAGCAAGGACCACGAGAAGCGCCTCAGCAATGCTCAGGCTGGCAGCGCCATGCACACTGCCAACTGGTGGAAGTCACAAGGGCAGGGGTAAGGGCAGCACATCGTCAAGTGACACTGTGAAAGACTGGTCACGTGACCTTAGGAGAGAATTCCAAGGTCATTACAGACTAGGCTATGTGGCTGGAACCAGGAGACCGACAAATGAGCATTTGAAAAATCAAAAGGAAACCAAGAAAAAACAAAAGCAAACAGAAAGATGGGACCCCAAAGCTCATGGTTTCATGCTGAAATGATGGGTCTTCATAGTACCTGAACACACAGGTGGACTCGCCATTACACTAAAACACCAACGCCACCACAACAGATAAATAAGATCCAGTGTGCCAAGACACACAGCTGGTGTGGACCGGAGCTAGCAGGGTGACCTCAGAGACACACACAGAAGCCTCTGCCTATAGCCAATAGCATCTCTATAGCAGTCTAAGTCTGGCTCGTGGACACACTCAACCAGCTACAGGGGACTTCAGTGACGCTCTCTGTTCTCTGACAGGTAGATGGCTGCCAACAAAGGTCACTATAAAATCCCCAGTATTTTGAACTTAAACAGAACACCTCTGAGAACCCATGCATCATCAAGAAATCACAACAGACACTAGAGACCGACAAATTGAATTGAAATAAAATACAAGAGAATAAAGATAAAAGTAAAAATTAAATGGAAATCAGACAGCAAAGGAAGTCAAGAAGCCTAAGTTGGCCCTCTGTAGAGTAAGACAGTTGATGAAGCCCAAACAAGACTGATTGAGCCGAAGAACAAAGGGAAGACATAAATGCCAAGTCGGAAACCTTGGGGTGTCACCAGAAACCTAAGACACTTCCAGCAGGAGGGCAGGAGGGTGCCACCAGAGCCCACCACCTGCAGCACGGCTCACCAGAGAGGGTGCTCCAACAGATCCCCACGGTTCAACCAACTGAAGTTTTTATTAATGACCTTCCAAAAAACAAAGCAGAACCAAACCCCAGGTTCAGGGCGCTCCACTGAAGTGTTCCTGCAAACTTTCAAAGGGGTAATTACAGCCACACACACACACACACAATCACACTCTCTCCTGGAGGCTGAAGAAAGGGACCCTTCCAGATACAGCGCAAGAGAGCAGCCCAGCTCAGGGACACAGGTGCTCGGCACACAGCAGCAGGCCAGGCAGAGCATAGCAGGCCCATGGGGCTGCTGCACACGCTTGCCGTCAGCCAGCAAATCAGCAGGTTCCCAGGTGTTGTTTCCCGATTCTTTCACACCCTGTAGCACCTGCAGCAGGAAGCTGGCCCAGTGCAGCACTCCTATACTCAGGGAAGTGATGATGAGGAGCCGATGCTACGGAAGGCACCCGCTGGCCGTAGGAAAGAAGGGGTGGCAACAGTCTTGCCGCGCAGTGCTGAGCCTGGTGCACACACATTTCCACAAGCAACAAGGAGGTCGGGCCACATGAGGAGGGGCTTCAGCACCGCACAGCCACTAAAAACAAGACAGAGGGGGTGCCCAGCACACAGCGGAACCAGTGCACAAGCCTAGCGGCAACAGCCAAGATGGCCCCACAGGGGACTCCCACCCATGAGAAGTGTGCAGTGTGAGTCCTGAGTTGAGGCTGAAGGCGAGGACAGACACCATCCACTCCTCTCCCACCCTGACCTGCACTCACAGGGACACAGGTCAAGGGAAAACAAGTCAAAGACTGGAAAGAAAGAGGCTGTGCTGTCCTCAGCAAACAGCACAATGGGGCAGTAAGAAACTAGCAGATCCACAAAGTTCTAAACTGATTACGTACGAGATCAGTTAAAATAACAAATTGCAGTTCTACCAGCAAGAATCCAGCAGGAAGTACCAAGTTTGGAATATCCTTTGTGACAGCACCGTAACTGAAGACAGAAGTGCCACCCTAGAAAGCACACAAGCACTGTCAACGCTGGAGGCCCAAGGGCACAGCAACCCAGACCCACAGGCAGAACTGCTGCCACTGCTGACCCAGCACCTCTCCCCCTAACCTCCAGCTCAGCACAAGCCTCCTCAAAACCCTGGCGGCTTCTTGAGGCAAGTGACCAGCCAACCCTAAAACCTCAGCAAACATGCCAGAGCAGAGCCCAATGGTCAGAGAGGCCCTGCCCCAGAGGGGAAAGAATGTGCTTCCAGGCATGCACACCTGGAACAGCCTCAGGCCCCACCAGTAGCAGCTCAGACAGCACAGTCTCCCATGCCAGCGGGAAAACCTCCAAAGGAAAGTCTCCCAGGACCTCAGCCCGCCACCCCAACACACTGCCAAAAACACAAACCAACAGTGCCTCATTAAAACCTAGGTATCAGCCAGGGCCAAAGGGCACTATGGCAGTGCAGATACCAACCCCAGACAGTGGCCCCCTCAGAGAGAACCAGGCTACAGGTTGTACACCCTTGAACATGCACCATGCCTGAGTACGTCCAAGTGGCTAGTGCACACTGCGCACAAGCGAGAGCCGCAATGAGGCAGTCCCCTCCATGGGAGACTCTTGCAGCAAGGTGTGGAGCAGTGCAAGGCCAGCACTGGAGGGATCTCCTGCACAGCCTGCCCACGCACAATAGAGACACGTGGGGAAGAGAGCAACACCAACCAGCAAGGAAGGAACACGCTGTGAGGACACGCAGGGCACGCTGCCCAGGCCGCGCAGATGTCCTCCCAGATGCAACACTGGCCAGCGGCCACAGGAACAGCCCTGGCTGCCCCAGGAGGGCACAGCCCCGGGGCAAGCTGGGCCAGGAAGGGTCCAGCTGGAGTCTACACCAAGGCTCGAGCCCCTCAAGGGCATAGCCAAGGAGTGCACAGGGAGGGCCCTTTCTAGGGCAGCACCTCTCGTCACCTACGGCCCTACTGAGGCAGGCACATCCCAGGCACCCGGGAGAGACCCCTCTACCCTCAGTACTCTGCTCTGTCCCAGACCCCAATCCCACTGCTGAGTCACAGGGAAACAATCCCCCAGCAGGACGGCCTGGGCCCTGCAGGGCTCCAGGGCAAAAGGACAAAACCCAAGCCAGCAGCAGGTGGCCAGTCTAGAGGAACAAGAGGGCTCCAGATTGGTGGTGGTGGTGGGGTGGGGACAGAAAGACAAGCATCACATCCCAGAACAGCAAGCACCTAGAGAGGATCAAAGCAGGGAAGGAGACACAGGGACCACAGGAAGGTATCTGCAAGGACATCTAGCTGCAAGAGGAGGGAGAAGGAGAGGGGAGGGGCTGGGAAAAGGGTGGCTGGGGCCAAGACTGCACAGAAGGAAGGACAGCTCAGCATGTGGCAGCACAGCCCAGGCTGGGCCCTAGTCTCCATATAGACCAGCTGCTGAGCTGGGGTCCCCTGCTGCTCTGGCTACTCACTCTTCTCATGTCGGCTCAGGTGCAGGTTGCTGAGATCAGCCTGGAACTGAGGTCCCACCATGATCTCCTACAGAGGAAAAGTCAGTATCAGGAGCCCAGCCAGCCTCCAGCCACTTGGGAGGCCAGTTGCCACAGCCCTGCCTGGACTCTAGGCTGCAGACCATTGCCCCAACCCGCCTGTGCAACCTGCCAGCAGACAATGGGAGATCCAGAACATCCTGACAACAGCCCAGCAGGCCCCAGACAAGGTGTTGGCCCCACTGCCAGGCCCAAGGGTGGACCCCAGGGCAGGCACAGAGCACAGTCCCAAGACCCTGCTGCTGGTCCGGCCCACCTCTTGGGAGCTGTGTGGGCCATTCCCCTGGGACAAAGGGCACAAACCCAAATCAAGGGCTCAGCTGGTCCTGGCTTTGGCCAACAGGGTCAGGAGCTGCCAGCTACATACCTTCTTACATTTGTTGGCAGGAAGAGCGTCCTCCTCGGTGTCAGAGGAGGCAGAGGAACCCGGCTCTTTGCCGTCACCAGCCAGGAAGCGGGCTTTGGGAAAGAGAAGTGAGCTGCACCTGCAGCCCTGGGAGTGGGCCGACCCCTGCTCTCAGGCTGCAGCCTGGATACTCCCTTCTTTTTACAACCCCATCCTCCACTATGACCTTCCTCTTAAGCACAGGGCCAAGAACCACCTACAAAGAGGGGCCTCTCTGCTGCCACAGAAAGCCAGCACAGAGGCAGGCAGGTCCTGGAGTAGGATGGTTGGGGACAGTCTAGGAATGCTATCTTTGGACCTGCTAGAAAAACTAACAAGTTCCCTCCTGGTTTAAGCCATGATTACCTTGAGGATTCGCAGGCCAGGACAGAGGAGAGCTCAGCATCCCAGTACACATGGTACCCTCCACCCCACATCCCAGCTGGAGCTCTGCTCACCCAACCTAAGGCCAGTTGCCTGCATCCCCAGGGCCAGGCACAGGCCAGGCTGGTGGAGGGAAGCACGGGGACACCTACACCCACTTTGGTTGGGGAAGAGGACTGAGGCCTCATGGGCAGTGACAGATGGGGCGAGGTCATCAGCAGAGGACTGTGTCTCCTCCTCTTCTCCTGAAAGCAAGTCCTTCGCTATTTGTTCCTTTTAACAAGAGAGCAGAGAAAATGATGCAATTTGGTTTGTTTTACCATCAACACAACACATCGCTGCTGCCACCCTGGCCACAGCACAGAGCCGTGGGCGTGCCCACTTTGGAGCTGGGCTTGTGGCACACTCTCACTTCGTCTGGTTCTCAACTTCCCTGACAGAGACCCCATGCTCTGGAAGCCCCAGCATCCTGTCCCGTGATTCCCCTGGCATCTCCTCTGCCCGCTCCATCCACCCAAACCAGAATGCCCATGGGCCAGCCCAGAACCACCCTGAACCTGGACAGGAAACCACAGGTGGACAACAACCCTCCCTTGGCCTTGGGCTTGTTGACTGCATCTCCCTTGTGGGCACAGGGCCGCCTCTGCTGGCTCCCACATGGAAGCAGTCAGGGGCCATGTGTGAGTCCCCCCTTTACTGGGGGCCAGTTCTGGGAGGGACCCTCACTCACCTTGTCCAGAGTCATGTCTGGGAGGTTGGGGGCTGATTCACCACCTTCACTCTCCCGCTCTGAGATGGGGTCAGATGCCTCGTAGCCGTAGAGTGCCAGCAGCTCGTCCAGGGGCATGTCACTGCTCTGCACCGGAGGGGATGAGCCCTATTAGGAGATTGCCCAGGGCTCTGGTCCCCACTTCTGACTGAGGCTCCCAGGGCTCCACCACCAGGACCATTTGTCTACTTCTCAGCAAGACCCCACGTGGCTGTGCTGCCCTGCCAACCCTCAGGCCAGCCCTTGGGGACTTCTCTACAGCCCAGGACAGGTACAGGTGCCCAGCCCTTGGGAGCTCTTCTGCAGCCTGGGACAGGCAGAGACATCTGAGTCTAGAGGCTACCAGTCCAGAACAGGGACAGGTAGGGACAGCCTCTGTGCACATCACACTGCCCAGCTCCTGCCTCCCTCCTTATACCCCCAACTCCTGTCCTCATTCTCAGGGCCTTAGGTCCTCACAGAGAACCAGCAGCTCCTTCCAGCCCTGGCCCTGGAGACAACAGGCAGCATCTGGGCATGGCCATGGGGCTCCCAATGACGTGACGGAGGCTGGTAGCAGGCTGAGACCCCACTTCCCTGGATACCTTTGCAGCAGGCCTGATGTACCTGCACCCTCCACTGCGCTGACACACAGGCCAGTCCTGAAGAGCCTGTGGGCACAAGACTGGTCCAGCACAGCCACAGCAGTGCACCACAGAGCGGGGCTACTATTCTGAACACTCAGTATGAAGTCAGCAACCTCAACAGCTCTCACCCTGACAGGCATGATAGCTGTGCGGGGTGCGGAAGGCATACAGAGCGCCTGCTGTGTAAGTAGGGAGGTAGCCACTCCAGAGCATGGGACGGATGGGGCAGGCAGGAGCCCACCGTCCACTTCTGTCTGGAAGAATAGCTGGCAGACACTCCATGAAGTTCCCCTTCCTCCACAAATTCTTTTGTTTTTTTAAAAAATGGAATAATTTTCTCATCTGCACAAAAATGTTATTTCCAGGGGCTGGGGCTGAGCGGTACAGCACTCGCCTGGCACGTGTGAGGCACTGGGTTTGATCCTCAGCACCAAATAAAAATAAATAAACAAAATAAAGATATTATGTCCAGGGGCTGGGGATGTGGCTCAAGCGGTAGCGCGCTCGCCTAGCATGCGTGCGGCCCGGGTTCGATCCTCAGCAGCACCACATACCAACAAAGATGTTGTGTCCGCCGAGAACTAAGAAAAAATAAATAAATGTTAAAAATTCTCTCTCTCTCTCTCTGTCCCCCTCTCTCACTCTCTCTTTAAAAAAAAAAAAAAAAAAGATATTATGTCCAGAGCTGGGGATGTGGCTCAAGCGGTAGCACGCTCGCCTGGCATGCACAGGGCACTGGGTTCGATCCTCAGCACCACATAAATATAAAATAAAGATGTTGTGTCCTTCGAAAACTAAAAAAATAAATATTAAAAAATTCTCTCTCTTTAAAAAAAAAAAAGACATTATGTCTAACTACAACTAAAAAATATATTTATTTTTTAAAAAAGGTTATTTCCATTAACGTATATTTGGTGCCTTTTCTGTGGTTGTTGCTGCTGGGATTGAACCCAAGGGCCCCAGGCACGTTAGGCAAGTACTCTATCACTGAGCCACACCCCAGTACTACTATTATTTTCACGAACTAGTGAACAAATATTGTCAAATGCTTCAGTTTTGACGGAAAATGCAGTAAAAGGCAAGCTTCTCAGTCCCTCCCTGACTTCAGGAGCACAGAGAACCTCTGAGAACAGCAGACCTGAGCTCAGTGCAGTCATGTCCAGCTGCCAAGATGGCCTAGAGCCCCACAAGAATAGGGTCAGGCTGGCATTCTGTAAACAGGTGTGCACGTGGTGCTTGCACAGAGAATCCAAGAGCTGAAACCTCAAGTGTGCCCAGAAGGGCACAGCTAGCCAAGTACCTGGGATATGAAGTCTTTGTCCAGCTCCTCCTCGGGCTTCTCAGGGCACTGCAGGGGCTCTGTGCACTCCTCCTGGAGACTATAGTTCTGCGACAGGATCTCTGCAAGGTTGAACTGATGATCTGCAGAGCCCATGGACACCACTGTGGAGGAGACCCCAGCCTGGGTAAGCACCTCCCAGTGCCCATCTCCAACCACCACGAGGCAGCTGAAGATGTCCAGGGTAGGGAAGGCAGTGGTGGCCCTGCCATCCCAAGGACGGAGCACTCAGTGTGCATCCACATGCATTCTGGTGCACACAGAGGATACCCAGCAGGGCCAGCTCCCGCATGCGAACCCAAGAGTCTCCAGGGACCATGGGGTGCTGACCAAGGAGCACATTAGTACACACACACACACTTTAAGGGTCTGGGGCATGCGTTTCTTTCTGGGGACTGCTTGGTCCTCCTGAACACAGATACCCATGAAGGCCTGCAGGAAGGTAAATGGCCTAAGAGGCAGGTATCACTGAGGTTAGGGTGGAAAGAGCAGAAGGGCTCCCAGGTGCCAGGGCCAAGCCTGGCCCCACAACATAGTATAGACACAGGAAGGCCCTGACGCCTAAAACCTGGGGTGGTGGGCTACACAGCTCACTACAGGATGGAGCTGAGCTGTCAACACACCAAGAAGCAGCACTATTAAGTAGGGCCCACAGGACAGGACCCACTGCTAGACTTTGGGTTTTCCCAAAGGTCCAGGGTGTGTCCACTGCACCTCCGTAGTGATTTTCAGCAAGTTAGATTCAAAATACACACAAGAGGGAGCTGGGGCTACACTTCAGCGGCAGAGCACTTGCCTCACACATGTGAGGCACTGAGTTTGATCCTCACACCACAAAAAAATAAATAAGGATATTGTGTCCATCTTAAAAAAAAAAAAAATACACACAAGAGAAAACAGCCAGGGCTCAATTAACCCCAGGACAGGGGTGTGGGAGCTCAGGGGGCCCAGGGCAGTGGCCTCTGGAGGACAGCTACAGAGTCAGCACAACTGGCTAGGCGGCTGCCTGCAGAGTGGCACCCAGTACAGGTGAGGGAGCCAAGGGCTGCCAGTGCCCCGAACTTCCACGGCCAGTCCTGGAGGAGGTGGGAGGGAGACAGGGACATTGCCACTCCTGCAGGGCTACAGCTGGAGCGATGGCCCTCTGCCTAGCCTGCAGCAAGGGTCCAATCACAGGGGCTCTCCTCTCCTGCAGCAACACCTCCACAGGGCCAGGGCAGTGGCCAGCAGGAGAGGGCCTGGGAGCTTCATCCCCGCCCAGTGGGTGCAAGTACCTAGGGTGTCTCCTGCCTAGCCCTTCAGCCGGTTCTCCCTCAGCCAGTCACTCCCGGAGGCCACAACAAGCAGATGCCACCCCCAGCCCCAGTGCAGACCTGCACTCTAGTCCACGCAGGGTCGCAGCTGGCCCTGCCTGGGAACAGGGGGTCCTGAGCACTCTGCCACACACCTCCACCTGACCCAGCAGAGGCTGGAAGCCACCAGAGGGTTCTGCCTTTCACAGCCAGAGGCCCTGATGGACCTTGGCAGGAAGACAGTACCTGCTGTCTGCAAGCCGGGCTCCCTGGGACATAGGCTGTGAGAGAGGCAGGAGGCCACGTGAGGACTCTGCCTCCCCACCGAGGAGGCCTGCAGAGACAGAAAAGCAAGGTCAGCTCCACAAGCCCAAGGCCCAGCTCCCACCTCCCCTCGGGTGGCGTTCTCTCAGCCTCCAAAGGCTGGGCAGGGGCACTGAGAATGGAACAAGCAGCATGCACCCACACAGCCCACTCCAGGGCCCAAGCACTCACACAGGAGAGCTTCCCACATGGCAAAAACTGCCCACCACCAACCCCACAATCCCAACCAAGCTGCAGCATGCACAGGCCTAAGGATCTCACACTCAGCAAGAACCAGGCACAAGGCCACAGCGTGGGACCCAGTAACAGGAGACATCCAGGACAGGGGAGTCCAGAGACAGGATGTGGACTCATGCATGCCAGAGGCTGGGGAGGGGTGGGGGACTGACCGCTCACGGGAACGGTGTTGCTTTAAGGGATGATGGAATGTTCTGGAACTAGACAGAGGTGCTGGCTGAAAAACCACTGATTCTACATTTCAGGTAGATTTCACAGCATGTCAATCTAGCGTGTGAAACTAGGGACAGAAGGGACTCTCTCAGCCTGATGAGACACCCAGGAAGCCCACAGCCACACCCAGAGACCAGACTTGAGCTTGCCCTCCATGTGGGGGTGTGGGGGGCTATCTCCCACCACTCCTACTCAGCACCTCCCCAGGGGTCCCCATCCACGCAAGAAAAGGAAATAAAAGGAACCCAAATGGATAAGGAAAGAACAGAACTATATCGCTGGTGACATGATCTTGTGCCTATAAAATCCAAACTATAAACTATTTAAACGAATAAATGATCTAAGCAAGGTTGTAGGGTACAAGATCAATGCGTAAATATTCACTATATTTCTATATACTAGCAATGGACAATCAAAACATTAAGACAATTCCATTTACAACAGTGACAAAAGCTGCATAAGACATACCCCTTAAGAACACAGCAGGGGCTGGAGTTGTGGCTCAGTGGTAGATTACTTGCCTAGCATGTATGAGGCACTGGGTTCAAGTCTCAGCATCATATATAAATAAATGAACAAAAGTGTCTATCAACATCTAAAAATATATATATTTTTTTTTAAAGAGAGAGTGAGAGAGGAGAGAGAGAGAGAGAGAGAGAGAGAGAGAGAGAGAATTTTTAATATTTATTTTTTAGTTTTTTTTTTAGTTCTCGGCGGACACAACATCTTTGTTGGTATGTGGTGCTGGGGATCGAACCCGGGCCGCACACATGCCAGGCGAGCGCGCTACCGCTTGAGCCACATCCCCAGCCCTAAAAATATATTTTTTTAAAAAAAACAAAAACAGAGCAGAACCAGGCCCAATGGCACATGCCTGTAATCCCAGCAGCTCAGAAGTTCAAAGCCAGCCTCAGCAACTTAGCAATGCTCTAAGAAACTTAGTGAGACCCTCTCTCAAAATAAAAGATATAAAGGGCTGAGAATGTGTCTCAGTGGTTAAACCCCTGGGTTCAATCCCCAGACCAAAAAATAACAAAACAAAACTTTCATACTTCATTATCAATAAAGTAAAACAACTCACAGAATGGAAGAAAACACCTGCCAATCAATCATACACCTGGCAAGGGACCTGCATGTATAAAGAACTCTTGTAACTCAGTAACAAAAAGGCAAACAACTCAACTTAAAAAAGGACACAGGATGGACTGGAGCTATAGCTCAATTGGCAGAGTGCTTGCCTTGCATGCACAAGGCTCTGGGTTCAATCTCCAGCACCACAAAACACATTTCTCCAGTGAAGACCTGTGAATGGTCAACCAGCTCACAGAAAGACACTCAGCATCCCTCGGCATGCAGAAGCACCAAGGCCCAGCAAAACACCCCTTCTCAGTCACAGGATAGCGTCAATCAAAAAGACCGATAACCACAACCACTGTCGTGGACTAGTCCTGGGGAATGTCCAACTGAAGTCTGGACATGAACGGTCACAGCAGGGTCAGACTCACATGGAAACTACGTGGAAATAACCTCGACATCCATCAGCTGACCAACAGAAACACAAACCAGCCTGGAGCATCCTTGGCCAGGGCAGCAGCGAGGTGACAGATGCAATGTAGAGGGATCTGAGGACCTGGTGCTAAGTGACAGCCAGACACACAGGCCACAGTTTGTGACCCAGTGACAGAAGAGTCCAGGCAACAGGGGAGTCCAGAGACAGAACATGGACCCACAGGTGCAGGGCTTTTAAGATGATAAAAATATTCTACAACTATCTGTTGGCAGTTATGTAACTCTGGAAATACTAACAACCATGAAGTTCTACGAATTACAAGAGGGCCACTGCGAGGCAGACGAACTTATCTCAGTAAAGCACTGCCAAACATAAATAACTAAAATGTTTAATAAAATAAAGCTTAAAAGTTTGGGAAGGAACTCCTTTGTCACTCGGTGCTCGGGAAATCCTCACATGAAGTGTGCTCATTCTCTCCTTAAGGAAAACCAGGAAACCAAAGCTCAGAGAGATCAGGCCACTAACCTAAATTCACACAGTAAGCATGTGAAACCAGTACAAATTCAGTTCAGGCCTTATGTCAGAAATCCTCGTCACCCTCTGCTCAGAATACAAGGACAGTGCACACTGATGCTGGAGGGAGAGCTAGGAGGCACAGGGTGCCCTCAGCACTGCAGAGACTTGGCAATAGGGCTGCAAGGTGTATTCACCTGACCGAGGTCCAGAAGCCCCTGAGGGTCTGGTGGGGAGGGAGCAGACCAGCCCAGCTTTAGACAGTCTACCCAGCGGCGGCAGAGGGCCATAAACAGAGCACAGGAAGCAGCACCTATGGTGCTCAGAAGCAGGCCAGGGACCTGCAGCCCAGGGGCCTCTCACACCTCACGCCCTGGTAAAGCAAGGTGGCTTCACCTCCTTCCTGGACACACAGGTAAGCCAGCCCTGTGGCCACCTTACACAGCCACGTGCATGGCAAAGCATGATGAGAGCACCCAGGGTGCCAGGAGCCCTCCTCAGCCCTCTCCAGGACCGCCTGGGATGGGGGGACAGGAGCTCCCAAAGCAACCTTCCCACCTATGCCAAGGGACTAACTTTCTGTTCTCACAGCCAAGAGGCCTAAGTGAGGTGGGGGAGCATCTAACGAGGCCACAGTTTGGATGACAGGTTAACAACGGCCCCCACAGGCTCAGTGTCCAGAAAGAATGAGAATAACTTTTGGCCTCAGGAATGATGGCCTGGGGTCCCCGAGCAGGGTCTGAAGAGGACTCAGCCCTATCTGACTTGCCATCTAACAGGGCTCAGGCATGAGAGCAGAGATCACCAGCCAGGAACAGCCAATGCAGAGAGGCCTGAAGACCCCAGGACCTGGGGCTAAGTGAGCAGCTGGCTCCCCCAGGACCACCAGCCTCAGATCCTACATGCATCTCCAAGGGGCTCCAAGCTCCTCAACACTTACCAGGGATCACGGGTCATGGCTGGCCGTCCTCCCCCACCCGTTTCTGGTGCCCACACAAATGGCAGATTCCCAGGTCCTACTTCCATTTACTTAGAACATACTGGATATCCCCCACAGCGTCAAAGGCCAACAAAAGTCAAGCCTCTGCTCTGTGGAGAGGAAAGGAAGAACAGAACAGGGGCTGGTCAAAGGCAAAAGAGAGGACTACAGACAAGGGCCCACACAGGTCTTCTAGGGACAGAGGAGGAAGCAAGCTGGTATACACGAAGACTCCCAACTTCTCACAGAGCATAGGACGGCCCTTCTCTCAGGGCAGCACCCCATTCCAGCTCTCCACTCTTCAAAGCTTGACCCAGAAGGACATTGCAACAGATTCCACACTCCCTGGAGGCTGTGCCCACACCTTCCACCCACACACTCTGCTTCCTGTGTGACCACATGGAAGCACTCTCTCCAGTCTGGCCAGGCCTGGTCACAGCAGGTAGCTCAGTTTTCTACCAGGCCTCCTTAGGAATAGCCACTCCTGGAACACAGCCACCATACTGCATAGAAGCCCAAGCCACACACAGAGGCCAGCAGCCAGGCACAAGTGAGGAAGCCCCCAGCAAGTTCCAGACCCAGCCAGCACTGTGCCAGGGGAAAGAGGTCCTACGTGAGAACTGCCTGCTTGAGTCAGCCCCAAGAATAAGAAATGACAATAAAGTGAGTGCTGTACTGTCCCTGAGTCGACTTCTGAGGCGGCCCATTACACAGCACCAGTTAACAACAGCGTCCTCTGGAGTCCTCCCTGACCTCACCACCCATGCCCAGCCCAGGCATCGGGTGTCCCCTTGACAGCCCTCATCTTACTCCTCCATCTCAGCATTTGCTCTGGGTCACCAGAGGAGCAGGTTCTGCCTGTCTCCACCCACATGGAGTTGCCAGTCTAGTCCAGGCACACCTAATGAGCTGTGAATTCATACAGCATGGAGAGAGAAATGAGGGCACGAGAATGAAGACAGGATGGGGCTGTGTAATTGAGCATCAGGGACAGCTCTGAAGTTCTCTCCAGCAGGGACCAGAAGGCAGAACAGTTCCAGGCAGCCCCACAGTCCACAGAGCACACCAGACACCAAAGGAGCCAGGGGCTGCAGGGGTCACAGGGGCCACACCACAGGGTGGCTGGTCATAAGAGATGATAAGGGCAGTGAAAAGCCACAGAGGGTCTGCAAAGGAGTGAAAGCTGGCACATTAGGTTAAAAAGATTAATCTAGGACCAACAAGAACAGGATGGAATGTTCCTGTCTTTCCTGGGTGCTGATGATTATTTTGAGACAAAAACACAACGATTAAGCAGATCAAAGCAGCTAATACTAACCAACCACCAAATGGCTTACAAATGGCTGCTTTTATGGGTTAAAGACAGCTGAATACTAGCCATTTCATAAGGTTCAACTTCCATCTTTAATTCACAGTGCCAAAACCTCATGAGCTTTCTTAGATTGGGAGGTCAACATCAACTTCCCAATCTAGAGACTCAGTCCTTCTGCAAGGCTCCAGGGCCAGATAAGGCCTCCAGAACGGAGGCTGGCCGGGGCCCTACAAGATCAGCATCTACGTGTGTTTTAGTCCTTCATTGATCAGCGCCTCTAACCAGTTTCTAGACAGGCCCCATCTGTTCTACGCACTGTGGGAATCCTACGGCATAGCACAGGCGACGGCCTACACAGGCTGCGGCCTCAGAACATCAAATCAAATGAACTCTACAGGGCTCCACCCCAAGCTGCTTTTATGGGTTAAAAACAGTTGAATACTAGCCATTTCATAAGGTTCAACTTCCATCTTTAATTCACAGTGGCAAACCCTCATGAGCTGGTCCAGCCAGGCACCCAGACAACTACTGTCTCTCTGGCACAAACACAGAGCTTGTGGCTGCCCTGAGAAGGCCACAAATGGGAAAGAATGGCCAGTCCCACCCTCCACAACGCCTACACAGGTGAAGCCAGAGTTCCAGTCCCAGCTCCCAGGCCTGCTGTGCCTCTTGGGGTGGGTGCCTTCTCCTCTCTGGGACTCAGGAGCTCCACGCCTGACACAGTCCGTCCTTGGGTTTGGGGATCCCTTTTAATTTCTGCAGGAACAGAGCCAACAGGCCGCAGGCACGGAGCGGCAGCGCGCCCGGAGCCCATCTACGCAGCCTGGCAGAGGCTGCACCTCACACATCCCTTCTCCCTCCCGCTGTACCTGGGCGGTGAAAGCCAATCTACAGGGTCCCGCGCGCCATCCCAAGCCCAGCAAGCCCCAGACACCAAAGTTTCCGTTCCCAGGGAGTAGTTCTGGGCAGGGCGGTGGAGTCTGACGGACACCACAGCCCCAAAGCCCTCAGTTCTCAAGTCGCAGATGAGAGCAGTCTACACACTGCCGGCCCAAGGTCTTCCGAGAAGTAACTCCATGAGGAGCGGCCGACCAGCTCAGCCCGGTGGTCAGCCTAGCAGCCCACGCCGCCTCCCGCGGGTCCGCAGTGGGGCCGCGCGGTCCCGCCGGACGCCACCGCCCCGGCGCTCCGCAAAGTTGGCGCGCGCGCCGGGAGAGCTCGCCCCCGCCCGCCGCGCCCCCCGCGCCCGCGCATGCGCGCCTCAGCCCGCGATGTGGCAACGCGGGGGGGGGGGCCGCCGGGCCGGGGGCGGCCGCCGACGAAAACCCGCGCCCCCGGGCCCCGAGAGGGCGGGCGCCCCGGCCGGCCCCACGGCTCCCGGCGAGCGGCTTCAACCCCGGGCCCCTAGAGCTCACCACGGCGGCGGCGGGGGGCGCGGGCGCGGGCGGGGGGCCGGCTCCCCCGGCCCGCTCACTCACCTCCGCCATGGCCGTGTGTGCGCGGGAGGCGGTGGCCGCGCCGGGATCCCCGGATGAGGGGCCGCGCGCTCATTGGCCGAAGCCCTGGTGGGCGGGGCCGGGGCGGGGCAGCGCGTAGTAGGTGCGCGGGCCTCGCGAGCGGGCAGCGGGCGTCGCGGTTCTGTCAGTGTCGCGGCCCCGCACCCTCGGGCGCCCGAGGCGGGTGGGGTGGGTCACGCCCTGCGCGGCGGAGGCCGGGACTGGAGGCCAGCTCCGCCCGACAGGTGCGAGGGGCTCGGTCCGTTCCCGGGTCCTGCCGGAGCGGCTCAGGGACCCCCGCGCCTGCCGCCGAGATGGGGAACCGCCCCGAGGGCCCTGCGCCGCCGCGCCCGCTCCTCCGAGCGCTGACGTCATTCGCGCCGGGGCTCTCCCCGCGCTCCGGACGTCTCGGGCGGGCGAGTGGGTCGGTTAGTGGACGCGCCGGCGGGCTCAGCGCAGGCCCTGCGCGGCCTTGCCCCGGGCGCTGGGGCGGCCAGTGAGGCTGGAGGTCAACGCACAGGTGCGGGAGTGGCCCGGGAGCCATTGAGTGGCGGTGCAGAGAGGGTGTTTTCAAGGTCGGAAAGTCGTTGGGGGCGGCCGATTCGTTTCAGTGGAGACGTGTGGCCACCTGTTGTCAGGGGATACGCGGGAACATCACAGGCCCCTGGTCTGGTGCCCTGAGGAGGACACCCCCTCCTGCACCCGGTGGAACGCAAGACCTTTGCAGGCAAAGCCGAAATGTGGCGAGGAACTGCGGTTTTCCGAGACCGGACCCCGCAGAGGGGCAGAGTGACACAGCAGACGTCGTCGAGTGTGTTCACAGGATTAGCTGGAAGGATGGGATCACCGTGAGGTTTACTGGAATCAATGACAGTTCTGTGTTTCTGTAGGAGAACATTCTTACTTAAAAATTCACACTGATTCTGGGCGAGGGGCACACGCCTGTAATCCCAGGGGCTTGGAAAATTGAGGCAGGAGGATCCAGAGTTCAAAGCCAGCCTCAGCAACTTAGAGAGGCACTTAGCAACTCAGTGAGAATCTTTCTCTAAATAAAATACAAAAAAAAAGTTCTGGGGATTTGCCTCAGGGGTTAAGTGCTCTTGAGTTCAATCCTCTGTACAAAAAAAAAAAAAAAAGAATTTACACTGACCTATTTAGAGTATATGCAACTTATTCCCAAATGGTTCAGAAAAGCATGTTCTTGGGGCTGGGGTTGTGGCTCAGTGGTAGACTGCTTGCTGAGCGCGCATGAGGCACTGGGTTGGATCCTCAGCACCACATAGAAATTAAAAAAAAAAAAACATGTTCTCATCTACAATCAGTAATAACAGCAATGGGGGCAAAATACCAATATCTGGATCTGGAAATGGGTATGATAATTATTCTGTAAGCATGAAATGATCTTCAAATAAAAAGCAAAAGAAATAAAGCAGAAAATAAAGACCACTTGAGGTTTGAACTGAGACCTTGGGAGAACTTGGCCAGCAGTGGGTGGGAGTGGGGGTCCCAGCAGTTGGTCAGCCAAGGTGAAAATGGAGTCCAGAAGGGACTTGTGCTGGAGAATGTGCTGGGCAAGTGCATCCCTGGAGTCTCTGGTGGCACCTCTGCTCCTTCCGACAAGTTGAGGGCTTGTTTGGACCACCACAGGGATCCAGAAGCTGGGGATGAAGTCTGAACCATGGAAGCCTCTAGAGTGGTGGAGGGAGGGCAGGCATGCAGGTAGATAACCCGAGGCTGCAGAGAATCTTCTGGGTCTTGCCATCAGCTGAGGACAGCCACCTTGCCAGACTTTCCAGAAGGCTGCCACATCAGCCAAGATTGAGGTAGAGTGTAAAAGTCCAGCCACCAGGACCCCCGAGGCATCAGCTGGCTCCCCCTTCCCTCTGTGCAGCATGCTCCCCTGACCGGCACTGAACCCAAGGGTAACCCCTAGTTCTTCCTGCACATCATCTGTTTCAAAAGTCTGTTTCCAAAAATAAAGGAAAAAGGGAAGGAAGGAGGAGGTTACATAAGGAACCAATCAAATACAGATTAATAGATGAGCTAAAAACAAATCTAATAGAGAAAAGAGAAGCAGGGGACAGGAGGGCAAAGGGGGCTTATGAACTGAAATCAGTTTTCATGCACATGAATTTCTCAGGGTAAACCCAACTAATATGTATAACCATAAAACTCTAATTAAAAAAAAAATTTAAAAGTCTGTTTCCAGAGGGCTGGGATTGTGGCTCAGTGGTAGAGCTCTTGCCTAGTATGTGTGAAGCACTGGGTTCAATCCTCAGCACCACATAAAAATATATACATAAAATAAAGGTATTGTGTCCACTATAACTAAAAATATATTTTTTAAAAAGTTTCCAGGAATCTAACCTGTGACACAAAACTTGAATCATGCATGTTTGAAAGATTTAAAAAACAAAAGGCCAAGCACAGTGGTACACACGGATAGTCCCAGGTACTCACAGGCTGAGGCAAGAGGATCAAAATTTTGACGCAGCTTTGGGAATTTAGGGAGACCCTATGTCAAGATAAATTTTTTAAAAGGGGCTGGGAAGTAGCTCAGGGGTAAAGTGCTTCTGAGCTCAAGCCCCAGTACTGCCAAGAAAAAAAAAAGTATCTTAGCCTGTCTGTGCCACTATAACAAAATACCAGAGCCAGAGGGGGTGGTTAAAACATTACCATTTATGAAAGCATCCCAGCTGCTCAGGCTGAGGTAAGAGGACCAGGAGTTCGAGATCCTGTCTCACAGCAAACAAAAACCCAGACTGGATCATTCATTAAAACTGGAAACTATTTCTCACAGTTCTGGAGGTCGGAAATCCAAGACGGAGGTGCAGGCAGATTTGCTGTCTGGTGAGGGCCACATTTGCACTTCCAAGAGGCCTCGCTGTGTCCTCCAACGACAAGCTCTGTGCATGCATGGGGTGGAGGGACCCTGCCACTCACAGCCCTCTGTAAGGGCGCTGATGTCATTAAGTACCTGCCCAGAGCCGCACGGCTCAATACAGTCGCCTTGAGGACTAAGTTTCAACATGACTTTTGGAGCAGTTGACATCATTCAAAGCACAGCAAGAAACAATAGTCTCAAGTGCGGAACAGCATGATGAAGAACTAAAATGAGGCCCCTGGACTTCCAAGAGAGGTAGAAACTGAGCTCAGTGGCCCAGGGTGACCCAACCATTCCCTGTGAACTGGGGCAAGTCTGATCCCCAGCGTCCTACAGCATCCTCTCCGCTGCACACTTGTCACTTGCATGGGTCTCTATCAGTGCCCACTGCTGCCCACTGGCCCTCAGTGCCACATTACCCCCAGAACCAGGAGCCTCAGGGTGACAGGAGCCACTCAGCCACAGCTCTAGAACCTGCTGCTCATGCAGCTTCTGAGGGAAGCAGACCTGCAGGGGGAGATTTGTCGGCAGCAAGTCCACAGGGAGAGCTATCAAATGGACCCACGGAGATGAAGACAGTGGATAGAGGCCTCACACTGAGTCACCCAAGGGGCTGCCTAGGGAGAGCCCCTGGCCACAGTGAGGCCATTCCCAGATGGGCGCCAGCTGCCATAGAGTCTGCAGCGCAGTATCCACATCACCGAACACATTTTGCTTTCATACCTGTTTTTCCTGAGAACGTGGATGGTTACCATGCTTATTTGAGCGATTAAATTACAGTTCTACATAACTTACTTAATTTTGTTCCTACACACCAGCACTATGTAATAGGAACTTGTGGTACCTGAATATCTTCCCATAACTGCATTTTTTTAAGAGAGAGAGAGAGAGAGAATTTTAATATTTATTTCTTAGTTTTCGGCGAACACAACATCTTTGTTGGTATGTGGTGCTGAGAATCGAACCCGGGCCACATGCATGCCAGGCGAGCGTGCTACCGCTTGAGCCACATCCCCAGCCCCCATAACTGCATTTTAAAAAGAAATGGAGGGCTGGGGTTGTGGCTTAGTGGTAGAGTGCTTGCCTAGCACACATGGCCTGAGATATTAAGTTCGATCCCCAGCACCAAATAAAAAGAAATACTAAATAAAGGTGTTGTGTACATCTACAACTAAAAAACATATTTTAAAAACAAGAAATGGCACTTCAATAATAAATTTTATTGAAATAAGTTTATTAAAACATTACCTGGTCATGTACAACAATAGAAATTAAAAGTTGTGCATTTGTGTTAAAAAATAAAATAAATAATAAAAATAAGTTGTCCAGATTAGAAAAAAAATTTCTGTCCAACACAGAATCAGCGAATGAAATATAAAGGTATGAATGAATTTGTTCCACTCTTTTTTGTTTTGTTTTTTGATACCCAGTATTGATCCTATGGTGCTTACCAAACTGAGTCAGATCCCCAGTCCTTTTCTAAAAAAAAAGAAAAAAAGTTATACACAATACCTTTATTATATTTATTTATTTATACGTGGTGCTGAGGATTGGATCCAGTGCCTTGCATGTGCTAGAGGAATGCTCTACTGCTGAGCTACAACTCCAACCCTCCCCAGTCCTTGTTTTTTTATTTTTTAGTTGGACACAATATATTTTATTTATTTATTTTTGTGGTGCTGAGGATCCAACCCAGGGCGTGGTGCACACGTGCTAGGCAAGCACTCTAAGGCTAAGCCACAACCCCAGCCCCTCCCCAGTCCCTTTTATGTTTTGAGACAGGATCTCACTAAGTTGCTTAGAGCCTGATAAGTTGCTAAGGCAGACTTTGAACTTGTGATCCTTCTGCCTCAAGGTTCAAATCCTCTGGAATTACAGGAATATTCCATTCTTTTTTTCTTTCTTTTTCCTTTTGTGAATTTTACTTATTCATTCTTTTTCTTTGTCAGAATTTTTTATTTGTTCTACTGCTATGCATGACAACAGAATGCATTCCACTTCACTGTACACAAATAGAGCACGACTTTTCAGTTCTCTGATTGTATACGATGTAGAGTCGTATGTCGTGTCTGTATCTAGGGTAATGATGTCCATTCTTTTTCAAATGGACTCCAGGAAATGGTGTTGTTTCTCAGCCTTATGTAAAACACTGTCAGCAGACTCAAGTAGCACTGCCTGAGATCACAGGCTGCAGTGACGTCGTCGTCTATCGTCATTATCACAGGAGGTGGTGTTGGCTTATGTGCCAGGGCTCCTGCTGACTCAGAGTTTCCTGGAGGTCCTGTGGCTCTGCCCCTCCCTCTTCCTGGAGCTGTCTGCTTGCTGGGCGGGTGCCAGCGCGTGGTGCCGCTCCCGTTTCCCTCAACCCCTCGCCCCTGGACCTGCCTCTGCCCAGTGTGACAGCCAGCACTGCCTCCTGGGGCTGCTCCGCTGGCCCTCTTCACCTCTGCGGTGCCCCCCAACCATGGCCTGACTGTCTCAGTGCTGCCCTCATTTTCTCTTCTTGGGCCACCCGGGATCCTCAGCCACCCTCTTCTCCGGCTCACTCAGAGCTTCTTTCTCTGTCTTTCTACTGCACGGTGCTGGCCTGGAGGCCACTGCCTCCTGTCCCAGCGACAGAGCCTCTGGGAACAGAGGGGCCTCACTGCCCTGGGCCCTTGGCCTCCGGTCCAGGTGGTCACAGAGCCCAGGGTTCTCTCCCTGTGCGTGTTCGCGCTGGTGCTGGATCTGAGCCAGCCCGGCCTCCTCTGCTCTGCAGCTCCGCGGTCCCTCAGGCTGTGTCTGGCGTCCCTTTCCACCTGCAGGTCCCATCCTCTGTGCTCCTCGGGAGTGTGGATGCCTGCTCTATTCTGGCAGCAGTGTCTCCTTGAGGATTTGGAGGACACAGTCCATGTGTGTGGCGTCCCCTTTCCCAGTCTCCACATCCCCAGCTCTCCTGGCCCCTCTGATGACGCTGCCCCGGGTGACCGCGCCTTCCCCCTGTCCTCAGAGCTCCTGTCCTCCAGTGTCCTCAGTGCACTGGAGCGTGAGAGCCCTGTGGCCTGCAGCAGGCTCTCTCCTGCCCCCTGCACTGCTGCCCTCCGGTGGCTCAGGGACCTGCCTGGCTCTCGGGCACTGAGGCCATGGGTTCGTTCATTTATCCACATCTGAGCTTTCTGTTTTGCAGTCTTGATTTTACCCACTGTGTGCTTCTCCCAGGAGCCCCTGAGCCGTGAGGAGGCCTGTTGGACCTGGGCTCAGCCTCCTCCGCCTCTGCTCCGCAGCTGCGGCCGGTGGTTCAGCAGCGCAGCTCAGCGGAGGCCACGCCCCACCAGCCAGACCCCAGCGGCCGGCTCCCGGTTTCCTGGGTAACGCCTCCTCGACCCGCAGGCCCTCCTGCCCTTTCTGCCCACACCTCAGCAGCTGCTGGCGGCCATCCCCCTCCTGGCGCCCCTGGAGCTCAGCACACCCTGCCTGCCCCTCCTCGCTGCCCCTTCTTTCCAGGGTCCCGGGTATCATTCTGCTTGTCATCTGTGTGAGGCAGCCTCTAACGAGAGGGCGGCCCGGAGGTGGACACCCTTCCGTTGAAACACCTCGTTTTGTTTTGAAGGTTCCCTGTGGAAGACCCCAGCTCCGTTTCTCTTCGCTGGTGGGATCCTATCCCTGGAGTCACCGCAGGACAGCCCGTGTGTCTGCCGATCGGCTGGGGCAGGTCTCTACAGGTGGGAACCGGCTTTGGGGCTGACTTCCAGAGCCCCTTCCTCAGCCTCTCTCTGTGCCACAGTGGCCTCTTCTGGAGTGGACATACTCTGGCCCCCTAGTGCTGTCCACCAGGCGGTCAGGATAATTGCCACGGCTCTTCAAAGCCTTGGCCCCCGCAGGGGACATCTCTCAGTATAGAGGACAGGGCCTGGCTGAGCTGGCTGGTCCTGCGTGCTCCTCCTCACCATCTGCTCCGGGTGCACCCCCCCCCAGAGGCACAGGGATGAGCCCAGTCTCCTTCAGGGAGGCACCCAGAGCGGCCTGGTTGGGGCTTTGTCCATGGTGGTCCGTGGCGAAGTGGGTGCGGGAGGAAGAGCAAGCCTCTGCACACACACACCCACGTGCCCTGAGTCGTGAGCCAGCAAGTGCCCCCCGAGGACAGCAGCGGGGGCGTCTGGGCACCCAGGCTAGGTGGGTGCTGTTGGGTGGGCACAGGGCCACCTGAGGGTCGGCTGGAGCACAACTGCGGCCCACGGTAGGAGGACCCTCTGGGGCTGCTGATGTGAAAGGGCTGGTGGGCAGCAGCGGTAGGCTGGGGCGAGACTGGGGGTCAGGTCTCTGGAGCCCCTCTTGCTCTCTGCTGCCTGTGCCTCTGCTGCTCTTTCCACCATGATACCCCCCTCACCTCGGTCCCAGGGCACAGAGCCCTCCCACCATGGACCATGGACGGGACCTCTAAAACCAGGAGCCGAATAAACGTCTCTTCCTCTGAGTTATTCCTGTGGGGTACTTTGACCGACACAGTCCACGCGTCCCGTGGTGACCTGACCTAGGCGGGGCCCGGGAACAGGAGGGTTCTCAACAGCCCCCAGGACGCCCACGTCCTGACCCCAGAACCTGAAGCCACGCACCGCCCAGGGCAGAAGAGATTCTGATGAGGGATCGTGGGAGGCCCTGAGCTGGGTCAGGGTCCTCATGGGAGGAGGGTGAGAGTCAGGGAGCCTGGAAGACGCTGGCTGCTGGCTCTGGAGCTAAAGGGCTGCGGCATCTCGGGAGCTGGAGGAGGGGGACGGAGACTCTCCTTGGGCCTCAGGAGGCCAGCCTGCTACAGCTGGGTCTACTCAGCATGGTCCGAGTCGTTCCCGACCAGTACCTGCTGTCCTCAGGCCTGTCCAGGCCTCTTTCTGTGGCCGCAGGAGCTTGGGTCTGTCCACACCGCTACAGCAAAGTGCCATGGACCGAGCGGTTCCCAGAAAACGAAAGCCCGCGTCCCACCATCCTGGAGCTGGGCGTGCCAGGCTGGGCCGCTGGGGGGCCTTCCTCTGGGTTGGCAGCAGGGCAGGGCGCTGTGGACCTCAGCTTAGTTCACAGGTTCTGACCCCAGTGTCAGGAGCCCCTCCCCAAGCCCCACCTCCCAACACCACCACCTTGGGGCGCAGTGTGCAGGAGCCCTGGGCCTCCCCAGCCTCTGGGCTTCAGCCTCCATGTCTGTAGGCCCGTGGGTTGATCGGGAGAGCTCCCTGGGTCGGAGGTGCCATGGACCACAGATGGCTGGACGGCAGGTGGGGGTGGCAGGTGGGGGCTGGGGAGTCTCGGGAGCCTCAAGGGGATGGAAGCCCACCCAGGAGACTTGGCGGAAGTGACTTAGGAAATGAGAGGGCCGCACAAACCGCAGGCACATGCAAAAATATGCATTATTATTGCTCCCTGGGCGCCGCCGCAGCTCGCCCCCCAGGCCAAGAAGCTCAGCGCACACGGCGGGTTACTCGGTGTTTACTGGGAGCTGGGTCAGCCTGGTGTCACACTTTCTTGGTGATGCTCTTTGGGGTGGCAAGCTCGTAGAGGCGTGGGGACGCCTGTGCCACCAGGGAGGCTGGGGAGATGCGGTAGGGGTCGTAGTCCTCATTGAAGTCCTTGCGCACCTTGGGCTTGGCCAGGAAGACCACCCGCGGGCTGGCCACCGCCTTCTTGGTGCCGTCCAGCACCTCCCAGCGGGGATCGCGGTCAGGAACGCATTTGTCTGACTGGGCCTTGGGCACTAGAGGGGGAGAGAGGAACAGCGGGGCTCAGCCAGTTCCCACGCGGCGGCAGGACTCACAGCAAGGCCACGCGCACCTGAGCGAGGTGACACACTGCAGTGTGGACGGACCTAAGGACCTCGTGCTCAGGGAGAGCCAGGCACACAGGCCACCTATGGGTCCAGGACAGGAGAGTCCAGAGAAGGACGTGCACATGGACCCAGGCCTGCAGGGCTCAGGAGGGAAAGGGGCTGCTCATGAGGACAGCCTTCCTTTGGGGTGATGGAATGTTCTGGAATTAAGTAGAGGTGATGATTCCATAACCCCAAGAGTGTACTAAACACCACCCTTTAAGAGGGTAAATTGTGAAGAGAAGAGGCTTCACTGGCTACACTTCCAGAAGTCCTCGGGGCCAGCCCAGAGTCACCCTCGGCTCTGCTCTGGTGTCACTGTGGGAACGGGGTTCACAGAGGCACCCCTTCTCCCAGGAGGTCAGGGAGGCCTGGAGCACTCCCCCGGCCAGCTCCCTCCTCACCATCTCCCCACCCCCCCACCGCAGCCTGTTGGGGAAGAGCGAGCTGGGCAGGGAGGAAAAGCGGCCTCCAGGCCCTGGACTTCCATCTCTGGGAACTCTGGCCCCGTGCTGGGGGTCACAGCCCCCTTCCAAAGCCCCTCTTTGCTTGGTGTCCAGTGCAAATGGACCTGGCTCCACGGGAGCCCTGGGGAAAAGCCAAGCACCTTCCCTGGCAAGCAGGGCCCAGGCAGGGACACAGGCCCAGGGTCTGCAGCACGTGTGGGGCGGGTGGCCAGGACTAGCCCTCCCAGAGGGCTCCCAGCAAGTGTGGAGCCACGTGTGCACCCGTGCTAGAGACACTCTGGCCCCTAGTAGCACATCCCTCTGCCAGCCGCCTCACTCTCTCCCCTCCATGACAGTGCAGGCCTTGCAATTCCCAAGGGTGCTACCCTGCACCACCTCTGTCATTCCACCTTTCTAAATGCGGGTGACAGTGCATGGGTAGAGCCCGTGGTAGAGACCCGCTTAGCACAAACGCGCGATTCCATCCAGCACTGGAGAAGGCACAACGAACAGGTCTCGGGTGGCAGCCCGTGGGTGGCCTCGTGGTAGAGACACGCTTAGCACAAACACCCCGATTCCATCCAGCACGCGAAGACACAACGAACAGGTCGCGGGTGGCAGCCCGTGGGTGGCCTCGTGGTAGAGACCTGTTTAGCACAAACGCCCTGATTCCATCCAGCACGGGAAGGCACAACGAACAGGTCGCAGGTGGCAGCCCGTGGGTGGCCTCGTGGTAGAGACCTGTTTAGCACAAACACCCCGATTCCATCCAGCACGGGAAGGCACAACGAACAGGTCGCGGGTGGCAGCCTGTGAGTGGCCTCGTGGTAGAGACACGCTTAGCACAAACGCCCGATTCCATCCAGCACGGGAAGGAACAACGAACAGGTCGCGGGTGGCAGCCCGTGGGTGGCCTCGTGGTAGAGACACGCTTAGCACAAACGCCCGATTCCATCCAGCACGGGAAGGAACAACGAACAGGTCTCGGGTGGCAGCCCGTGGGTGGCCTCGTGGTAGAGACACGCTTAGCACAAACACCCCGATTCCATCCAGCACGCGAAGACACAACGAACAGGTCGCGGGTGGCAGCCCGTGGGTGGCCTCGTGGTAGAGACGTGTTTAGCACAAACACCCTGATTCCATCCAGCATTGGAAGGCACAACGAACAGGTCTTGGGTGGCAGCCCGTGGGTGGCCTCGTGGTAGAGACGTGTTTAGCACAAACGCCCGATTCCATCCAGCACGGGAAGGAACAACGAACAGGTCGCGGGTGGCAGCCCGTGGATGGCCTCGTGGTAGAGACGTGTTTAGCACAAACACCCTGATTCCATCCAGCACGGGAAGGCACAATGAACAGATCTCGGGTGGCAGCCCGTGGATGGCCTCGTGGTAGAGATCCACTTAGCACAAACGCCCGATTCCATCCAGCACGCGAAGACACAACGAACAGGTCTCGGGTGGCAGCCCGTGGGTGGCCTCGTGGTAGAGACACGGTTAGCACAGGGACATCCCTATTCCATCCAGCACGGGAAGGTACAACGAACAGGTCTCGGGTGGCAGCCCGTGGGTGGCCTCGTGGTAGAGACACGTTTAGCACAAACGCCCCGATTCCATCCAGCACGGGAAGGAACAACGAACAGGTCGCAGGTGGCAGCCTGTGAGTGGCCTCGTGGTAGAGACGCACTTAGCACAAACGCCCGATTCCATCCAGCACGGGAAGGCACAACGAACAGGTCTCGGGTGGCAGCCCGTGGGTGGCCTCGTGGTAGAGACACGTTTAGCACAAACGCCCGATTCCATCCAGCACGGGAAGGCACAACGAACAGGTGGCGGGTGGCAGCCCCTGGGTGGCCTCCTGATAGAGACGCACTTAGCTAAACATTTGACTCCATCCAGCACTGGAAGGTACAACGAACAGATCAAACAGGTCGCGGGTGGCAGCCCGTGGGTGGCCTCCGTGGTAGAGACGCACTTAACACAAACGCTCTATTCCATCCTGTACTGACAAAGGCACAAGGAACAGGTCGCGGATGGCAGCCCGTGGGTGGTCTCGTGGTAGAGGCACGTTTAGCACAAACGCGTGATTCCATCCAGCACGTGAAGGCACAACGAACAGGTCGCGGGTGGCAGCCCGTGGGTGGCCTCGTGGTAGAGACACGGTTAGCACAGGGACATCCCTATTCCATCCAGCACGGGAAGGCACAACAAACAGATGGAACAGGTCTCGGGTGGCAGCCCGTGGGTGGCCTCGTGGCAGAGACACGTTTAGCACAAGCGCCCGATTCCATCCAGCACGTGAAGGCACAACGAACAGGTCGCGGGTGGCAGCCCGTGGGTGGCCTCGTGGTAGAGGCACGTTTAGCACAAACGCGTGATTCCATCCAGCACGGGAAGGCACAACGAACAGGTCGCGGGTGGCAGCCCGTGGGTGGCCTCGTGGTAGAGACCCGCTTAGCACAAACGCGTGATTCCATCCAGCACGGGAAGGCACAACGAACAGGTCGCGGGTGGCAGCCGGTGGGTGGCCTCGTGGTAGAGACATGTTTAGCACAAACACCCCGATTCCATCCAGCACGGGAAGGCACAACGAACAGGTGGCGGGTGGCAGCCCCTGGGTGGCCTCCTGATAGAGACGCACTTAGCTAAACATTTGACTCCATCCAGCACGGGAAGGTACAACGAACAGATCAAACAGGTAGCGGGTGGAAGCCCGTGAGTGGCCTCGTGGTAGAGACCCGCTTAGCACAAACGCATGATTCCATCCAGCACGGGAAGGCACAACGAACAGGTCGCGGGTGGCAGCCCGTGGGTGGCCTCGTGGTAGAGACACGTTTAGCACAAACGCCGGATTCCATCCAGCACGGGAAGGCACAATGAACAGATCTCGGGTGGCAGCCCGTGGGTGGCCTCGTGGTAGAGACACGTTTAGCACAAACGCCCGATTCCAGAGTGGCCTCGTGGTAGAGATGCACTTAGCACAAACACCTGGATTCCATCCAGCACGGGAAGGCATAACGAACAGGTCTCAGGTGGCAGCCTGTGGGTGGCCTCGTGGCAGAGACACGTTTAGCACAGGGACATCCCTATTCCATCCAGCACAGGGAAGGCACAACTAACAGATGGAACAGGTCACGGGTGGCAGCCCGTGGGTGGCCTCGTGGCAGAGACACGTTTAGCACAGGGACATCCCTATTCCATCCAGCACAGGGAAGGCACAACGAACAGATGGAACAGGTCGCGGGTGGCAGCCCGTGGGTGGCCTCGTGGCAGAGACACGTTTAGCACAAGCGCCCGATTCCATCCAGCACGGGAAGGCACAACGAACAGATGGAACAGGTCGCGGGTGGCAGCCCGTGGGTGGCCTCGTGGCAGAGACACGTTTAGCACAAGCGCCCGATTCCATCCAGCACGGGAAGGCACAACGAACAGATGGAACAGGTCGCGGGTGGCAGCCCGTGGGTGGCCTCGTGGTAGAGACACGTTTAGCACAGGAACATCCCTATTCCATCCAGCACGGGAAGGCACAACGAACAGGTCTCAGGTGGCAGCCCATGGGTGGCCTCGTGGCAGAGACACGTTTAGCACAAGCGCCCGATTCCATCCAGCACGGGAAGGCACAACGAACAGATGGAACAGGTCACGGGTGGCAGCCCGTGAGTGGCCTTGTGGTAGAAACGCGCTTAGCGCGAACGCCCGATTCCACCTCGTGGTAGAGAGGCGCTTAGTATGCATGGCGGGGCTTTGATCCAGCATGGGAAAGGCACAAGGAACAGGTCATGGTTGCAGCCCTTCGTGGGGAGTCCCAGCCCCGAGCAACGCGCACATCCGCTCTCAATCGTGTTGACACTTTTTAATATTTATTTCTTAGTTCTCGGCGGACAGAACATCTTTGTTTGTATGTGGTACTGAGGATCGAACCCGGGCCGCACGCCTGCCAGGCGAGCGCGCTACTGCTGGAGCCACATCCCCAGCCCGTGTTGGCACTCTGGAAAGGCCGGTGAGCGTGTGCCGACAGGCACCCAGTCCTCACGCCCGCCAGCGGTGTGCGGGAGAGGGGCCTGCGATGAGGTGAGTGCTGCGCTCCCACCCTTGTCCTGGCAGAGAGCGCCATCAGGCAGAGGACCCCACACACAAGAGCAGGAGGAGACAGTCTGAGGGGTCTCCTCATCGCGCTCAGCCACGCATGCAGACCGTCTTACCTAAATGCAGCTCCAAATCAAAAGCCAAACCAGGAATTGGACAAGTGATATTGGCCACCACACAGACCACGGTGTGATGCAGAGCACGGACAGCCGGAAGCCGCATGGGAAAGAGCGCCAGGAGCAGGAGCTGGCGGGCGGCACTGCCCCACCCCCAGCAGGGGCAAAGCAGGCAGAAGGCGGGAGCCCCAGGAGCAGGAGACCCAGCTGGCCCTAGAGGGGCCAGGGTGTTGGGGCACACGGAGGAGTCTGTGCCGGGTGTTCCAGGAGCAGAGGTTGAGTGGGGGGCACTGGCCAGCGGGCATGCATTGGGCGGGGACTCTGGGCTGTGGCAGGCTTCCAGGAGAGCACAGTGACCCCCTCACACGCCGCCCGCGTGCATGCCGCCTGGGTCTGCCCTGCACTTGGTGCTAAGCGCGTCCCCACAGCCCTAGCCGTGGCCATGAGCATTCTCCCCGGTGGGTGCTCTTCCATTGCTGGGGAAGTGGGTGTTTAACTGGTCCAAATGCCCCCAGGTGACTCCAGAAAACCACCATTCCAAAGGGGTGCCGCCCTCCACTGTGACTGCATCCTCCACGGTCGGGGAGGGCTCCTCCTCTAGGGCATCTGCTCTGCACACGCCCACAGCTCTCGAGGCTCAGGGTCTGCAGTGCAGGGAGTAGTGGAAGGAAGCCGGCCGCACTGATTTGCAAAACCAGGCTTCCTATCCAGACTGGTGTCCCCACCCACAGCCTCAGGTGTGGCCGGAGCAGAGCCCCAGGGCACCTACTCACTGGCCAGTTGAAGGAGACGGCTGTAGTCGGGCACATGGGGTTTAGGTTTTGGCACGGGGTCCCACTCTTCCAACATGGTGGCTGGGACCCTAGGTTTTGCCAGCCTGAGGGTCCGTGAGCTGGGGACTGCCATCTGGGCTGCCCTGGACACCCGGGACACCTGGAAATAGGAATAGGGAAGGAGCCAAACAGTCCATGACTGCTCACTGACCCTGGAGCAGAGGATCCCATAAACAACACTGAAAGATAAGAAACAAGAAATCTGTTTGCAAAAACGTGATGGCCATCATGTGTAAAGGCCTGCCTCAAATCAATAATAAAAACAGGGAACGGGGTAACTGAGATAAAAGAGTGGCCCTGAGTGGTCAACAGTCCTCTTACTGACCAGGGAAATGTACATTAAGCATAGAATACCACTCCATGTCCACACATTTGAGGGAAAAAAAAAGGCCTGACGTTACTGAGCCCAAGCGAGAAGGCCGGCGGGCGAGTGCCGGAGTAAGTGCACAGCTCTAGAGAGCGTGCCACGCACGCCCACGCACGCCCACGCTCAGAGAGCACAGCACTGGGCCCAGGCAGCAGAAGTGCTGGGGTCTGCAGGCCTGGGTACACACTCCAGGCAAGCCACCGTCCACTAGCAGGGACAGGTCCACTAGCGGTAACTCCTTCAGTGGGATGTGGCCCAGCACTAGCACTGCTCTCCAGCGACCCCATGGGGATCCCTCTGGGATCCCTCGCGTGGAGGCACGGACAGGTGCTGCTGGCACACACGAAGCCCAGCCCCACCGTGGGTGCCAGCTGTGGTCTAGCTGTGGGTGTGGAACTGTGCCACACCGGCCAAGCTGGGACAAGGTGGGGCCTGGCAGGAGCTCACCTAGAAACCTGACAGATAATTCTAGCGTTTCCCAAAGAATCCGTGCTCAAACAAAATTGGTTTTCCTCAACTCTGCCCTGGCTGCTCCGAGCCCCCCACCAGGGTTGGCAGCTCCCAGGCAGCTGGCTGCCTCCTCTTCTCCCATGAGACCCCTTCAACCCTGGACCCTCCGCAGCCAGCCAGGTGGGGACTGAGGGACTGCAGGGAGGGCTGCGGAGGGGCAGGAAAGAGGTGTCAGGTGTGCCAGGGCCTGGGGGTTGGGGAAGGAGAGGAGGGACCAGCTCAGAGTGCCCAGCCCTGAACCCAGGCTCAGAACTGGACCTTCTCTGGAGGTCTGGGCTGCCAAGGTCCTAGTGCTCAGGAGTAGTCAGGGGCTGGGCGAGGAAGGCAGGGCAGGCGGGGGACGGAGCAGGCAACCAGGGCCTGACCTCCTCTGGACCCAGAGGCCACCCACCCAGGAGAGCTGCAGCGTGGGCAGGTGCTATGGAGGAGCTTCACCCAGGTCGGGTGGCTGCTGCTGGCCTGTAACCAGCCTGGCTGTCCAGCCAGTCACGGCCAAGCAGTATGCAGCTCCACGGGAGGCTGGACTGCAAGAGGACGCCACCCTGCGCTGGCTGCAGCTGCTGTGGGTGCTCTGCACAGGTTGGGAGCCAGACACCCGGGACCCAGAGATCCCATCCCCAGGGATGGCAAGGCCTGCATTCCAGGAAGCCTGCTGTGGACATTGGGACTGGAATGGCAGAGGCCTCCCTGGCCAGCAGGAGATAGAGGGTGGCTGCCCCAGCCGACAGGGGCCTCACCCCACCCACCAAGGGTGAAGCCCTACTTCCCTGTGGTCAGAGATAAGGGTCAGGGTCTGGAGCTCTCCAGACCTGCTGGCCAGCAGGACGCACTCTCGCAGGGCCAGCAGGATGTGGGCACTTCCGCCGGGCGGGCGGCAGCGCAGCGCTACTGCTGAGCCACGCCCAGCCCTCCACCTCGCAGCAGCCTGGCCCGGGCTGAATGGGAGGCTTTGAGGTGACTCTGGGCCCACAGGGGCAGGGCAGGACCGCCCAGAGCCAGCCCCAGCCCAGAGAGGGAAACAGGCAGGACCTGCCAGCACAGCAGCAGGCCCCAGGCAGCCCCCGCCCCGCCCCAGGGCATGATCCCGCCTACCTCCGACATCTGAATGCTCCAAATGTTGTTCCGGATCTTGGGGGTGGCCAGCTCCTTCAGGCGGTTAGAGCTTTGGTACTCCAGGGTGGCTCGAGGGACGGGCCACGTGGGCGTGGTCCTGGGGGAGCGGCAGTTAAGAGGCCAGCCCACCCCGGGTGTGCGTCCCTCCCTGTGAGCCTGTCTCTCAGCCCTGTTTCTGGATGGGGGGAAGCTGAGAAAGGGGGTCTGGCAAACCAGCCCCCAGAGGAGACTCTGTGAGCCCAGGACAGGCCTCCCTTGGCCTCCAGCGGGTTGGTAGGGCAGCTCTTCCCAGGCCCTCCCACTGCCCCGGAGCCTGGGGAGGACGCGCACTCCAGGGACAGAGCCTTTGCCGAGCTCCCCAGGCCCGCTCCCGAAAGGCCAGTCCCAGCTCCGTCTTCCCAGGAATAAGTCCCCGCTTCCCCGCTGGGCAGCCTCCCCTGGGCCTGTCTAAGGCTGGAACACATGGGCCGCCAAGTCCGCGGGCCAGGGCTCCCCAGTACAGCTCAGAACCCGCAGAGACAGAAGGCGCCTCTGCACGTGCAGGCTCCGGGCCCGTCCACGTCTGCCTCCAGCGATGGACGATGGACGGACGGGTGCAGGCTCAGGCGGCCTCAGCCTCGAGGGCTTCCCTGTGGGCACGGCTTCCAGGGTCAGGGGGCTGCGGCGGTCTGCCGGGAGTGGGCGGGAGGAGGTGGCCCTCGGAGGCAGCCCTCCCCTCACCTGTTGTTGTTGTAACACTCCAGGTAGAACCTCCGTGGCCGTGCCAGCTCCTCCACCCGGCGGGACACCGCTAGAGAGGGAAGCCGCCCAGTCACGGGGGCCATGTGGGCCCCACGTGACCACTGCCCTCTCCCCGGTGGGGACTAGGCAGAACTGCAGTGAACTGGGCGGCTGGGCCGCCTGTCAGAGGCCACTTCTGCTGCCCACAGGAGCGAGGACAGTGGGCAGCACCAGGGAGTGTGGGACCCCACGCAGTTCAGACTGGAACTGGGGTCTGGCTGAGGTTAGTGGGAGCCCTGGGGCTCGTCCCTGGAGGGCAAGTGGATGTGCCTGCAGTCCGCTACTCCTTCCAGGGCACTGGCCACACTCAGGGCAGAGGCCACGGGGAAGGAGGACAGGAGTTCGTTCCTGTGCAAGTAAATGCTGGCTGCCCACACCCCTCGTCCCAAGATGGGTCTCAGGGGCTCTGGAAGCCTGGGACACGTCCTGGGAGGGAGCCCAGGAGGAGCTGTGTCCCCAGCCCCAGACACCCACAGCCAACACACTGGCTGAAGCCCAAGAGGTCCACCTACCAGGAACAGTGATGGCCAGAGTGGTGTCCTTGAGAAAGCGCTCGGTCCAGTACACGGAGGGCCTGGAATACAGCCACAGTCAGGGTGGCAGCCGGGCGGGCCTCCCTCGCTGGGAGGGAAGGCGGGTGCCCACAGCACCAGCAGCCCCTGAGGCAAGAGGAGGGGCAGTGGGACAGGAGCCCCGCCGGGCAGCGTGGTCCTCGGGCAGCGTGAGGGTAGGCAGCTGGAAAGGAAAGGTGCAGAGGGGCACCGCCAGCCTGGCCACAGCCCCACAGGCGCCCTCGCACGGCACACGGGTGCCACTCACCAGAAGAGGCAGAACTGCAGGTTGGTCTGGCGTGGGGACATCCAGGCATAGCCCTCACAGCGGCACCCCCTCCTGCGACGAGAGGGTCCCAGCCCTGCCTGTGGCTCGGGGTTCACCTGTCCCCACACTCCTCACTCCTCTAGACCTCACTGCAGGGCCCCAGAGCCACCACCCAGTGAGGGCCTCCTGGGTGTCCTGGCCCCAGGCTGGAGCCCACTGCCCTGAGGCCACGGCCGGGTGGGGGCAGGGAAGAGGATGCGAGGGCCAGGCGCCCCTCCGTGCCAGGGACCAGCTGGCTACTGCCCTCACCTGTCCCTAGGTCCCTGCCAGTTGGTCTTGGGCTTGGCCAACTCCAGCAACCTCCGCTGCCGCCGCCTCTTGCCCCTGGCCATGGAGACGCTGGGGGTCTCCTCCGTGAGCGTCAGCCGGCTGTGGGAGAGCCTGGGGTTGGCTGGCTGCCCCAGGGTGAGGGGACGCCCGCACCCCGCTCTGGGCTTCCAGCATCTCGGGAGCACTCATGTCTGGGAAGGTGGCCCTGGCCGTCACCTGGCTCTCGGCCCCAGCGCAGCCCCCGGGAGAGCGTCCTGCGCTGGGCAGCCTGGCCTGGGGCGGCACTGGCCCACCTCATGTCTGAGGAGGACCTGCTGGAGGCCAGAGGGGCACTGAAGGCCCAAGAACAGCCCCCGCCTCCCAGAAAGCAGGAACAGGGCAGGGGTCTGGACACAGGCTTCAGGGGAAGCAGCTCCCTCCACAGAAGGCACAGCCCACCTCATCTCAGGCACGTCCTCCTCGGAGTCCAGGGACGCCGCAGGACCAGGGGCCTCCAGGAGCTCCTGGCCTGCCATCTCCTCAGAGGGAATCTCCTCTTCTGGGCCTTGGAAGCCCAGCTCAGCCTCCGGAGGGTCTTGGAGCCTGGGCTCCAGCAGCCGCAGGCCCCCAGGGGCACCGTCCTCGGGTTCCGCAGAGCTGCGGCGGCCACTGAGCGAACCTCGCCAGCGCTCCCCCATGAGCAGGCCCCCTCAACCTGGACCTGCAGCCTCCTGACCCGCTCCCTCAACACCCAGGTTGCCTCACCGTGGCAACAGGAGAATGTCCCAGCAGACCCCGCTCAGCATTCCACCCTGCACTGGGCTCGAGCAGGCAGGGCCGGTGGGCCCGTGCAGGCCCCACTGGTGTGGGCTCACTGAAGTCCTCACTCTCCAGGGCCAGTTCAGAAACTGTCCCTGACCTGGCTCAGCAGCAGTCTCTAAGCTCAGCTTCCTGCCTGTGAGAGACACCAGAAGGGCCACCTGGGGCTCCTGGCTCTTGTGGGTGAGCCTGTCTGTAATTTCTGGAGCTCGGGCAGCTGTCCAGTGTCTGGGAGAGTGCAGGCCTGAAGCCCGAGAGCTGAGGGAACCTGGAGCCGGCTCTGGGTCTGGGCCTCCTATTACCTAAACACCTAAATTCTTAGTCATTGTCAATGGATTCAATTCAAGTCACTGTATCTGGGGTTTGCTCCTTAGCAGAAGGATCCTGGGTGTTGCAGACGCTTCCAGCTCCAGATGCAGCACCTGGAACTAAATCAACCTCTGTGATCCCCAGAGAAGCCACCAGCCCCTCCTGACTCCCAGGAAGCACAGTGGAGAGGACAGGTCCAGAGCAGCCACTGTGAGTTCTTGTGCACAGGTCACCCACCTAAGTCACCTCGCCAATCAACCTCACACCACTGGAGGACACAACGACAGGATCACAGAGGCTGGAGGGGTACGACCCTGTTAGCCCAGAGGGAGCGTTGGGGGCTTCTGCTCAGATAGCAAAGTCACAGCACAGCACAATTGCTGAAGCCAGCAATTGTGCCTGAATGTTGCTGGGAGTGATTCTGAACAGGGAAGGAGGGCCTGTGGGGGAGGAAGCTGGCTTGGAGAACAACTGGCCCTGGGGCAGTTCTGGGGGTCAGAGGCCAACAGGGCTGGCTCCCTCCCAGCAGCCTCCAGGTGGGTGCCTGTGGCTGTGAGGCAGGCAGCTTCTGGGGGTCCTTGGCAGCTCCCAGAGGCATCTGGGTCTGCAAGCCTGTGGTCATTCAGCCAGCACCCCACCACACCCCTGAAGGCATGGGTGCAGGCATTCGGCCCACTGGTGGTCGGTGGTTGGGGGCGCTCTGACCACCTGCAGACAGAGGTCTACTGCTGAGTCAGAGCAGCAGGGCGGGGGGTGGGGTGGGGGGTGTTGGGGGGGGCACCTGCCTCCTACCATGCGGCTCCAAGGGAACTCAGGACCCGCACACCAGCCAAGCTTCAAGCCTGCTGGAATCAAGGTGTCCGTCTGTCTGCCTTGGCCTAGGGAAGGCACGGGAACTGCAGGTCACGGATGGCCACTGGTAAATGACACTCATCTGAGCACTTCCAGTTATCAAGACACCGCAGGGTAAGGAGGAGCAAGCCACTGGTGGGAGACTGTTGGCACACACATGCTGGTTCACACCCACAACGAAGAGGTGACTCCATCAACCCGAAAGAAGAAGAAAACCACCGGGGAAAAAAGGCAGAAGACACAGGGAGTTCGGCCTGACCCCGGAAAACCCTGGGCCTTTCACAGAGGAAAACCTGGGGGCCCGGGGCCGCGCAGGAGCCCTCGGCGGACCCCGGCCGGACTCGCGCACGCGCTGGGGCACCCGCTAAGCCCGCAGGAAGGGAGCGCGCAGGGCCTCCGCCCGCCAGGCAGAGCCGCCCACCGCCCGGAGCCGGTCCCCGCGCGGCGTGGGCGAGGCTTTCAGCCAGGAGGGCGGGCGCGTCCCGGTCCAGCTGCGCGGCGAGCGCGCGGAGGGCCGGGCCCAGCCCCTCCTCCTGGCGGTGCCGGCTGCGCGCGGGGGGAGGGCGGAGGAGGTGGCGCCGGCGGCTGGCGAGGCTGGAGGCGGGCTCTGCCGCCGGCCCGGGCCCGGGCGCCTCGCTGGACAGTCCTGGCGGCCTCTGTCCGACGTGGGCGGAGGGGTTCCTGTTCAGGAGTTAGAACGGGCGGATGACAGATTGTGTGGCATGGAGTCCCTACCCTCTAGCCGAGAGAGGAGACAGGCCTTGGAGGCTCAGGGCCTCGACCTCCGGTAGGATGGCCCGAAGCTGGGTGTCGGGTTAGCACCAGTCAGCACCTGGGCAGGCCTGGGAACGCTGGCGGCGAGATTAAATCGACAAAAAATTTCTTCTTTTTCGAATTTCTCTTTTTTGTTGTTGTTACTGGAGAACTCAGGACCCGCACACCCAGGGGTGCTCTACCACCGGGCCACCTGCCCTTTTAATGTTTTTATTTTGAGACGAGACCTCCCTAAGTTGCTGAGGCAGGCCTTGAACTTGAGAGAGAGAGAATTTTTGTAAATATTTATTTTTTATTTTTTAGTTCTTGGCGGACACAACATCTTTGTTGGTATGTGGTGCTGAGGATGGAGCCCGGCCGTACGCATGCCAGGCGAGTGCACTACGCTTGAGCCACATCCCCAGCCCCTTGAACTTTCGATTCCTGTGACATAAAACTCCTTTTTTTTTTTTTTTTAGGGAAAGAGAGAATTTTTTTTTTATATTTATTTTCCAGTTTTCGGTGTTTATGTGGTGCGAGCGCGGAACCGCTTTAGCTACATCCCCAGCCCAGAAAACTCTTTTAAATGTGATAATGAAGGAAATCTAGAGGGACAGCTAGCTACTCCCCTTCCGGGCAATCTTCAGGTGAAAATCAAAGCAGAGCGACCTTGGTTGTAAAGTAAAGGAATGTGTCAAAGCGGATGCAGTGGTGTAGACCTGTGATCCCAGCCACTGGGGAGGCTAAGGCAGGAGGAACGCAAGCTCTAGACCAGGCTCAGCAATTTAGCAAGACCCTAAACAATTTAGTGAGACTCTTTCTCAAAACTAAAAATTTAAAAAAGGTCAGGGATGTGGCTCCGTGGAGGAGCTCCGTGGGTGCCATCCCTGGCACACAAAACCTCTGAAGAGCTCCACCTGCGCAGTAGGCATGCCACCTGTCCGGTAACTCCTCTGCTGGTGGGTTCTGACCGCCTCCACCCCACATCCCGCTCCCCACCTGCAGCCTTCAAGGCCCCTCTCTGTTGAGTCCTTGAGTTCTTTGGGGTTGGTTGGTGTTCTGCAGGCTGCAGAGGAAAGGCTCACAGTCTTCTGAGCACCAACTCCACGTTCAGCAGGGAGACAGGCCTACCAGCACACTGCCCACCCCAGTTCTCCTGCTGGAGGGCGGTGCCCCAGGCATCTCAGGAGGGTCTAGTCAATGGCCTGGTGGGAATGTGGCCTCCCCTTTCCCCAGTGAGTTTTACTGCTGGGGACGCCAGGCTGCCCTGAAGCCAAGTGGCCCCTGGACAGCAGCAGACACAGCAGCCAGAGCCCCCTCCCAGCTAGAAGCCAGGGAAAGAGGCATCTGCCACACCCAGTCCCAGAAGATGCTGGGAGGGACAGAGTCTGGCCTTGCCACAGGCAGACATGATCCTGTACACAGGCCTGACCTGGGGACCCCAGGGGGTCCATGTGGGCACACCTGCCTGTGCTGTCCCCCCACCCACTCAGAGAGTCCTCAGGACTCACTTCTCCTGGGACCTTCCCTAGCACCCTTTCCGAAGAAGGGGTGAGGATGGTGCTCTTCATCCTGTGACCTTTTATTCACCTTCTGGGGATGGTGCTCTTCATCCTACGACTTTGAGAACCACTATTTTCTTGGTTGGTTTTGGTTTTATGTTAAGGATTGAATCCAGGGGTACTTTACCATCAAGTTACACTTTTTTTTTTTTTGGTACCCGATTGAACTCAGGGGCACTTAAACCAGGGAACTACATCCCCCCACCCCCCTTTTTTTTGTGATGCTGGGGATTGAACTGAGGGCCTTGTGCATGTGAGGCAAGCACTCTACCAACTGAGTATATCCCCAGCCTCCTCCCCTTTTGTATTTTATTTAGAGACCAGGTTTCACTGAGTTGTTCAGGGCCTCACTAAGTTGCTGAGGCTGGCTTTGAACTCGAGATCCTCCTGCTTCAGCTCCCCAGCCCCTGGAATTACAGGTGTGCAGTCACTGCCCCGCCACTTCCAATTCTTTTCATAAGTTTTTTTTTTTTTTTTAAGTTTGGAGACAGGGTCTTCTAAGTGGCTGAGGGTCTCGCTGAAGTGCCCAGGCTGACTTTGTTCTCCTTCCACAGCCTCTGCAGGGCTGGCACCTCGGAAGCACCACCACCCGCCCTCTGGTCCCCGGTCGGAAGCTGCCTGGCTCTTAAGCGGAGCCAGGTGAGCGTGGCTGGCCGGCACACTTCTCCCGGTCCCAGGTCTGGGCGCTTCGGCTCCTCACGACCTAGAGGGCTGCGGGAACCGGGAGGGATGCGGAGCTGCCCGCCGCCCAGTTCCTATGGAGATGCCAGGCTCCTGCGGCATACACCCCCGACTAACGAGGTCCCTAAGTGAGGGGGCGGGAGCAGGGAGAGGGAGCGAGCTGGGCGTGAGTCCACCAGGCCCAGGCCCCCAGAGTCTGCGCGCGGGCGGACAGCAGAGGAGGGGGCCGGGAGGCGGTGGGGCCTCTCCTCCGCTGCGCCATTATCAGTGCCCAGCAGGGATCCGCACCTCCAGCGGGGGCGGCGGCTCTCGGGGCCTCCACTGAGCACGCAGATCTGCAGCGAGGCCGTGCGCAGTGACCCGCGGGGGAGGGAGGGGATGGCGCGGGAGAGGTGGACATCCGCTCTCATCTAAGGCAGCAAAACGTCCTCCCCGGGGGTTGAGGGCTGCTTGGCCCCGAAAAGCACAGTCCCTCAGGGTCAGTTTCTAAAATGAGGCACTGACCAGGGTCGGGCGGGAGCTGAAGCCCGTGCGCAGAGCTCCCCAGACGCGGGGTGGGAGCGCGGCTCGGCCGAAGGGCGCCTGGGGCCGGGAGAGCCTGCGAGCTGAGACCCTCCCGGCGGGAAGCCCTAGGCGGCCGGTCCATTCCACCAGCCCCCAGCCCAGCCCCCAGCCCCCAGCCCAGCCCCCAGCCCAGCCCTCAGCCCAGCCCAGGAGGAAGGGGGCGTGCGGCTCGGCCTTGCCCCCAGCAGCGAAGGTCAGCTTCTTCCTCGGGGTGGCTGCTGTATTCAGTTCCACAGCCTTGGAACCCCTGGGTCAAAACACGACCCTCCCCTCCTCCTCCCCTCCTTTCCCTCCCCTCCCCTCCTTCCCTCTCCCTCTCCCACCTCCCTCCACTACCTCTCCCTCTCCTCCTCCTTCCCTCTTTCTCCCCCCTCCTCTCCTCCCCTTCCCTCCCTCTCCCCTCCCTCTCCCCTCCTCTTCTCCCTTTCCCTCCTCCCTCTCCCCCTCCTCTCCCTCCCACTCCCTCTCCCACTCCCCCTCCCCCCTCCCCCTCTCCCTCCTCCCATCTCCTCCCCTCCCTCTCCTTCTCTCCCCTCCTCCCCTCTCCTCTCCTCCCTCTCTCTCCCTCTCCCCCCTCCTCCCTACTCCTCTTCTCCCCTTTTCTCCCCTCCCCTCCTTTCTATTCTCCCTCCCCCTTCCCTCCCCCATGAGCTCCCAGGATTCCTAGCAATGCAGGTTAGTTTTTCCTGGCTTTGGACTTCATGCAGGTGGCTCTTGCACACTTGTGGGTTTTGTCTGCTGCTTTGCACTGGCAGTTCCTGTGCAGCTGACCCAGGCTCATTCTCACCCTCCCCCCAGGCTCCAGGCTGCAGGTCTTTCGAGGCCTGGGGGCCTCCCGTGCTGAGCTGAGGGAGGCTGGGAAAGGCAACCTGCTTCAGCCTTGTCTGTGTGGGGCCATCTTCACACCAGGCTCCCTGGGAACTGTACCTGAGTGTGCGTGCCCAGGAAGAACCACCCTAGAGCAGGGAGCCCTGTGGCCCAGGGGACTCCAGGCCCTGTGTGTCCTGTCACAGGGGAGGGGGAGAGGTGGTCCTGGGTGGTCAGAATGAGCTCTGTGTGATCACAGGAGTCAGAGGAGAACCTGGCTGGCTCGGCTTCTAGAACCTTCTAGGAGCCCCACCCCATGAGTAGAGCATCCATGTGTCATGGAGGGGAAAAGGTCCAGATTGCTGGTCCCCAAGCTAATGGCCATAAACTAATGGCCATATTCTTCCCCCAGGAGGGGCCCTGTGACACCAGGTGACCCAGACTTTTTCTGTGGAGGGTGGCACCAGGCTCTGCCTCTGGAGATTGTCCTCTGGCTGCCTGCTCAGCCCCAGAAACAGGACAGAGAGAGCCAGAGCCAACCAGTCAGCTGCCACGGAGGCTCTGGCCTGCTGGGTAAGGCTGTCCTCTAGGCCAGGGCAGTTGACAGTCACCATGATGAAGAGGATGACTGGAAGAGACCCTAAAGGGAGCAACAAAAGGTGGCACCCTGTTCCCAGAAGACCCCCACCAGAAACCACACAAGCAGAGGGTACAGGGTCACGCCTGTCATCCTAGCAGCTCCAAAGGCTGAGGCAGGAGGACTGCAGGTCCCAGGCCAGCCTGGGCAACTTATGGAGACCCATCTCAAGAGACCAGTGAGAAGGGCTGGGTGTGGCCGGGTGACAGACACCCTGGGCTCAATCTCAGGCCGTGGGGGAGGGTGGGAGCCTGCCTGGCCCCTTCAATTTGCTGGACCATGAGGATTCCATCCAGGATTCCTCAGCGCCTCATGGGGAGAAGCTCACCTGACAGACACATTTCCAGCTTCCCTAGCTGTGGTCAAGAGTCAAGTGATCCTGCTGCTGGACCAGTGCTTGGTTTTGGTTACTGGCCATGAGATTCTGAGGAGGAAAAACGACCCAGTCTGGATCAAAATTGGTAAAATATGCAAAGACCAATCCCTGGTAAAGGGTGGGATCACCAGCAGCGGTGCCTGAGACAAAGGAGGGAGTGAGCACTTCTGCACTGCCAGAGGCCGCCTCCTGGGCCAGAGGATTAGAACCAGCTGCAGCAAGCCAGGGTGGTGCCCACCTGGCTGGACCTGTGACGGGCAGTGCCCACTCTCATCAGTGCTGAGGGGCAGTAGGAAAAGAGGTGTGCAGGTTTCGCTGGGTTGAAAGAAGCATTCAAGTTCCAACTCCTGGTATCTGCAAATGGACACTTACTTGGAAATAGTTTTTCTATATCTAAGTGAAGACGAAGTTACACTGGAGTGGGGCAGGCTTTTATTCAATGATGGGCATCCTCATATGGAGGGAGGCAGACGTAGAAAGGAGACTTCCATGAGAAAACAGGTGGACAGGGAGCAAGGTCGCTATGCCAGGAAAACAGGAAAGATATAGAATGGACTCTCCGCTCTGTAAGGATCTGCCCTGCCCAAACTAGATGCAACAGTTCCAAGATTTCCTGGTTTAGGACCCATTGGGTGATCATGTGGATGGCAGACTATGGAGACATGTAGCATTGGATGATGGAGAGATGCCAGGATAGGAGGATGATGGGAGCATGTGGAGGATGTGGGATGATAGGAAGATGATGGGATACATGATGTGAGGATCATGAGAACATAGAAAATAAATGATGGGACCCTAAGGGGATGGATAAAGGGAGCATGATGCAAAGACGATGGGAGGATAATGGGAAGGTGATGGGAGGATGGAAGGAAGATGGGGGGGAGAAAGAGGGAAGGAGGAGGAGAGGGAGAGGTAGTGGAGGGGAGGTGGGAGAGGGAGAGGGAGGAGGGGGGGAGGGGAAAGGAGGGGAGGAGGGGAGGACGATGGGATGTGTGGTGGGAAGATGACGGGAGATGATGGGAGGGATGATGGGGAAGATGGAAGGATGATGGGGTCATGATGGGAGGATGGGGGAGGACGATGGGATGTGTGGTGGGAAGATGACGGGAGATGATGGGAGGGATGATGGGGGAAGATGGAGGATGATGGGGTCATGATGGGAGGATGGGGGAGGACGATGGGATGTGTGGTGGGAAGATGACGGGAGATGATGGGAGGGATGATGGGGGAAGATGGAAGGATGATGGGTCATGTTGGGAGGATGGGGGAGGACGATGGGATGTGTGGTGGGAAGATGACGGGAGATGATGGGAGGGATGATGGGGGAAGATGGAAGGATGATGGGGTCATGATGGGAGGATGGGGGAGGACGATGGGATGTTGGTGGGAAGATGACGGGAGATGATGGGAGGGATGATGGGGGAAGATGGAAGGATGATGGGGTCATGATGGGAGGATGGGGAGGACGATGGGATGTGTGGTGGGAAGATGACGGGAGATGATTGGAGGGATGATGGAGGAAGATGGAAGGACGATGAGGTCATGATGGGAGGATGATGAGAGGATGATGGGATGGATGATGGAGGATGGTGGGGAAGATGGGAGGATGTTGGGGAGTTGATGTGATGGATGATGGAAGGATGATGGGGGATGATGGGAGGATGATGAGAGAATGAGGGAGATGATGGGATGGATGATGGAGGATGGTGGGGGAAGATGGGGGGATATTGGGGTGTTGATGTGATGGTTGATAGAAGGATGATGGGGAATGATGGGAGGATGATGGGATGGATGATAAGAGGATGAGGGACAATGATGGGATGGATGATGGGGGATGATGGGAGAATGATGGGGGAATAATGGGACAATGACTGGGGGATAATGGGAGGATGATGGAAGGATGATGGTGGATGATGGGAGGATGATGAGAGAATGAGGGAGATGATGGGATGGATGATGGAAGATGGTGGGGGAAGATGGGAGGATGTTGGGGGGTTGATGTGATGGATGGATGATGGGGGAATGATGGGACAATGACTGGGGGATAATGGGAGGATGATGGGATGGATGATGGTGGGATGATGGGGATGATTGGTGGATGGTGGGGGATGATGGGGGGTTGATGGGATGGATGATGGAGGATGGTGGGGGGAAGATGGGAGGATGATGGGGGCACGATGGAGGATGATGGGGGATAATGGGGGACTATGGGGAAATGATAGGGGGATGATGGGAAGATGATGGAGGATGATGGGAAGATGACGGGGGGCTGCTGGAGGGATGAATGAAAGATGATGGGGGATGGTGGAGGATGAAAGGAAGATGATGGAGAATGATGGTGGGATGATTGGCAGAATGATTGGGGGGATGATGGGAAGATGATGGGAAAATGGGGGGCATGATGGGGGGATAATGGGAAGATGATGCAATGAATGATTGGAAGATGATGGATGTTAGGAAGATGATGGGGTGGATAATGGGAAGATGATGGGATGATTTATGGAGAATATGGGATGATATGGGAAGGGTTAGCGAGGGTTGATGGGAATACAATTGGACGTACAATTGATTCCATTCTGGTGGCATTCATGAAGGGTGTAAGTAGTTGGAGGATTTTGGGAGATGTCTGTTTTTTTAATCGTAGTAAAATACATATACCATAAAGGATACAGATCATTTGAGCTCCATGAACTTGATTTGGTTTCATTTGAACTCACATAAAGTAAAATTAACACCATGTACAGTGGCACATGCCTATAATTTCATTGACTCAGGAGACTGAGGCAGGAGGATCACAAATTCAAAGCCACCCTTCACAACTTATTGAGACTCTGAGCAACTTAGCAAGACCCTGTATCAAACTAATAAATAAAATTGGCTGGGGATGTGGTTCAGTGGCAAAGCACCCGTGGATTCTATTCCTAGTACCAAGAAAACTAAAAAGTAAAAAAATAAAATTAACCATTTTATAATGATTAGTTCAGTGTTTCTCAATGCCTCTATTACCCCTTTTCTGACATTTCATTACCCCAAAAGATGACCAGTTCCCATGAGCAGCTCCCCATTCTTCCCAGTCCATGGACTCATGTCCCATCTCTGGACTCTCCTGTCCGTGTGTGGCCTTGTGTGTCTGGAGTCACTGAGCACCAAGTCCCCAGGTCTGTCCACGCAGCAGATGTGTCTCCTCACTGCTGCCCGGGCCACGGAGCTCCCGTTGGATGGGCTGTTGCCGCTGTGTCCTCTGGCTCTGGTGCTGGCCGAGTGATCTTCCTGTGTGTGGACAGACATGAATCTGCAGGTTTTCTGGGAGTAGCTCCTTTGGGGAATCCCTGGAGTGGAGCTGCGGGGCCTGGTGGGGATGCGGGGTTGCCTTCCAAGGAGTCCCCCAGCCGTCTCCCCGGCAGCTACACCATGCCACCCTCCCTCCACACGTGGCCAAGTCTGGGTCACCCACAGCCTTGCGGGCGCCATGTTGCAGGGTTTTGACTGGGGAAGTTCTGTGGGAGTGAGGTGCTCCTAGTTGTACTCTTGGTTTGTGTTTCCCTGATGGTAGGTAACACCCAGGGTATCTTCGCACACTTGTGGCCACTGTGGGTCTATTGAAGTGTCTATTCAGTTCTCTGCTCCTTGGTAAACCACATTGTCTGCCGCTTTGCGACTGGGTCGTAATGACACGTTATGTCTTCTGGGTTCCTGGCCTTTGGACCTCATGGAACATCTGTGAACAGACGCCACAGCAGCCACCGCCCCACGACCCTCCCAGGTCCCCGACCCGTCATGCCTCACAGGCAGCAGTGGATGTCCCCTGCCGGTACTGTCTGCAGCGGAGGAGGCAGGTCTGGCTGGCTTCTTACTGAGGTTGCACCACACTGTGGCTGAGGCTCCCTCTTCTCCTTCCTGGGAAGGGTCTGGGTGATTGGAAAACAGGGCCTTCTGGGTTTGCAGGTGGGAGGGACAGGGGGGGCTGGGAGACGGAGTTGCCCCTACCCCATCTAGTGTCTCCCTCAGCCCTCTCTGCCCACCCCATAGGACAGAGCACCAGCCCTCTCTGCCCACCCCATAGGACACAGCAGCAGCCCTCTCTGCCCACCCCACAGGACAGTGCCTCAGCCCTCTCTGCCCACCCCATAGGACAGTGCCTCAGCCCTCTCTGCCCACCCCATAGGACAGAGCAGCAGCCCTCTCTGTCCACCCCATAGGACAGTGCCTCAGCCCTCTCTACCCACCCCATAGGACACAGCAGCAGCCCTCTCTGCCCACCCCACAGGACAGTGCCTCAGCCCTCTCTGCCCACCCCACAGGACAGTGCCTCAGCCCTCTCTGCCCACCCCATAGGACAGAGCAGCAGCCCTCTCTGTCCACCCCATAGGACAGTGCCTCAGCCCTCTCTGCCCACCCCATAGGACAGAGCAGCAGCCCTCTCTGCCCACCCCATAGGACAGAGCAGCAACCCCCTCTGCCCACCCCATAGGACAGTGCCTCAGCCCTCTCTGCCCACCCCATAGGACACAGCAGCAGCCCTCTCTGCCCACCCCATAGGACAGTGCAGCAGCCCCCTCTGCCCACCACAAGGACAGTGCCTCAGCCCTCTCTGCCCACCCCATAGGACAGTGCCTCAGCCCTCTCTGCCCACCCCATAGGACAGAGCAGCAGCCCTCTCTGCCCACCCCATAGGACAGAGCAGCAACCCCCTCTGCCCACCCCATAGGACAGTGCCTCAGCCCTCTCTGCCCACCCCATAGGACACAGCAGCAGCCCTCTCTGCCCACCCCACAGGACAGTGCCTCAGCCCTCTCTGCCCACCCCACAGGACAGTGCCTCAGCCCCCTCTGCCCACCCCATAGGACACAGCAGCAGCCCTCTCTGCCCACCCCATAGGACAGTGCCTCAGCCCTCTCTGCCCACCCCATAGGACACAGCAGCAGCCCTCTCTGCCCACCCCATAGGACAGTGCCTCAGCCCTCTCTGCCCACCCCATAGGACAGAGCAGCAGCCCTCTCTGCCCACCCCATAGGACAGAGCAGCAGCCCTCTCTGCCCACCCCATAGGACAGAGCAGCAGCCCTCTCTGCCCACCCCATAGGACAGAGCAGCAGCCCCCTCTGCCCACCCCATAGGACAGTGCCTCAGCCCTCTCTGTCCACCCCATAGGACAGTGCCTCAGCCCTCTCTGCCCACCCCATAGGACAGTGCCTCAGCCCTCTCTGCCCACCCCATAGGACAGAGCAGCAGCCCTCTCTGCCCACCCCATAGGACAGTGCCTCAGCCCTCTCTGCCCACCCCATAGGACAGTGCCTCAGCCCTCTCTGCCCACCCCACAGGACAGTGCCTCAGCCCTCTCTGCCCACCCCATAGGACAGAGCAGCAGCCCCCTCTGCCCACCCCATAGGACAGAGCAGCAGCCCCCTCTGCCCACCCCATAGGACAGAGCAGCAGCCCCCTCTGCCCACCCCATAGGACACAGCAGCAGCCCCCTCGGCCCACCCCATAGGACAGAGCAGCAGCCCACTCTGCCCACCCCATAGGACAGAGCAGCAGCCCACTCTGCCCACCCCATAGGACAGAGCAGCAGCCCCCTCTGCCCACCCAAGGACAGAGCAGCAGCCCTCTCTGCCCACCCCATAGGACAGAGCAGCAGCCCCCTCGGGCCTCAGTGCTGTCCTGGGCTTCCTTTTCCAGGAAGCTCCGAATGTCAACTCATGAATGGGAGAGAGCCGCCACTGTGCCCCAGGGTTCGTGGCCAGGGGCCTGGGCACGGCAGCGCTGTCTGCGTGGAGACTGGAGGCCGCTCTCCCAAGCTGCTGGCAGGGCAGGCGCCAGCACAGCAGGTGCCAGCTCTGAGGTGAGTGGAGAGTGAAGGCCCAGGAGAACCAGTGCCCGTGCCACCCAGCACGGCTGCACCCCACGCTGGCTCAGCCTGAGGTCCAGGGAAGACTGAGAGTCCACCTCTGGGAGACCGTGGGTCAGTGACAGCTCTGGAGCCACTGCAGGGGCCATCGGGGGACCCAGCTTTCAGTAGGAGGCAGAGAAGCCCAGTGAGGGAGTGGCCAGCAGGTGACCAGAGGCCCTCCCCGCCCCGTCCAGGGCAGGCTTCACAAGAAGCCCTATGGCACCTCCACAGTTGGCACAGTCCAGTTGGCCATGAGCCATGAAGCCAGGACCCTCCTGTGGATGGCCGCCTCCTCCTGTCATCCTGTCAGTCCGGGGCTGGCCACCCTCCCTCCCCTGCTACCTGAACCCCACCCGGGGTGAAAGTCGGGGCCCAGCTCCCGTGGCCTGAGGCGGCCTGCAGTGAGACCTGACCTGGTGACCTTCACATCCTCACTGTGCTGGGCTGGCGCCTGCTGAGTCTGTGGACTGAGCTCCCAACCCAGGAGCAGTTGGCCCAGGTCACAAGGCCAGTGGACAGCTGGGGACTTGAATCTCACCTCCTGTGCTCCCCATGACAGGTGAGGGTCCACTGGGGGTCAGAGGGGAGACAGGGCCCACCTGGGGGTCAGAGGGGAGACAGGGCCCACCTGGGGGTCAGAGGGGAGACAGGGTCCACCTGGGGGTCAGAGGGGAGACAGGGCCCACCTGGGGGTCAGAGGGGAGACAGGGTCCACCTGGGGGTCAGAGGGGAGACAGGGTCCACCTGGGGGTCAGAGGGGAGACAGGGTCCACCTGGGGGTCAGAGAGGAGACAGGGCCCACCTGGGAGGGTCAGAGGGGAGACAGGGCCCACCTGGGAGGGTCAGAGGGGAGACAGGGTCCACCTGGGAGGGTCAGAGGGGAGACATGGTCCACCTGGGGGTCAGAGGGGAGACAGGGCCCTGCCTGAGGTCAGAGGGGAGACAGGGTCCACCTGGGAGGGTCAGAGGGGAGACATGGTCCTGCCAGGGAGGGTCAGAGGGGAGACAGGGTCCACCTGGGGGTCAGAGGGGAGACAGGGTCCACCTGGGAGGGTCAGAGGGGAGACATGGTCCTGCCAGGGAGGGTCAGAGGGGAGACAGGGTCCACCTGGGGGTCAGAGGGGAGACAGGGCCCTGCCTGGGAGGGTCAGAGGGGAGACAGGGCCCTGCCTGAGGTCAGAGGCCACCTGGATGCCCATTGCCTCTGGCAGGTGGGAAGATGCAGGAGGGCATCAGGCTGAGCAGGAACAGGCTGACATGCCACATCACACAACAGGTGGGCCAAGCCCCAGGCCTCAGGTCCCTGCAGGTGAGATGGCAGTGGTCCTGCCCAGACAGCAGGGCAGGCTGGCCAGGGCAGCCCGGGGTCTGACCTCACTGGGGGCCACCCTGGGAGCAGGCCAAGTCGGGACCACTCACACAGAGGGAGATGATAAGTGAAGGGCTTGGGGCACAGAGCAGGGCCCAGGCCAGGCCAGGGGCTCTAGGGCCGGGGTGGCACACCCATCACGGCCAGCTCTGCAGGGCTCCCGTGGCCATGCGTCACAGGCCCATGCCTGTCCACAGAGAAGGGGCAGCGACGAGTGTGCACAGACAGCACAGGGCTCACGGTGACGCACAGCAGCCCTGGTGCACAGTGCACCCGGCAGTGGACCTGCGGTGCACCTGCTCACACACGTGGTCCTGACATGCATGACAGTCACGCTGCCCACACGGACTCGACGGTGACGTGCGCGTGCCTTCCTGGAATATGCCAGCACACAGATGCCATCAAGTGAGCACACAGGAGGCCCAGTGACAAGCGGCTGGCGGGGATGGGCAAGACAGCTCTCGTTGCCCTGGCAACACATCCTGGGCCAACCAGGCCTCCTTAGCGCTGCTCAACTGCTCAACTCAGCGGGTGGCGGGAGGGGGACTGCACTGGACCCTGACTCTGCACTTGGCTCCTGGGTGGCTCCCTGAGGAGTCTAACAGTCTGTGTCCAGGGCTGAGCAAGAACAGCTGGGCCTGGGGACCAAAGGGGCCGGGACCCAGCCTGGGGAGAGGGGAAATGGTGCTGCCCGGGCGAGGGGACACAGTTCCGCCCTTGGAGGACAAGGCGACACAGGGCCCTGGGAGGGCAGTGGGGGTCAGGGCCTGTCTGAAGAAGCTCAAAGGGCTGTGGTTGGAGTCAGTGGGGCCCACCCTGAGCCCTCAGCCAGGGGCAACCCGCCCAGTCCTGCGGGTTGCTCTTCGGAGGGTCCTCACTCAAGGCCGGCCAGCCCTGTCCTCTGCACCTCCCTTCCCCACCCATAAAGGGGCACACTCAGGGTGGGGAGGACAGAGGCAGCCTTCCCCACCCCAGCAAGAGGACGGGGCTGGAGGGCCCTCCTGGACCCTGCACCAGTGAGAAGCTGGGACCCAAGTGACCCTTCTGACCCTGAACCACCCGCCCGCTGACGCTGTGAGGACAAGAGGGATCCGCAGAGGAAAGACCCCTTCCCCAGGCCCAGGGACCCCGAGCGCTTCCAGATCTGAGACAGGGAAGGGGGCTTCCACACCCGCAGCCCCGCCCCAGGTCTCTGCAGCAACCATAGGAAGGGCGGGGGCCGGCCCAGGTGAGAAGCGGCGAGGGACAGGGTGAGGTGCCAGCCCACAGGTTCCAAGCCCTGCTGGGGGCTGCTGGACGGAGGAGCTGGTGAGGCTGCAGGTGTGGGCAGTGTCCCGGGCCCAGACGTGCCGGCAGGAGGCCTGGCATGTCCCCAGCGAGTTCCCCTCACTGTTAGACAGCAGAGCCAGCAGACCGCGGCCTCTGCACTCCTGAAACACCTTTATTGAACTAAAACAGCGTTGATAAACACACACGTGTGGGGGAGGCGCTGTGAGGATTGTCCACAGCCAACTTCAAACACACAGCTATCAAACAGTGCAGGGGTACACGAAACGGGGGCCCCAGGGAGAACCAGGAACAGGAGAGGTCAGAGTCCGAGAAGGGAGGCGTGTGGTTCCAAGCATTCAACCTCACACGGGCCTCTGCTTGCCGTCCCCACTGAAGGCCTGGGCCCTCGATGCTCCAGGAAGCAGAGAAGAGGGGACCAGGCAGGGACAAGCAGCTCCGGGCAGCCCCTCCTGGGACATGCAGCAAGAACAGGCTTGGGGTCCCGGGGAGTCTGCTCCGCACCTCCCTAGTGGGACTTGGAAATCTGGGGTCAGGAGGAACAAGGTGCACAAGGGCTGACAGCCAAGCAGGGGGCTCCACCGGGGTCCTACCGACTCACTGCCCACGGGCAGCCTGCCACACCGACTTGCGGAATGTGGGGGTCCCCACAGAAGTCCTTGGAGGGTGCACAGCCAACCCAGGGAGACCCATGGCCAGCCAAGAACCCTGTGAAGAACCAAGTCAGGCCGGCCCAAGACAGCCCAACCACATGACATGTGTGGGGGATGGCTGACCCAGGGGTGGCCAGCAGGCAGGTGGACGATCCCCAGGGACCTCGAGGGGCCACAGGCAGAGCGTGGCAAGAACTCCACTGCGGCAGGCTCCAGGCACTCCCCCGGGAACAGCTCTACTTCCTGCACCAGAAGCAGGGGCTGAGCAGAGCCTGGGGGAGCAGAGCCGGCCGCAGGGGCTGCAGGTCACCCCGGTTCCTCCTCCAGGCCCTCCCGGCTCTAGACACAGGGAGGGGCACCCCTGCCCTTCACTTGGGGGCCCAGGAGGGCGTCAGGCACTGCTCCCTGGGTGTCTGGGCAGAGCGGAGTGCAGCCAGGAGGAGCAGCAGAGGCCAGGCTGAGCTCAGCCCCAGGGCCCCGGCCACCTCTGGACTCCCAGACCCTGAGAGCCTCGGTCACTGCCCGGGAGAGGGGAGGGGACGTTCAGCTGGGAAGCAGCCCACCCTCCTCCTCCAAGAGGGTCATTTCACGAAAAATCACATTCTGATCTCCACTGGGATCCAAGAAACCCCCAGGGGCATCGAGCCAGGCCCACCTCCCTGTCTGCCCTGGCCCCCAGAAGCACTGTGGTCAGGCCCACGTGGAGGAGAGGGCTTCTCCCTTGCCCCTCACAGGAAGGGAAGCAGGGAGGTGAGGGGCAGCTCCTTCTCCCCGAGCAGCGTGTCCCGCTTGAGGCTGCTGCCCTTGTTGACCACCTTGATCCTGAGGGCCAATTTCCGGACACTGGCGGGCCCCAGGCCATCAAAGAAGAAGTCCTCGTTGAAGACCGGGTGGCGGCTGTTCTTGATGATGGTGCTGCGCTGCTTCTGCAGCTTGCCCGGCACCAGGCACAGGCCCACGCAGCAGTTGATGCTGCGGCCGTCGTAGGGACGCTCGTAGAGGCCCTCTGCGGCCAGCAGGCGCACCCGCAGGCGGGCCTGGGCTGCCTCGTACTCGGCCAGCAGCCGAACACTGCCCCTGGGGCCCATCCGGACCGTGTGCTCCCCTCGAGGTGCCTGGCCCGACTCGGGGCCCGGTTCGGGAGCCGCCCGGCGGGTCAGGCGGCGACGGACTCCAGGGCTGGTGTCTGGCGTGCTGTCGTCAGCCGACAGGGAGCCGTGGCGGCCCACGGACTGCTTCAGCTGGCTCACCTTGGCCTGGCCATCCTGGGCGAAGCCTTTGAGCAGCGACATGGAGCGGGACAGCAGCGGGGATCCGAAGGGGGAGGACTCGGCTGAGGATCCTGTGTCACTCTCCCCACCGCTGAAGTAGCGGCTGGGGCTCATCAGGGCCGCCCCGGCCTCCCTGGGCCCCCCTTCGCCCCCGTGGGCCCTGGTGCCTGCCCGCGAGCGCCCCGTGCCCGGGGAGCCCACCTGGGCCAGGGCCCCATGCTCACTGTGGAAGAGGGACTCCTTGCGCCTGGTGTGGGGGCTCTCAGCCAGCGTGGCGAAGCCGTAGGACGTCTGGGCCTTGGGCACCGAGGGCAGGGACATGGCTCCCTGGGTCTGGGGGTCAGCGCCGGTGGCCTCCTCGGCGGGCCAGTCCTCCGCACTCTCTATCTGGATGACGTGCCTGGTGGCCGCCTTCAGCAGGCTCCGGCTCTCTGCAGCCAGCTTGGCGGGCAGCCGGGGGCTCCGGGGTGAGCAGCGGGGTGCGGCCGTGGCCAGGTTCTGTTCCGAGGTGGACGGGCCCAGCTCGGCAGGCCCCTCTGCCTCGGCGGGGGCAGAGGGCAGCTTGGGAGGGATGAAGAAGTCAGGGATCTTGTCGGGTGTCAGCACGTTGCTGTACCGGGGCCCCTTGGAGGCCTTGTCCCCCGACTCGCCCCCAACTCCCCGGGCGGCACCAGGTTCCGCGGACCCGCGAAGCCGGTCCAGAAACCACATGTTGTTTTTCCTCATGGAGCGGTCAGCCCGGAGCCAGAGGAGCGCCGCAGGCCTGGGAGGAGAAGCCGGGGTCAGGGGCGGTGCGGGATCCCAGGGGCAGAGGGGAGGAGGGTGTCGCTCTGGGGTGTCCCGCCCGCCCCTAGCAGGGGTGGCGCGCCCCTCCCGGGCAGGGCGGAACTTGTGGGCAGCGGCCGACGGCGGGGAGCCCCGGAGGCCGAGGCCCTCCCCCAGCCACCCCGTGGGAGGTCCCGGGGCGCACCTGCCCTGGGGTGGCCGCCAGCGCCGGCCCCGCCCCCGGCCCCCGCCCACCTGTGGCTTCTCCGGACGCGGCGCCGGCGCTGGGGCGGGGGCGGCTGGGGTCGGGGCGGGCGCCAGCCCCCGGCCCCCGGCCTCGCGCGGCGCGGGCCGGACGGCGCGGACCTCACTCACCGGGCACGGGACAGGGACAGGGACGCAGCTGGCGACTCGCAGGCTCGGCGCAGGCCCGGGCGCAGCTCGAGCGGCCGCAGCGAAGCGCCCGCAGCGCGGAGCCGCCCACCGCGCCGTATTCCTCCGAGTGCGGCCGCCGCGCGGGGCGGAGCCTCCCGGTCCGGGGTGGGGGGCTGCGAGCGGCGGAGCGGCGGGGTCCTCTCCCGACCCCCCCGACCCCCGCCAGCGTCGGACCAGGCCTCGCGGCAGCAGGGGGTCCTCCTGCTCTCCCTCCCCAGGATGTGGGGGAGAAGTGCACTCAGACGTGGCTGGGGGACTGCGAATTGGAGTAACGGTTCTGGAGATTCCCCAGAAAATCTGGAATGTTTGCCACGGAACGACCATGTGGCCCAGCTATCCCACTCCTCGGTTTAGGCCCCAAGGTCTTAAAATTGGTGGACTGTAGTGAGTCAGCTACATCAATGTTCATAGCAGCTCAATTCACCATAGCTGAGCTAGGGAACCAACCGAGGTGCCCTTCAATAGATGAAGGCATCAAGAAAATGGGGTACCTAGACACAAAGGAATATTACTCAGCCATAAAGAATGAAATTATGGCATTTGCCAGTAAATGGTTGCAAATGGCTAAGTGAAATAGGCCAATCCCAAGAAACCCCAGGCCAAATATGTCTCTGATCTGTAGCTGCTGACTCACAATGGGGTGGGGTGGAGGTTTACCAGATGGGGCAGGGGAGAATGGGGAGAAAGGAGGGGGTATGGGAATGGGATAGACAGTGGAATGAACTGGCCCTCACTTTCCTATGGTCTTATATGAATATACCACGGGTGAAACTCCACATCCTGGACAACCACAAAAACGGGAAGTTACACTCCATGTACATAGAATATGATATTCTACCATCCTGTGCACCTAAAAAGAACAAAGGCATAAATAAGCCAAAAGAAGAAGCCCAATCGTCACTGCCCTGTGGCATCTGCACGGCCCCCAAGGGCCCACGGGCTGCCCCTGCTCTTCAGGTCAGGGTGGCTGAGGCCCTGCTGGCTGGGTCAGTGGCCTGGGTGCTGGGAGATCCTGAGGGAGGTGAGGCCCCCAGCCCTGTGCCCCAGACGGGGGTGCCACGCGTGCAGGTGGTGGCTCCCTGGCCACACGACGGAGGGGCCACGCCACTGGCAGGTGCACCAGGGAGGGCCAGCTGGGGCTGAGGCCAGGCCAGGGCAGCGCCGAGACCTGCCCCAGTGGCCTGCCAGCCAGCCCACTCCACCTCCGACCTCACCTGGCCCCCGGCCTCAGGGTCCTGGCCTGGAACCCAGGCACCACTTCCCCTCAGTCTCCCTGCCAGGCAGCCAGATGGCGGGTGGCCAGGACCCACTGGAGCGGCAGACACGGCACCTCCTCAGATCAGAGATTCCCCAGGAGCCTGCCGCTGAGCAGCCTCTGTCCATCCCTGGACCAGGCGTCGCGAGAGCCTAGGGTCCAGATGGGGAGCGAGGCTGTCCCAGCTCTGCTCACCCAGACATGGCCACGGCCTCCCCGTGCTACCCCCCAGGACACCCCACGTACCCCAGAGGCGGGCCACTCCCCACTCCAGGGAGCCTGATATTCCCCCACTTCTGACTGAGGCTGGGCAGAGGCCCCCTGCCTGCTGGGCCAGTCCCTGGGCGGAAAGTGTGGAGGTCTGGTCCTGGCCACGGCCCCAGGCCCCACCTGGCACAGTGGAGCCTCTGGTAACTGTTTTCCAGACACAGGGAGAGGTTTGACGCACAGCAGGACCCTCAGCCCAGGCCCTGTCCTGCAGGAGATGCCCACGGCCTGGGGAGCCTCCAGGCCCCTGGCGCGGCACAGAGGGGGTGGCCAAGTCAGGAGGGCCAGGCTGGTCTTCTGGTGACACAGCAGGTCTGAGTCCGGGGGGCTCACCCTCCACCACTGCCCAGGTGCCCAGGCAAGGAAGGGACGGTCCAGAAGGACACCAAGCTCCTTGTAGCTGAGCAGCTCTGGAAAATAACCTGGAATGCTCCGCTAGGGCTCCGGCCGTGCCCACACTCCCCACGTGTGACTCTGGGCAAGCGTCCAGATCCTCCTGTGCCTCAGACCCCGAATCTCACCTCAGCCCCAGGCCAAGCACAAGACGCCCAGGCTGAGTGTCTGGCAGACGCTGCTGTCGGGAACAGCCTCCCAGCCAGGGAGGTACTGGCCCGGGCCTGGCGGGCCCACCCCACCTCCCTCTCCTGGCACCTGCCACACTTGGGGGCTTGGAGACTGAGCCAGAGACCCCACATCTGCCTGTTGCCCCTACGGCCCCCACCCTGGGGGGCACTAGGGGCGGCCCTTCAAGCCGGCTCACTCTGCCCATCAGTCAGCAGACGAAGGCTCTGCTGGCCCGGGAGGCCCCCTGCCTCCTTCTGCACAACCTGGGGCTGACGGAGCGTGGAGACCGCAGGGCGCCCCAAGCCATCTCCTGGGGTTCAGAGCCTGGCAGGAGAGAGAGGGCGCATCCTCCACAGGCTGCGTGGCCCGGAATCCCGACCCCGAGGTGGGGGCCGGAGGAGGAGCCTTCCGGGACAAGGCCTGAATCCACGGCTTCCCGGGCAGCCCCAGCACAGGCCCAGAGGAAGGGCAGCCCACGGCCAGTCCAGAGAGGCCATGGCACCCCTGCGGCGCCATCAGGCGACACCACTGTCTGCCCCGTTGGTGGTGGGGAGGACCCCAGGCCAGGCTTCTGGGCGGCCCCGGGGCACTCCCACCCACAGCAAGCCCTCCTGTCCCCTGGGGCGAGACCCACAGGCAGTCCAGGGAAGGACAGCAGCTCGTCCAGGCTGCTCAGAGCCAGACTTGACCCCAGGACTCTCCTTTCCTCTATGTCCCCCACCCCAAATCTCCCTGAGGCCCAGGCCAGGGCCAGGAGTGTCTGTCGACTGGGCAGTTGAAGGTAGAAAGGGGCCGGGCCGGAGAGCCTCTAGGGCCAGCGTCTGGGCATCAGGCCCCTCACCCACATGGCCCCTGGGGCACCCCAGCCCAGCAAGCCGGAGGGCGTGTTGGGGCGGGGCCTGCTCTGCCACCCAGCTGTGTGGCTTCCTCTTGTTCTCAGCTGCAGAGTAGGGAGGACACGGGCCTCCCTGCAGGAGGATGGGGTGGGGGTGAGGCCTGCGCCTTGGAGGAACCAGGGCTGTGGGTAAGGAACAGGGCACATGAGCTCTAGTCCACAAGTGCCCTGCTGTGACACTGCCCAACACTTCCGGCAGACCCCAGATCTCCGCCCCAATTCCTTCCCTGTCAACTCCAAACCTCCCACCCAAGGATCTCTCAGCACCCCAGGCCTAAAAGACCCAGCAGCTCCCCCCTGGCACCAAGCCTCACTTCAAGCTGTGTCCTCTACCCTGCACCCTCTGATCTTACCTGCAGCTACACTAGTCAGCCTTGTTTCCTAAACATGTCAGACTCCACACACCACAGGGCCTTTGCACCTGCTGCCAGTGCTGCACAGAACTCCACCCCTGTTCTTGAGTCTCTCCCATTCATCTTCCAATTATAGTCCCTGTGTCATTCCCACAAAGAAGCTCTCCAGATTGCTTCGGTTCTCTGAATTCCAGGACTTTCTCCTTTTCACAGATGTCACTATAGATTTAATGATCAATGTCACTTAAATTAAACCATGAGGGCAGGTCTGTCTTGGGCACTTTTGCATCCCTGTTGTCCACCAGAAGTACTGGCAGATAAGAGGTGCTCAATGAAGACATGTTAAAGGAAGTTGGGTGGATGGTTGGGTGAGTGGGTGGGTAGATGAATGGATGGACAAATGGTGGATGGATAGAAGGATAATGGATGGATGGATGGAGGGTGGAAGGATTGATGGTGGATGGATGGAAGGTGGAAGAATTGATGGTGGATGGATGGAAGGTGGAAGAATTGATGGTGGATGGATAGATTGTGGATGGAAGGTGGATGGATGGATGGTAGATGGATGGGATGGATGGATAGATGGACTGGAAGGATGGTGGATAGATGGATGGGTGGTGGATGGATAGATAAGTGGTAGATGGATGGATAATGGATGGACCGTGGATGGGTAGATGGATGGATGGCAGATGGATGGGATAGATGGAAGGTGAGAGGATTGGTGGTGGATGGATGGATGGTGGGTGGGTGGATGGATTGTCGATGGATGGATAATGGATGGTTGGAAGGTGGATGTATGGGATGGATGGAGGATGGATGGATGGATTAATGGAGGATGGATGGATGGATAGATTTGAGGTAGATGAATGGTGGGTGGATGGATTGTGGATTAATGGGTGATGGATGGGTGTGGATGGATGGATGGATGGTGGATGATGTGGATGGGTGGATTATGGGTGGATGGATATGGATAGATGGATGGTGGATGGATAGATTGGATGGTGGATAAATAGTGGATGGATGGATGGATGGTGGATAGATGAATGGATGGATGGATGAATGGATGATGAATGGATGGGGTGGATGGAGGGTGGAAGGATTGATGGTGGATGGATGGATGGATGGTATGGATAATGGGTAGAAGGATGGTTGGATGGATGAATGATGGATGGATGAATGGATGATGAATGGATGGGGTGGATGGAGGGTGGAAGGATTGATGGTGGAATGGATGGATGGATAGACGGATGGATGGATTGATGGATGGTAGGTAGATGGTATGGATAATGGGTAGAAGGATGGTTGGATAGATGAATGATGGGTGGATGAAAGGATGATGGATAGATGGGGTGGATGGAGGGTGGAAGGATTGATGGTAGATGGATGGATGGATAGATGGTAGGTGGATGGTATGGATAATGGGTAGAAGGATGGATGATGGATGGATGGGGTGGATGGAAGGTGGAAGGATTGATGGTGGATGGATGGATGGATGGATGGTAGGTGGATGGTATGAATAATGGGTAGAAGGATGGTTGGATAGATGAATGATGGATGGATGAATGGATGATGAATGGATGGGGTGGATGGAGGGTGGAAGGATTGATGGTGGATGGATGGATGGATGGATGGATGGTAGGTGGATGGTATGGATAGTGGGTAGAAGGATGGTTGGATGGATGAATGATGGATGGATGAATGGATGATGAATGGATGGGGTGGATGGAGGGTGGAAGGATTGATGGTAGATGGATGGATGGATAGATGGTAGGTGGATGGTATGGATAATGGGTAGAAGGATGGATGATGGATGGATGAATGGATGATGGATGGATGGGGTGGATGGAGGGTGGAAGGATTGATGGTGGAATGGATGGATGGATAGACGGATGGATGGATTGATGGATGGTAGGTAGATGGTATGGATAATGGGTAGAAGGATGGTTGGATAGATGAATGATGGGTGGATGAAAGGATGATGGATAGATGGGGTGGATGGAGGGTGGAAGGATTGATGGTAGATGGATGGATGGATAGATGGATAGATGGTAGGTGGATGGTATGGATAATGGGCAGAAGGATGGATGATGGATGGATGAATGGATGATGGATGGATGGGGTGGATGGAGGGTGGAAGGATTGATAGTGGATAGATGGATGGACGGATAGATGGATGGTAGATGGGTGGAAGGTGGACGGATGGTGGGTGGGTGGTGGGTGGATAGAGGGTAGAAGGATGGATTGATGGATGGTGGGTGGATGGAGTGTGGAAGGATTAATGGTGGATGGATGGAAGGAATCAGTGGAATGGATGGATGGATGGAGGGTGGAAGTATTAATGATGGATGGATGGATGGATGGATAGATGGAATGGATGGATCAAGGGTGGAAAGATTGATGATGGATGGTGGATAGTTGGAGGGTGGAAGGATGGATGGATGGATGGTGGATGGACAGAGGATGGAAGGATTGATGGTAGATGTATGGATGGAAGGTGAATGGATGGATGGAAAGTGGAAGGATGGATTGATGGGTGGTGGAGGATGGTAGATAAATGGGTGAATGGGGAATAGATGGATTGATGGATAGTGGATAGATGATGGATAGATGAATGGATGGTGGATGGATGGATGATAGATGGATGATGAATGGAGGATGGATAGAGTGGATGGTGGATTGATCAATGATGGATGAATGGTGGATGGATGGATGTGGAGGATGATCAATGGATTAATCAATGATGGCTGAATGGTGGATGGATAGATGGTGGCTGGATGGATGGATAGATGGTGGCTGGATGGTTGGATGGTGGATGGCTGGATGGCTGGGTTAATGATGGATGGCTGGAGTGGTGAGTGAACTGGTGGCTCTGGGTCTCCAGGTGTCTGACCCCAGCCTGCCAGAGGTGGGTCCTGAGCACATCTGCAGCTCTGGGGAGATGTGCAAGGCGTCTCCACAGAGACCAGCGATGCGAGTGCACAGGGCTGAATTCACTTTATCTTGGAGTGGAAACAGAGGTGTTGGGGGCCAGCCCACAGGTAGGGTAGCTCCCAGCCAGGTCCCTGGCCCACTGTCTGCGCCCCAACAGCCCCAAGGCCAACCTGGGTCCCTGGGCCTCCACTTGGATGCCCACCAGGGAGCCCTGGCCTGGCCTCTGGAACCCACCAGAACCCCTCCGTGTGGACGTGGGCCCACAGTAGAGGCTGCGGCCATTCCCAGGGTGAGTTACAGATTCAAGTGTCCGGTCCAGGTCCACGGCTGGGAGGGGAAGGCAGGGCAGCTGCTGGGCACGTCTTGGTGGGCAGTCACATCCCTCCTCCTGTACCAATGGGCCGGGGGCTTCCCAGGTGCCACTGTGACCACCATGGCCCCAGGCTGCCCCACCCAGTGTCAGTGAGTGGCCTGGCCTGAGACGCCCGAGCACCTTATTCCCTGCCAAACAGTCAACGTGCCGGCGCTCCTCAGCTGGAAAGGCAGCCCGGCCAGGACAGGAGTCCAGTCCACACCAGGGCCAGGAACCCTCGCGCTCCAGGGACACACGCCAAGTCCAGCCGGAAGGAGACGGCTGCCTACCATGGGGCAGAGGCTGCGTTTTGGTGCGTTTCCTTTAAAGGCAGAAAGGGTCTGTCTTTGGGTCACAGCCCTCGCTGCAGGAGCCTGGCAGCAGGTGGGGCTCAGGCAGGGGGCGTTCCAGAGGCTCATGCGGAGGAAGGAGCAGCAGTGAGGAGGTGTTCCGGCCGAGAGGTCCGAGGGACGGCGAGCACCACAAGGCCACGACAGGGCACCTGGGCAGCAGCAGAGCCAGGGCCTGCAGGCAACAAGGGAAGGCGAGTGAGCCACGCAGGACCAGGCCGCCTCGACTCTGCCTCCTCTGAACCACAGGGCCTCAGTGATGGCCATTCTAGGGACCTCTGGGGCAGAGCAGCTTGAGAGAGATGGGGACCTGAGAGGGACCTGGAGAGGTACCGAGAGAGGGCAGGTCCCTGAGACCTCAGGCCGCGACAGGCTGGGACTCCCTCATGCTCCTGCTGTGTGGCCCAGGGGAATGCCTTCACCTTCCTGAGCCTGTGAGAGGGAGGGCCGCCACCACTGCTGCCCAGTCCCACACCCAGGGGAAGGGACACGGGAGCTCTGCACACGCAGAACACACGGACGGGCCACCCCGAGTCTGGCCTGGTGGGAGCAGGGAGGGGCCGCCTGAGTTGGGGAGGCTGATACAGGAAAGGGGACAAGAAGGAGAAGGTTGTCATGGGGACAGGAGAGCAGCTTGACCTGGCCAGCAGCTGGGCCAGGAAAATTCCACAGTCCCCTGCGGTCCCCTCCTGCCCCACTTGGGCGCCCAGATCCCTAAAACCAGCCTCTCCTTCGCCTGCCTCGGCCCAGCCCCCACCTCACCCCAGAGCCCTTCTCCTGCCAGAGACCCTGGGGGCTCCAGCCCCCCCCCATCAGACTCCACTGCAGGCCCCTAGGCCACCCACCCACAGCTCCTGGGCCCCGCCTGGTGCTGAGCCCCTCCCCGGCTGCTCCCACCCTGTCCCAGCTGTCCTCCAGGGCAGCCAGGAGGGAGGTCAGGCCCAGGGGGGTGGGGGCGGGGTGCGCACCCTGCTCAGGGCTCCCGCGGGACCACCCCACGCAGGTGCAGCTCGCTCTCGGCGGCCACGATGGGTTGCCCGTTCTGCAGGTGGTAGGCAATGAGGTGGCTGATGCTCTCGAACAGCACGTCCTTTGTCCGCACCTGCAGGACCAGAGACCTGGCATCAGTGCTCGGGGGCTGGTCCAAGAGGCCAGCCCCTGCCCTGTCCAGGCCTGCTGACCGGCATGCTCCCCTCGGGGCCCATCTGCAGCACAGTCAGAGCCACTGGGTCAGAGGACTCCAGGTGGGGCCACAGAACAAGCCTCAGAGCTCAGAACCCCAGAAGGACATGGGCTCCGAGCCAGCAGGACCTGGGCCGCACTTCCCACAGGGCGCGGAGGGGCGGCCTCTCAGAGGTCCTGACAGGTCCCAGCCCAGAACCCGAGAGCGTCTGGACTCCCCAGGGGGCCCCTCCATCCAGTTACTGGTGTCCTGATAAGAAGAAAGGACCAGGGACATCCAGGAAGACGGACAGCACTCGGAGGTGCAGGCCATGGGCATGGGAGATGGATCTACTAGCCCAGGGCAGGAGGCCTGCGGGCAGCCGGCACCCACCAGGAGGTGGGAGGGGCCTGGCCCAGATGTCCCCCCCAGGACTCGGCCCTGCCCGCACCTCGGGTTGGCACTTCAGCCTCCAGAAGGTGGGAGAACAAAGGCTTTAAGCCGTACGGTTGAGAGCCACTTGCTGAAATCGCCCAAGAAAGTGATACACCCCTGAAATCTTAGACTCGAAAGTCAGTCTCCAGTGCCAACACCTGCACTCAAGGAGGGGACATGTCACTGAGTCAGATGACGGATGCCCGGGAAGAGCCTGGCCAGCGCTCAGCGGCTGAGCCACGCCGGCCAGGACACAGCGTCTCCACCTGCAGAGCACCTGAACTCATGCAGGAGTCCATTAAAGGAAACGGAACAGGCCTGGACAGAGCTGGCCCATCCCACGCTAGGCCGGAAGGGAGGCCTGAGAGTGGGTCAGGGAGGGCTGGCACCTGAGTACCTGACTGGCAGGAAAGCGTGTGGCACTTCTGAGGTGGCTTCCACCCCAGGGGACCCTGCCTATGAGGCCAGAGGCCTGTGGACGCTGGAAAATGCCTGACACTGGAGCTCCCCATAAACTAGAAAATGCTTTTAAACTGAAAAGCGTTCAGAAACTGGAGGTGACAAGATCTCACTTGCTTAAAGCCACTGTAAAATGCACCAGGAGGATAGAGAGAAAACTCCCGATAAACAATGCAGATCAAAGACACAACGGATGACCTAAAAACCCAGATTCCAGCTGGACACGGGGGTGCACACCTGTTCTCCCAGCAGTTTGGGAGGCTGAGGCAGGAGGCTCAAAAGTTCAAAGCCAGCCTCAGCAGCCTCAGCGAAGCCCTAAGCAACTCAGTGAGACCCCGTCTCTAAGTAAAATACAACATGGGGCTGGGATGCGGCTCAGTGGGCGAGGGCCCCCGAGTTCAGTCCCCAGTAACCCCCCCAAGCCCTCCAGATCCCAGAGCTGTGGATGGGACGGGGAGTGTCTGCAGCTGGCCCCTCCTCACCCCACCAGCCCCAACAGCAGGACCTCAGGGGCGGGGCACAGGTGCCTCCCGGGAAGGATGAAGAGGCCCCCTGCAGGCCCTGGCACGGGCAGCACTGGTGTCCCCCAAGCCCTCTCTCCACTGGAAGCAGCTGAGGGTCCTGCAGAGCAGCCTCCAACACCCTCCTGCAGCCCGGAGGCCACCCAGCCCCGAACCTTACCACACCTTCGGGGTCCACCAGCAGCAGGTGCTTGGGCTGCCCGGCCTGCATGCCCGTGAGGACATACTGCCCAGGGTTGGTGACACTGTCACGCACCAGGAAGTCCCCGTCCACACGGAGCAGCTTCTCCGCTGCCCGCCGACTCATGCGGCCATGGTACCAGGGCTCCTGCCGCAGCTGTTCCTCTGTGGGGGCAACTGGGGCCCGCCGGGTGGGGGGGCTGGGCCACTGGTCCTCCGGGGGAGGCAGGGGTGCCGCCCCACCCCCCACCGAACACGCGTGCAGCTTCAGGGCGTCCTCGAAGGGCCCTGTGGGCAGGACGGGGGCACGTGGGCGCCTCCTCCGGGTCAGGAGGGTGCGGCCCCAGGGTGCCTCGGAGCGGGCAGTCTCAGAGAGCCTGACCGGCCTCCCTGCCCAGGGCAGGACAGCCCAGAACCCGGGACCCAGGGGGCACTGAAGAGGCACCCCCACTCATCCTTACGGCAGCGTCAGAAGAAACAGGGCAGAACAAGTGGGCTTCCCGCAGGCCCCCACAGTGCCAAGGAGGAGGGGCTGCCGGGCACAGGGGAGGGGAGACACTCCAGGCCTCTTTCCCAGGGAACAGGACAGGCCCCACTGTCACACTCGCCCTGTCCGCGGAGACCCCTGTGGGACTGAGGATCCCCCGGGAGCAGCGGTGCCTCTCCCTGTGGACTGCAGTCACCCTGGGCAGGGTGGTCCTCACCGAGTAGGAGGGTCCAGAGGCAGGAGCAGGGCTCCCCAGAGGGCAAGGCCATTCCCCATGGAAGGCCCCAGGGCGGCCCAGCTACAGACCCCACAGACAGGCCCTGAGCAGGTCGGCCGGCCCCACCCGCGGGCTCCGTGGAGAGGGGCCCCCACCTACGCATGTCAAACAGGTCCTTCTTGGGGCTGTCCTCGGGGGGCAGGGGCGCAGGGTCCCCGGGTTCTGCGCCGTCCAGGCCCTGGGTGTTGACGTACAGATGGTCCTCGTAGTCCCGTGGCCCCCGGGCGTCAGCCTGCACATAGCCGTCCCCCGGCTGGGCTGGGAAGGTGGGCAGGGGCAGGGGTCAGTGGGAGTCAGGGCAGCAGCAGGACCCGCCCCTTCCTCGCCCCCAGGGGTGACATTTCTGAATGCCCCCAGCGCTCTCACAGCTGCAGGGCCACCGCCGCTCAGAGCCTGTCACTGGTCCTGCGGCCTCTCCTGCCCCACCTGGTGGCCAGCGGGTGCCAGGCTGTTCGACCTCGGCCAGGGGTGGCCGCCCTCGTGTCTGGTTTTGTGTTTTTCTCAGGACTGAACCCTGGGCAGGGCGTCATGAGGTGGCAGCATCTCATCATGTCACTACTCTGGGGACCCCTGGGCTCCCATCCCTGCGCTCTGCTGCCCTGGGCACAGGCGAGGTAACGGGCCCCTCTGCAGCTCCCTCTTCCCCTGTCAAGCGCCTCCCTCTGGGAGGAGGGAGCTCAGTGCCAGACCAGGGGCCTGTGTGACAGTGGCGAGAGGTCAGCCTGCGCGGCACAGGAGACCGCTCACGCCCCAGGCAGGGGCCCCCTGCCACCACGGACTCGGAGCACAGGTGGCTCCAGCATGCACGGAAAGTTCCGGAACCTCGAGAAGACCCTGGCCACGAACAGAGGCTGCAACTGGGGAGGGGGCTCCCCCGGCCCAGGCATTTTGGCACTTTGAACCACGTGACCAGAGTCGTCCCAAGTCCCAGGAGATCCCTCCAGGGGAGGGAGAGAGGCACATCCCCGCAGACACCACCCAGCCTCCGTGTGCCCCGGGGTGACCCGCGGACGGGGGACGGTCCCGGTGGGAGGCAGCACAGGTCCTACCTGACCCCGAGGGACCCAGGCCCCACTGCAGGCCGCAGGCGTCTCTCCAGGCAGATGAGCCCTGAAGGAGACAGACAGGACCCTGGTACCGCCAGCCCCCTCCCCCCAGCCCCCGTCTCCCGCCCAGCCCGGACCTGGGCCTCAGCTCTGGGGCGCCCTGGCCTCGGGCTCCTGGGTGTCACCGCCTCCGCGGCTGCCCTGCCGAAGGCCGCCACCCTCCTGCTGCCGCACCCCTGCTGAACTGCCCGGACCCTCTGCTCTGCGCTCCTGGGCGTCCCCCAGCCCAGCCCCGCTGCTTCCTCCGGACAGGCCAGGCCCTCTGAGTGACTGGCTCTGGGGTCCTGCTCTTGGTGGTGACGGGGTCAGTTCTGTCCCTGCCTGTCCACCAAGAGGGGCTCCCGCCCACCCCACTGCCAAGGCCAGAGGAGGTCCGCAGCAGGCCCCAGGCCAAGGCCTTGGTGGACCATGAAGGACAAGAGGGGGAGTGACGGTGAGCACAGAGGCCCCAGGACTGAGGCCACAGGAGAGGCAGGGGTCAGGTCCAGGGGTCTGTCCCCACCCCAGAACCCAGGCTGACCTGGCTGAGGGCCCCGAGGGTGCAGGGATGGGTGGCTGGGAGCCTGGAGTCCACCAGACCACCCGGGGGTGGCTCCTTGCCCGGGATGCTGTTGTAGTAATCGTGTCCCTCGGCCTCCTCCTCGTCCCCCAAGGCCGACTCCTCCAGCCCAGTCAGCCTGGGGGCAGAGCAACCACTGAGCTGGAGGGTCGAAAGGGCAGTGGGACCTGGCCCACCAGGACCTGCCGTGAAGCGCTCCACCGTCCCCCTGGGATGCGGAGGCGGCACCTTCTCCGAGCCAGCCGCTCCTCACCCACCCGGGCCACCAGGCAGCAGAGGGTGACATGTCTGGTGGTACCTGGACACAGGATGGGGTGGGGTCCCTCAGACCGCAGACGCCCTTGGGCCCCGATCGCCTGGGGGGACTCGTCCACTGCAGCAGTGTCCTGGGGGCTCACTCTGCCCTGCCACTCACTTGCCTGTACATGACTGGGCTCCCAACACGAAGGCGTGTGTCCCCTGGCTCCCTGGCCGCGGCCAGCCCGCTGTCCCACAGCGGGTTCTCACACCTCCAGGCCGTGAACCACCCGGGGGCACTGTGCCGCAGGTGAAGGTGTGGCAGGGAGAGCTGGGGCACCTCCAGCGACTCCTCCAGCCTGCTGTGGCCGGCAGGGCTGTCCGGCCCCGGGCAGGGCACCGTAGCCTCAGCCTCGGCTGGACAGATGCTTTGGGGACCTGCTACTTACACTTGGCCCCCCGCCCTGGGAGGGAGAAGACACGTCCTCCGTGGGGACCTTCCCGGGGCCGAGGGCAGGAGGGCAGAGCGGGCCCCTGGGTGGGGGTGGCCTCACCTCTCAGGGGGCACGGCTGCCATGGGGGGGCCATGCAGGTACTGCTTGAAGCGCAGCTCAAAGGCCTGGCCCACGGTGCCGATCACGCTCTGCGCCAGACCCTCACAGCACTCCAGGATGTGGCAGGCTGGGGACAGCAGGGACCTGGTGACCTGGCTCCCCACCAGGCCCCCGGGGCCAGCCTCCCACTGGGCCTCACCTCTCTGGTTGATGGGGTCCTTGGCGACATAGGCCACGTAGTCCAGCATGTCCTGGGGAGAGGCGGAGGCTCAGCTGGACCTGCCTGGCCACACCACTGGGCCCAGGCCCCCCAGGCAGGTCTGGGGAAAAGCAACCGGGTCCGGAGGGCGCGCGCCCTTCCCGCTGGGCCTTACCGTGTCGCCGCCTGAGGCGAAGGAGATGGACTGCATGTGGTGGGTGGCCACGACCTGGGGGAGGAAGGTCACCAGCTGCTGCCAGGCAGGACCCGCCACCCGGCCCTGGGCGGGGCAGAGCTGTGGGGGGCGAGAAGGCAGGGGCAGGGGCGCAGGTTCCCCTACCTGGCACCCACCACGGCTGGACCCGGTCACCAAGACCACCAAGTCCCACCAGGACCTTTGGCCCTGGAGGATGGGGCCCGGGCTGAGGGAGGGTGTGGTCAGGTCTGGTCACCAGGCTGCCTGCACTGGTGGACACCTCCCACTGCACCTCCAACACACAGCCACAGAGACACGGGGACACACAGCCATGGTGCCGCACCCCAGCAGCCCCTCCCACGCACTGTCCGCCTCCTTTGCTTATTTGCATTCATTTGCATGGACCTGCCTCATCTGCCACCTGTCACTCAAGCCCCTTCAGAGCCCAGTGATGGTCAGGCAGGCCGTGTCCTCCCACCAAAAGTCCATTCCTCAGCCTCATGGAGTCCCCTGCCTTCCAGGGCACCCCGCCATGCTGCTCTCTCTGGCGGCCTGAGAGCCCTCTGCAGGACCACGGTCAGCGCCTCCCAAGGGCAGACAGTGAGGCCTCGGGCAGCCGCCCAGAGCTCCACCTCACATCCACCTGAGGGCCTCCAGCACGTGGCAGAGGCCTCACAGCCCAGTCCACCCCAGGCTCTGGCCCTCTGGCCCCTGCCCCTGGACCTCTCTTGGGCGCCATCCCTCCCTCTTCACTCAGGGCCTGCTCAGCTCCTGGCCGGCAGGAGTGCTCCAAGACTCCCTCCGGGGTCCCCGGCCTCACTGTCAGCAGAGCTGCTCCCGGCCACGGGCACAGGGAGCCCAGCCTCCAGGTGCACAGGGCTCTAGACCCCTCCAGGCCCCCCCACTCCGGCTGGCCACCCTGGTCCTGGTGCCAGCTGAGCTGCTGCCACGGAGCCCTGCGGCGCTCCCCCGGCCCACGGAGCCCTGCGGCGCTCCCCCGGCCCACGGAGCCAGACCTGCTCTGGCTGCAGAGCCCCTCTCCCTGGGGGCAGAGCACCCGGCTCTGCCTGCCCTCCGGCGCCCCAGCCCCTGCCTCCACGGAGGCCTGAGCCAGCCTCCAAGCTGAATCTCCCTGCCTGAGGCTCCCTCGAGGTCATCCTAAAGGCCACCCAGCCTTGCGTCCAGCCCAGACTCCTTTGACTCTCAGACCAGAAAGAATCAGCAGCAAGTGTCCACAGCACCTGAGACCCAGACCTGTTCCAGGCCCGCGAGGGCCTCCCACAGTGGTCTCCTGAACACCCCCAGCCCCCGTCGCCAGTCCCTGGGCAGGGGCTGTCTGGCCCCTCAGGTTGGTCACCAGTGTGGCCCCTTTCCCCCTGGGGCCCATCCCTGGCCTGGCTGGCCGGCGGCCTGGCAGACCTGGCACTGGGCGGCTCTGGCCCGAGCCCCTCTCTGCCTCCCAGGGCCTCCCTGCTCCTGTGAGGCCAGTGCCCTCAGGGTTCCTGACTGACCCTCATCTGTGTCTGCTTCCACCTGAGGCCAGAAGCCAGGCTCTGCCCGGCACTGCCTGCCTCCTCCCAGCTCTGACCACTGCGGACGCTCCACCCTGGGCCCAGGGAGCAGGCTGCAGTGCCCTGGGCTCCCGACTCCAGTGGCCCAGGGACACGTCCATGGCGACGTCAGGTGATGCACCAGCCCCACGCCTCCCCCCACCTGAGTGTGCGTCAGTGCTCCTGGACCCTCTGAGGGCCCTGGAGACCCCAGGAGGGGCCCAGGGCCCGAGGGCTGGGGTGGGGGCACCCACCTGGCGGGTGGCCGGCACCGAGAGGTTGAGGCCTTCGATGGAGATGTTGACAGAGATGCTCATGCCAGCAAAGCGCAGGTTGCTCTTGCCCAGGATGGAGGCCAGCGCCTTATTGGGGGCCTGGGTGGGCAGAGCCAGCATGGGCTTCTGTGGCAGGGCCCAGCCCAGGGCCAGGCCTCCCCCAGCCCAGCCTCCCCCTCCACCTCACCCACCTTCTTCTTCCAGGAGCCCCGGATCCCGGGCACAGCCTCGTGCAGTCGGTTGATGGCTTCCCTGTGAGGGAGGAGGAGGAGGGCTGAGAGGAAGGGCGCCCAGAGCGCACTGGGGCCTGGGGAAGGAGCCAGGAGGGAGCCCCAGGGCTGGGGGGTCCCAGGACGGGGGAGGGGCACCACCCCCAGCCACCAGCCCATCACACTCCCTTCTCCAGTGACAAGGGTGGCCCTGGGAGGGGTCAGACTCAGGGGACAGACAAGCAGGCAGGGTCCCCTGCCTGAGGCCCCTGGGGGCATGAAGGAGGAGTCACTGGTCCCCGAGAGGCTGGGACCTGCGCAGGGTCCTGAGGGTCACAGGGGACACAGTTCTGGAGGACCTCAGCGTCAGGCAGAGACCTGGCCCCCACAGGGCGGGGACACAGGGCGGGGACACAGGGCGGGGACGCTGCTGAGGAAGCAGTCACTGTCACCAGACACCAGAGCGTCCCCACTCTAGGCCTCCCCCCGGAGACAGAGGCGCCCACCAAGGCTTGTGAGCACCCCCGAGCAGGCAAAGAGGCCGGCAGCCCAGGCGTCCATGGGAGGACAGAGGGACACACGGCACAGTCCCTCCCCCTGGAGCATCCCTTGGTCACCAGCAGGAGCCAGGTGACACCGCTGCAGGACCTGAGGACCTGGTGCTCAGTGAGAGCTAGACACACAAGGACACAGGGTGTGACCCAGTGACCGGAGGGTCCAGGACCGGGGAGTCCTGCGGGTGCAGGGCTGGGAGGGGACGGGGGCTGGGCTTCCTTCTGGGGTGACGGAAGGTTCTGGACCCAGACAGAGGCCACACAGTGTGGAGACACCAAGAAGCACAGACTGTGCGCCCTGGACAGGTGGCGGTGCGGTGCCTGGACTGTACCAAGAGCACATTTAAGTTCGCAGTTAGGGGATAAGTCGATGTCCACGGGAAGAGGCTGGTGCCACACGCAGGCCCTGTTGTGCCCAACCTGAACGCCCTTCTGGACAGCTCCGAGCCCTGGGAGAGGGACCTGCCTTCTCTAGGCTGGGCCCAGGATGGCCCGGGCCCCTCCCGGGCAGGCCTCAGGGAGCAGCCAGGGCCTGGAGTCCACTGCGAGGGCCCTCCCCAGCCCCTCCCACAGGGCAGGCCGGCTGTGCCGTCCAACCAAGGAAAACGGGGTCTGCCGAGCCAGAGCCACCAAGGAGCCACAACCGGCCCCACCACCAGGCCCTGCACGCCCGTCCCCAACACCGAGGCTCACCTGGTCACCTGGGTGCGCGTGCTGAAGTCCAGGGAGCGCATGGAGCGGAGCACCTCGATGCAGCCCATGTACTGGGGAGAGAGAGGAGCGTGAGCAGGCGCAGCCAGGTCCGTTCTCCAGCGAGCGACACAGTCCTGGTGCCCCTGCCTCAGGGCCTCTCCATTCCCCGGCCCTTCCCACCTGGAGGGGAGCTCAACTCCCCCGACTCCGCTGTGCTGTGTCCACCCCTTACCTGTCTGCCCCGGCTCAGACCTCCCCTCTAGAAGGGGAGACAGGGACAGGGGCAGTGTGGTCCTACTTGCTGTACCCTGCACCCCGCACAGGGCCTGGGAATAGGACGGAGACTGGGGCCAGCAAAGACCAATAAGGACCGTCACGCCCTCTCAGCCTATGAGGACAGCCACTTCAGCAGAGACCTGGCTGTCCAGGCCAGGAAGAGTCAGAGCAGGCTGTCCAGAGGTGCACCAGGGGGACCGGCCTTGGCGGGATAGGCAGCCTCACTGGGCACTGCATATGGTTCAGTCAATTCTACTTTGCAGGTTTTTTTATTTGGGTTAATTTCTTTTTATTTTTGTATGATTTTCTTTTGAAATGGGGTCTCACTATGTCGCCCAGGCTGGGCCCAAAGCCCTGGGCTCCCACAACTCCTGCTTCAGCCTTCCAAGAGCTGAGCCAACAGGTGGGCCGCACACCCTGCCTGTTCTGTGACGTCATCTCAGTCTTTAAAAAATCATAAAAATAAAACCAATGGGGCTGGAGATACAGCTCAGTTGGTAGAGTTCTTGCCTCGCATGCACAAGGCCCTGGGTTCAATCCCCAGAACCACAAAAAATAAATAAATAAAACAAACAAACACAAACTTTGAGCCTGCAGCTTCATTTTCAAAACTGCCTCCCTTGTGGAGGTCCTGCCTCCACTCTCCTCAGGTGCCCTGTGAGCCTTCCCTGCCCTCCGTGTTGGGACGATCCTGACCCATGCTGAGGAGCGGGAGGCTCCCACGTGGCACCTGGGACACACGTCTGTTAGATGCACTTACTGGCTGGCCTGTGTTTTGGCCAAAGCTAAACAAGTCATGGACTTGGAAGAGAAGAGTATGCGACTGTAAAAAGAAACAAGCAGCCGTTGTGTGGCTTATGAGATGATCTCCTGCGTCTCAGGCAAGGGGAGGTGCCGTGGGGTAGAAGCAGGCAAGCAGGAACTCGGGTGCGTGCACACAAGATGGTGCCTGCAAACAGTGCCTGTGGGTTATGTGGTCTGGCAGGGTCCCAGAGGCTGATGCAGATGGTGGTGAAATGGCCACCAGCCACCCCTCCTTCCTCATGCCCTCAGGCCAAGTGTGCCGTCTGTTTTCCTTCTTGACCGTGACACACACAGCCCCAGGAGCCTGAGGTCCTGGAGTATGCCCCTGATGTTCCCAGGGGCCCTGCAACCACCCTGGCCACCAGGCCAGACTCCACACCAGACACATGTAGCCACACAATCAGGACCAGGAAGGCCACTCAGCCCTGGCCAGCCTGCAGGACGGTGGGAAATAGCCAGTGTTCACAGTTCAGTCCCACCAGCTGTGTGCAGCTGTGTCAGCCAGCAAGAGCTCAGGGACAGGAGGACCCAGAGGACAGTGAGTCTGTAGGCCAAGGCAACCAGGGGAGGCCAGGAGACCAGAGAAGAGAGGCTGTGGACTCACTCTAACTTGGCTGCATCAGCGTAGAGAGCTACCAAGGAGAATGGGGTGGTGGCAAGGAGGAGAGGCCACAGGGCTGGGGGCATTATTCTAGGAAAGTTGAGGGCTTCTGGGGTGTGAACCAAGCTGCCTCACCTGTTGGATGGACAAAGGCCGATGGGTGAATAAGAGATGATGAATGGGTGGACAAATGAAAAGATGGATGGTTAGATGGGTGATGGATGGATGATGGGTAGATGGAGAAAGAATGAATGAATAGATGGAAGATAGATGGATGAGTAGATGGAGGATGGATAGGTAGATGGAGGACAGATAAATGGACAGATGGAGGATGGATGGATGGGTAGATGAAAGATGGATGGATGGACAGATAAATGGAGGATGGATGGTTAGATAGATGGAGGATGAATGGATGGGTAGATTGAGGATGGATGGATGGATAGGTGGAGGATGGATGGATGGATAGATGGAGGATGGATGGATGGGTAGATGGAGGATGGATAGATAGGTAGAAGATGGATGGATGGAAGATAGATGGTTGGGTAGATGGAGGATGGATGGATGGATAGATGGAGGATGGATGGATGGATAGATAGAAGATGGATGGATGGAAGATAGATGGTTGGGTAGATGGAAGATGGATGGATAAGTGGAGGATGGATGGATGGATAGATGGAGGATGGATGATGGATGGATAGAAGATGGATGGATGGAAGATAGATGGTTGGGTAGATGGAAGATGGATGGATAAGTGGAGGATGGATGGATGGATAGATGGAGGATGGATGATGGATGGATAGATGGAAGATAGATGGTTGCGTAGATGGAGGATGGATGGATGGGTAGATAGGTGGAGGATGGATGGATGGATGGATGGGTAGATGGAGGATGGATGGATGGATAGGTGGAGGATGAATGGATGAATGGATAGATGGAGGATGAATGGATGGGTAGGAGGAGGACAGATGGATGGCTAGATAAAAGATGAATGAATGGGTAGATGAATGCTGGATGGATGGATAGATGGAGGATGAATGGATGGATGGGTAGATGGAGGATGGATGGATGTTATAGGTGGAGGATGAATGGATGGATGGATAGATGGAGGATGAATGAATGGGTAAAAGGAGGACAGATGGATGGCTAGATGAAAGATGAATGGATGGATGGGTAGATGGAGGATGGATGGATGTTATAAGTGGAGGATGAATGGATCGATGGCTAGATGAAAGATGAATGAATAGATAGATGGAGGATGGATGGATAGGTAGATGCAGGACAATTGGATAGATGAAGGATGGATGGATAAGGAAATGGAGGATAGATGGGTAGACAAAGGACAGATAGATGAATGGATGGGTAGATGGAGGATGAATGGGTGGATAGGAAAGATGAATGGACGGATGGATAGATGGATAGATAAAGGATGGATGGATGGGTAGATGGAGGACAATTGGATAGATGAAGGATAGATGGATAGGGAAATGGAGGATAGATGGGTAGACAAAGGACAGATAGATGAATAGATGGAGAATGGATGGGTAGATGGAGGATGGATGGAGGATGTAGAGGAAGGATGGATGGATGGGTAGATGGAGGATGGATGGATGGGTAGATGGAGGATGGATGTGTAGATGAAGGACAGATGGATGGGTGATGAATGCGTACATGAGTGATGGATGGGTAGATAGAGGATGAATGGGTAGATAGGAAAGATGGATGGATGGATGGAGGATGGATAGATGATAGATGAAGGATGAATGGATGGGTAGATGGAGGATGGATAGCTAGAGAATGGATGGATGGGTAGATGGAGGATGGATGGATGGATAGATGGAGGACATGTGGATAGGTAGATGGAGGACATGTGGATAGGTAGATGGAGGATGGACGGATGAATGGGTAGATGGGTGATGGATGAATGGGTAGATGGAGAATGGATGGGTGATGGAGGATGGATGGTCTACTGACAGATTTAAGCTGCATGATGCATGATGGTTGGATGGATGGATGGATGGATGAAAGATGATGGATAGATTTTTGATGGGTAGATGAATATATAGTTAGACAAGCAAACGGATGGAGGGATGAGGGACGTATGTATGTATGAATAGATAGATGGATGGGGGAATGGGTAACGGATGTGTGGATGGATGGACAGATGGGCATTGATTGGTGACATACGTTGGTGGGCAGGAAGATGAGTGGATGGAGAGTTGGATGAATAGACAGTGGGTGGACTGACAGATGAATGATGGGTGTGGACTATAGGCCAAGCTACTGTCGGACATGTAGCAACTTGAAGGGAAGCAGGTCTCTGTCCCCAGGATGGAGTGGACAGCTCTGGATGGATGCCAGTGCTTAGTAGGTACCTCCCTCAACAGTACATGTGTCTCGGGGTTGTTCATGCCGGTGCCTGGTGTTCTAGGACTGTAGAGGGAGGAACACGGCTTATGCTGCTGGACAATGGACGATGGGTAGATGGAGCTCACCATAGATTTGAGCTAATTTGATAACTCTGTTTTCCCAACATGAGGGATGGGAGGTGGAGCCTCTTAAGAAGAAGAAGAAAATTCCCGAGGAAGGGATGCTCTTCTGTGGTAGAGAGGCTGGGCCCACACACAATGCCTGGTGCTGTGAGGGCCACTGAGCCAGCACATTCAAGATGGCTGTGCCAAAAGAACCTGGTCTTTGGAGAACTCCCAGTAGCCACCCTACCCCTGGCCTTCAAGAAATAAGCTGTCTCTGCTGCCCAGAATGTCTTAGCCCTGCAAACCCCTCCCTTCTCCTGCACAGCACCAGCATAGGAGAACCACACTGCAGGGAGGAGGAGAGTCCTTGACTTGTCCAGGTCTGCATCCTTCCCTCAGTTCGCGTGGGCCTCCTGTGGGGCGCTCCTGCTGGGGCGGGATCAGAGCCAGGCACACACCGGTTCTCTGGTGAAGTGGTGGTGGTAGCCCAGCCCCTGGGGAAGCCAGAAGTTCTTCCTGTGAACTCTGTCCAACGTGTCAAGATGGCTCTAGGTCAAGCCCCAGAGGCCCTCCACTTCCAGGATCACCAGAGCCTCTGTCTCATTTTCTCTAACCTCTTCCTGCCTCCAGGTGAGACCCACTCATAGGTCCCTGATGGACATGAAACTTGGGGGGACACTGTGAGGCTGGGGGACTGTTCTAGAGAAAGCAAAGACATAACTACCGAACACACAAGGTTCCATGATCCTGGTGCCGGAGAACTGCCCGGCGTCCAGCCACGTTTTGGAATGGGTGATCGGTCTGTGAACGGAAGTGCGGGAGGCTATCCCAGGAGACCAGGCAGGAGATGGAGGACCATCACACACCTGCAGGTTGCTTTCAGGTGGTTTATCAAAGCTACGCACACACAGGCTCAGGTGGACAGAGAAGGTAAGATGCCAGCGTCCCAGGTGGCACTGCGGACACCCCTTCTCCAGCTTCCTCTATGTTGAGCAGGTCTTTAATAAACCCAGATTAACCATGGGGGGTCTCTTCAGCCACATCTGAGGTCCAGAGGTCTCACAGCAGGACTCCTGGGGTCTAGACATCAGCGCTTACCAAAAAGCCCTTCCCACCCTGGCACCTCTGGCCAGGCCTCCGCAGGCCCCAACTGATGGAGCTTTCCACCGGCAGCCGGCTGGCTGGAAGCCCTGATCCCGGTCTCCGCGGGGTGCTTAATCTGCGCATGCGTGGCCCCTGCCCACCCGCCGCCTCCCCACGTGACGCGGAGGGAACCCGGACCCCAGCGCCTCCCGGATGGAGACAACCGCAGAGCGCCGGCTGGAGATGGGGGTCCGGGGTGATGGGGAGACAGGGTGGAGAGGCCACTCCTGGCTTTGGGGGCTAGAGACCCCAGAGAGAAAATGAGGGAGAGTCCCAGAACTCGCGACTGGGGAGGACCGGACCAGGGAGTCCTTGAGTGCGCACTCACCCGAACGATGTAGGAGACCCCGGGCCCCAGGACCTTGGCGTCGGGGTGCAGCCAGCCATGCGCGGGTTTGTGGATGAAGCTTCCCTTGCGGACCCAGTCGTCCGCGGCGGCTTCTGGGGGCCCGGACGCACCCCGCGCGCCCCGAGGCCCGCGCACCCCCGCAGCTCGGCAGCGGTTGAGCGCCGGCAGAGGACAAGGCGCGGCGCAGCGCGGCTCGCAGGCGCCAAGCACAGCAGCAGCCAACGCGGGGACGCCCGCTGGGCCCTCGCGCTCGGTCTGAGAGTCCGCCGCCCGCGCTGCTGCGGGGCCGCGGCCCAGGAAGCTGCCGGGCGCCACAAACTTCCACTGAGGCATGCGCGGCAGCAGCGCGCAGAAGGTGGTGGGTGCCTCGGGCTCGGGGGGCGCGGGGGGCGCGGAGGGCGCGCGCCAGCCCGGACCCTGCGTCATGGCTGCGGCCACCGGACCGAGCCGACCCGGGCTGTGCCTGGCGCTCTCGAGGCCCTGAGCTCCCGCGCGCTCCTCCCCTCCCTGGCCTGGTGATGTCACCGACCGGCCCAGCGCGCAGCCGCAGGGGGCTGCGCCCCTGGGACCCCAGCCCTGCGCGTCCTGGCGCCTGGCTGGGGCCTGAGGGATGGAAGCCCACGGAGGCCAGAGAAGGGCGAGGTATCGAACCCTGAGCCCAGCAACCACCCCCACAACACCCCCAGGCCCGCCGCTCTAGGAGGTCCAGCTGGGAGAGGCTTGGAAATCACCTTTGGACTGATGGGGAAACTGAGGCCTCGAGAGAGGCAGCGGCTGCATCTAAGACGAAAAGAACCCCTATCCCAAGGTCAGCCCTCACTGTCTCCACTGATCTGTTTTGGAATGAAGCTCTGCCCGGCTGTGCTGGGGCTCCAGGGTTCTGAGATGGAGCCCTCTGGCCGTCTCTCCCTGGACGCAGTTTCCCAGGCCTGTAAACCCAGAGCGTGGACTGAAGGGTCACTCCTCTTATTTCTGAAGAGCGCCGTCCCGCCTCAGCGCATGCAACTCCGGCCTTGGCCTTCCAGGCCCCCAGTCCCACCCTCATTGACCCTGGGAGCCGGGCCCCAGGAGTTCCGCAGCCCCCTGGCCTTGATCCTGTTTGACTGCCAGCCCCCGCCCAGGAAAGGTCTGGAAAACAAAGGGGGGGGGCGAATGCAGCAGGTGGACAAGGAGGGGCACAACCCAGAACTGACCCATAAACGCAAGCGATGGGGTCACAGCCGCTGCGCCAGCGGAACGGGAGGGCAGTGCGGCCACGATTGGCCCGGGACTTTTGAGTGACTACCACAGCCCAGTGTGTCTGCGCTGCCAGGAGCTGCGCCTTGGTGGGAGAAAGCGGTGGGAACACATTGCCCAGCCGGGGACACACCTGTGGGATTGGGTGGTGCTTACCCTGGGCAGGGGGTGGAGAGGATTCACTTCCAGGTGCCAGACCTGAATTAGGGTCTCTCTGAGCAGGCAAGGTTTGTGGGTACTGGGCCTGGCCTGTTAGCCCAGGATGTGGTGGTCAGATGACACCACCACCGTTAAGTGTCCCTAGTAAAGAGTGGCATGAGTGGAGCCCAGTGGTTAGGGTTCAAATCCTGCATCATCCTGACATTGGATCCATAGGGTACCATTGATGCCTGAACAGGTCCCCAACTCTAAAGCCTAGGTGACATTTCATCAAGACCATCAGCAGTGCACAGCGACTGATAGCAGGTGTGGGAGGACACACATCTTTAAACCAGATTCCACATTCCCTCTCCCAGGAACCCTGCCTGCCCCCGCAGCCTGAGTCCCCTCTGCCCCCACCTGCAGGGGGCTGGAGAGCTGGGGGACTGGCCCTGGAGAGGAGTATTCTGCGACAGGAACAGATGCCACGTGACCTGGAGTGCAGGAGGCTGACATTATTGATAAGGAGTTCTAGAGGGTACAGTGGGGAGGGCAGGCACCTCAGGGTTGCCCCCACCCACATTCAGTGGCCACAGGATCACGAGAAGCAGGGAAGAGCCCAGATTTGGCAGACACCAGAGCTGTGTCAGGGATCCAGATCCTAGTGGGGCCAGACACCAAGTTCTAGGGCCCAGGCTCCATCTCCAGCTAGCCTGCGTGACCGTGACAGAGGAAACTGGGTCACTAGGAAGAAACTGGCCCTCACGCTGTTTGGAGCCATGGCCCCCCGGGACAGTGGGTCATATAACCTAGAAGGACCTCAGGGAGCATGGAATAGGGTTAGAGAGAGACTCCTGCCTGCTGCCCTGGCTTCTCTGAGAGCCACATCTGCCCCCACCCACTCAGCTACTCAGGAAACGGGGGTGGACATGGGGGTATGCCCTGTTAGGGTGTGAAGTCTGCAGCCACGGTGACAGCCCGCTTAGAGTGGCGGAGGCCTCTGGTGTCCACTGGGGCCCTGGCTTGGTTCACAGTGACCTGCTCTGGGCTGTGGGTGCCAGGGCCAGGTGCCTCCTCCAGCAAGCGCAGGGCACGGGGCCGCCCCAGCATGGTGAATGCTGGCCATCGCTGCCGGTAGGTGTTGGGGTTTGGGCTGTCATACTGGCCAGGGCCTGGTGTATCAGCAGGGTCCTGTGGGGGGCGGGCAGGGCGGGTGCGGCCCCCCACGGTGTAGCTTGGGCTCCTGGGCTTGGTGAAGATCTGTGAGCCCCAGAGGGGTGGCATGGTGTAGGCATTAGGGGCAGGAACTGGGGTGTCCAGGGGTCTCTGGTAGAGGCGGGAGCCCAGCGTGAAAGCTGGGGGGTTCCGCTGGCGCAGAGGGGGCACTTTCTCTGGGCTGTAGGACCCAGGGCCTGGTGTCACCTCCAGACCTGTGAGAGTAGAAACACAGGGTTGGTGCAAGACAGAGGCCTGGCCTGCTGGACACTCGGCATGGCCCCCACTGCCCACTAGCATCCTGAGACTCATGCACAGTCCTGTTTTCCAAGCACAGGCCTTCGGCAGGCTCGGCCCAGCAGGCCTTCTGTTTGCCAACCTTCTCCCAAGGGCACATCTCACCCCCAGCCAGAACTGCAGTCCAGCCCTTCTGCTGCCCTCCCTATCCCCTCTTATGGACAGAGCCCTCACAGCCCTTCCTGGGCCCCCCAACTCGGATCCTCCTCTCCCTAGTCCTGGCCACTCTGAGGCAGGATGGCCCCCACCTAGGTTTTAGTCCACCAACACACTGAGATCCTGTGGGATGGGTGGGTGGTCAGGAAGCAGGGGATTGGTGGTGGGCCTGAAAATGGGAAGATAGGTTGATGGGTGAGTGGCTGAGTGGGAGGAAGGAAAGACTCTTGGATGGGTGGGTGGGAGGATGGAGGGTGGGTGGGTGGAGGAGTATGTGGGTGCCTGGATGGCGGATAGTGGGTAGGTGGATGGGTAGGTTGGATGGGTCAGTGAGTGGGTGAATGGGTCAGTGGATGGATGGAAGATGGACAGATGGTGGGTGGATAGGTAGGTAGGTAGGTGGATGGTGGGTGGATGGTGGATGGGTAGGTAGGAGGGTGGATGGTGGGTGGATGGGTAGGTGGGTGGATATACTTGTGGTATGAGAGGGAAGGCAGCTGTGTGGACAATGAGGCCATAGTCCCGGGGTGTGCAGGTGCGAGCCAGCTGATGGCCAGGAAGGGACCCGAGCGGTGTACCAGAGCACTGCAGCTGCTGGCCTCTGGTGCCCTCACAGGTCCTGTGCATAGGCCATGGCGACCCTGGTCCACTCACATCCAGGTCCTCTCAGGCCTGGTGGGCACTGGAGGTGTGACCCCCTGTGCAAGTCTCTTGGTCTGTTCTGAGGACTCTGAGGATGAGGGCTGAGGCCCTAAGGACAGCCCCATGGGCAGTGCTGGGCACACTCACCCCGAGACTTTCCACGACCCTGCATGGAGTAAGCGGGGGTGCAGCTGCGGCCGAAGCGAGTGACTTTCGGGTCCAGGAAGTAGACAGGCCCTGGGCTGGCGTCCTGCGGAGGAGCTGAGGAAAGGCACCCAGAGTCCTGAGGGAGCCTCACACCCACAGCACCCTGACTGCCCAACACCCTGTTGTGGGGAGCCCGTGGCCCTGAGCAGGTGGCAGGCCTCTGCTCTGACCACCAGACCACAGCCAAGCCCCCCTGCCGCCCTCAGGCCTGGAGCCAGAGCCAGGAGGCCTGGCTGGCGCTGGTGCTGGCTCCTGGCTGGTGGGCACACCTGCCGGGCCCAGAGCCCAGGGCCTTGTCCAGTCCCAGCAGGGCCACTCGGGGGATAGGGTCCTTGGGAAAAGGCTTGGCCACCGGTTCATCCATGTTGATAGAGTCCACGCACATGGCCCAGTGCCCCGTCTCAGTGCATGGAGCAGTTCTGCCATCACCGAGCCCACTGTGCGTGCATGACGAGTCAGCCTCCATGCCGCTCCTGCTGGATCCACTCAGGAGAACAGAAGCAAGCCGCATCCCGGTCTCATGCTGGCCTGGGAGAGCCCACGGGCTGGGTGCAGCCCCAGGGGCAGCATGCACCCACACTGTGGCGTGGCCCTGCAGGAAGGGCGGGCACTCACTGGTTCCTCACCCACCCCGAGGGCTGTGGAGGGACGCCAAGGCCCTGGGCCTCTGGAGTGGCCAGACTGGGTGTCACCCCGCTCCTCCCCACACCAGGGTGCAGAGGTGGTGCCCAGCCCGCGGGTGTCCACTTCCTATCAGTCTCATGCTCCTCCCCCAGGCCTGGCGACAGGCCCGTCCCCTCCCACTCTCACCCTCCCCCCAGAGGCATGGCGATCACCTTCATTTGTCAGCACACGTGCTCTCTGGCCGCCCTGCGTAGAGTCGGAGGGCCCTACCTCTCCTCCTCAGACTCTGGACCCCCATCCTTGGGGACTCTGTGCTACAGGTTCCACCTGGAGCTTCTTCCCCTCCTGGGGGCGCCACTGAGCGCCTAGTCCCCCTACAAAGCCCTGCTGTCTCCACCACTCAGCTTTCGCCCTGAGCCTCAGCCACAGCTCTGCCATCCCCTCTGCCCCACACTGGGCAGTGTCCCTCCCTCCCTCCCAGGATGTGTTCTCCGCCGGGGATCAGAACCTGGGAACCCAGGTCTGCCAGGTCCTCACCCAGCCTGCCCTCATCCTCCGCCAACACAGATGCCAACAGAGGCCTGTGTTGCCTCCGGGGCCAGGCAGCTCTGGGGCCTCTGGTTTGGATGTGCACTGGTCCCCAGGCTGAAAGAGGCCCAGAAGTCTCCACCAAGCAGTGGACCAGCCACCCCGCCCCAACCTCCTGACAGCCAGGGGCCTCAGCAACCCTGGGCCTAGGTGTGGTGGGCGGAGTGAAGCTGCTGTGAGGCTCAGGCTGGTGGCATGGGGTGCTGGGGCCAAGCTAGAGGCCAGGTGCCTCTGGGCCCCCAGGGTTCACTACCCTGGGAACAATGTGCTCAGCACCCACAGGCAAAGGCCTGCTTCTACAGAGCACCTCCCGGACGCTAGTACCCTCGTGTCTTCTGGGTGCATCTGCAGTGCTGGGGATGGAGCCCAGGCCCACTGGACCAATCACATCCCAGCTGCATTGCTAACATTTAACAGAGGATCCAGTAAGCAAGTCGCCTGAAGTCAAGGAGCAAGGAATTGCAAAAGGGAGAAGGTGAGCACAGCTCTTAACAGCCTATAGGCTTCTCCTCCTCCCCTCTCTTAATCTGGAAGAAAACAGGACCAGAGAGGGATGTAGCTTGCCTGAGGGTACACAGCCAATGGGAGATGGAGCAGGGTGTGATCAGCCTTGCTGCTTCCCACCTCGTCAGTTGGGGGACTGAATGTATGGGGCAAAAAGGCCCAAAATGCTACTGGGGAACTCTGGAGGCTGGGCCAACCCCAGCACACCATGCCCTCGCCTGCTGGCCTTACCTCTGCTGGGCCTCCGGGCCAGTGAGTAGGCAGGACTGGCCACCCTGGTGCAGTCATGGTTGACGTAGCCAACTGTAGATGGCAGGTTGTACAAGCCTGGCCCAGAGCCTGCAACCCAACCCACAGGTCTCAGCCTGGTGGGAGCCCCCGAGGCTGGGGAAGGAGCCCTGGCCCACCTCCTCAGTCCCACCCAGGTGGGAGAGGGAAGCAAGAGGCAGCCCACTTAGGACAGGATGATGCCCACATTGTGAGTCAAACATGAATCACAAGAGTGGGAAAGACGGGAGCCCAAGCTGGGTGCATCTGCAGTGCTGGGGATGGAGCCCAGGCCGGCTGGACCAATCACACCCCAGACCACAGAGAGGTGCCAGGCCCAGGACTGCCATAGGGTGAGCTGGGTCAGGCCCAGGACACTGGTGCAGGGGGCACAAGAGCCAGGACGCTGGCAAAGGGGGAGCCAAGGTCAGGTCACTGGCACAGGGGAGCTGGGGAGTCGGGACACTGGCACAGGGGAGCTGGGGAGTCGGGACTCTGGCACAGGGGAGCTGGGGAGTCGGGACACTGGCACAGGGGAGCTGGGGAGTCGGGACACTGGCACAGGGGAGCTGGGGAGTCGGGACACTGGCACAGGGGAGCTGGGGAGTCGGGACACTGGCACAGGGGAGCTGGGGAGTCGGGACACTGGCACAGGGGAGCTGGGGAGTCGGGACACTGGCACAGGGGAGCTGGGGAGTCGGGACACTGGCACAGGGGAGCTGGGGGGTCGGGACACTGGCACAGGGGAGCTGGGGGGTCGGGACACTGGCACAGGGGAGCTGGGGGGTCGGGACACTGGCACAGGGGAGCTGGGGGGTCGGGTCACTGGCACAGGGGAGCTGGGGGGTCGGGTCACTGGCACAGGGGAGCTGGGGGGTCGGGACACTGGCACAGGGGAGCTGGGGGGTCAGGTCACTGACACAGGGGAGTTGGGGTCAGGACACTGGCCATGGAACCTGGCGTAGATCCCGACGCTGGCTCTTTGGTTACAATGGGGAAACTGAGGAGCAGGAGCAGCCTGCACTCAGAGCTGACCCAGGATTCTGCTAACCCCCTTGTTGCAACTGGGTGCTCACTGCTGTGCCCTGACCCCCTCACTGCTGTGCCTGACCCCCTCACTGCTGCCTCCTGGGCCTCTGGCCACTGCCCACATGGCTTCCCCCAGCTTGGCCCCCATGGTGGCTGGTGGGAAGCAGAAGGCTGGGCTCAGCCCATCATGCCAAGGGAAAACAGCACCCGGTGGACGCACACCCTGCTGCTGGCTACAGAACATTCCAGAAGCCCCAGTGGGGGTGTGGGGCAGGACAGGGGCCCCACCCACTGCCACCCTCCCCGCTGCCAGCACGCACTTGTCTCCAGGGCGGTCAACCTGCAGGTCTTCCTCAGGCCCATCTCCAGGATCCGGACCCCAGTTGCCTGCCGGGTCAGGGCTGCCGAGGCCCCTGGTGCAGCCGGGTCGTCGCTGAAGGTCCCCATGGCACACCGGCAAAGGACCTGGAGCATCTCCTCCAGGCCTCTGCTGTGGTGCCTCAGGCCAGCACTATCCCCAGTCCCAACAGACAGCTCACGCTGGCCAGGCCCTGTTCTTGCCACACCCCAGGCACACAGGGGCCCCTTGTCTCTCAGCTGGCCTGGAAGTAGGGCTGGGATCTGGTGTCACCGCGTGGCGGGAGGATCAGGAAGGAACTCAGTGTCAGCAGAGCAAGTCCCCAGGGAGGGCAAAGCTGCATGGCCCCATTCGACCACAGTCCAGGTGAGATGTGGGTGTTGACACCATGGTCATTCCTTAACCCACAAGCACTCACAACCGGCTGTTGTGTGCCACCCTGTTGGGATGGAAGGGACAGTGCCATAAAGGACACCAAAGGACCTACATTCTAGGGAGGGGACAGAAAATGCACATGCACCTGAAGGACATGTGCAGTGGTGTCTAAAGAAGAGCATGGTCACTACAGTGTGGTACCAGCAAGGCACAAAAGTGAGGAGGGCAGACCACAGAAGGCGGGTAGGTCAGAGATCAGCAGCAAGGGGGAGGGAAAAGGGCAGTGTCAGGGGGACAGTGAGGGGGACACAGCACAGCAGTGAGGGGACAGGGCACAGAAGTGAGGGCACAGGGCACAGCATTGAGAAGGACAGGGCACAGCATTGAGAAGGACAGGGCACAGCAGTGAGGGAGAGAGAAAACAGCACTGAGGGGACAGGACACAGCCGTGACGAGACAGGCACAGCAGTGAGGGGGAGAGAGCACAAATGTGGGGGCAAGAACACAGCAGTGAGAAGAAAGGACACAGCAGTGAGGAGACAGGAACAGCAGTGAGGGGGAGAGGGCAGAGCAGTGGGGTGGACAGAAAACAGCAGTGAGGGGGACAGAGCACAACAGTGAGGACAACAGAGCACAGCAATGAGGGGACAGGGCACAGCAGTAAGAAGGCGAGAACACAGCAGTGAGGGGAAAACACAGCAGTGAGGAGACAGGCACAGCAGTGAGGGGGACAGGGCACAGCAGTGAGGGGGACAGAAAACAGCAGTGAGGGGGACAGGGCACAGCAGTGAGGGGAAAACACAGCAGTGAGGAGACAGGCACAGCAGTGAGGGGGACAGGGCACAGCAGTGAGGGGGACAGGGCACAGCAGTGAGGGGGACAGAAAACAGCAGTGAGGGGGACAGAGCACAGCAGTGAGGGGGACAGGGCACAGCAGTGAGGGGGACAGGGCACAGCAGTGAGGGGGACAGGACACAGCAGTGAGGGGGACAGGGCACAGCAGTGAGGGGGACAGGGCACAGCAGTGAGGGGGACGGGATACAGCACTGAGGGGGACAGGGCACACAACAGTGAGAAGGACAAGGCACAGCAGTGAGGGGAGAGGCACACCAGTGAGGGGAACAGGGCACAGCAGTGAGGGGGACAGGGCACAGCAGTGATGGGACAGAGCACAGCAGTGAGGGCAACACGGCACAGCAGTGAGGGGGACAGGGCACAGCAGTGATGGGACAGAGCACAGCAGTGAGGGCAACACGGCACAGCAGTGAGGGGGACAAGATACAGCAGTGAGGGAGACAGAGCACAGCAGTGAGGGGACAGGGCACAGCAGTGAGGGGAACAGGGCACAGCACTGAGGGGGAGAGGACACAGCAGTGAGGGGGACAGGGCACAGCAGTGAGGGGGACAGGACACAGCAGTGAGGGGGACAGGGCACAGCAGTGATGGGACAGAGCACAGCAGTGAGGGCAACACGGCACAGCAGTGAGGGGGACAAGATACAGCAGTGAGGGAGACAGAGCACAGCAGTGAGGGGACAGGGCACAGCAGTGAGGGGGACAGGGTACAGCAGTGAGGGGGACTGAGCACAGCAGTGAGGGGGACAGGGCACAGCACTGAGGGGGAGAGGACACAGCAGTGAGGGAGACAGGGCACAGCAGTGAGGGAGACAGGGCACAGCAGTGAGGGGACAGAGCACAGCAGTGAGGGCAACACGGCACAGCAGTGAGGGGGACAAGATACAGCAGTGAGGGAGACAGAGCACAGCAGTGAGGGGACAGGGCACAGCAGTGAGGGGGACAGGGTACAGCAGTGAGGGGGACTGAGCACAGCATGAGGGGGACAGAGAACAGCAGTGAGGGGGACAGGGCACAGCACTGAGGGGGAGAGGACACAGCAGTGAGGGAGACAGGGCACAGCAGTGAGGGAGACAGGGGACAGCAGTGTGGCAGACAGGGCACAGCAGTGAGGGGGACAGAGCACAGCAGTGAGGGGGACAGGGCACAGCAGTGAGGGGACAGGGCACAGCAGTGAGGGGGACAGGGCACAGCAGTGAGGGGGACTGAGCACAGCAGTGAGGGGGACAGGGCACAGCAGTGAGGGGGACAGGGCACAGCAGTGAGGGGGAGAGGACACAGCAGTGAGGGAGACAGAGCACAGCAGTGAGGGAGACAGGGGACAGCAGTGAGGGGGACAGAGAACAGCAGTGAGGGGGAGAGGACACAGCAGTGAGGGAGACAGGGCACAGCAGTGAGGGAGACAGGGGACAGCAGTGTGGCAGACAGGGCACAGCAGTGAGGGGGACAGAGCACAGCAGTGAGGGGGACAGGGCACAGCAGTGAGGGGGACAGGGCACAGCAGTGAGGGGGACAGGGCACAGCAGTGAGGGAGACAGGGCACAGCAGTGAGGGGACAGGGCACAGCAGTGAGGGGGACAGGGCACAGCAGTGAGGGGGAGAGGACACAGCAGTGAGGGGGACAGGGCACAGCAGTGAGGGGGACAGAGCACAGCAGTGAGGGGGACAGGGCACAGCAGTGAGGGGGAGAGGACACAGCAGTGAGGGGGACAGGGCACAGCAGTGAGGGGGACAGGGCACAGCAGTGAGGGGGAGAGGACACAGCAGTGAGGGGGACAGGGCACAGCAGTGAGGGGGACAGAGCACAGCAGTGAGGGGGACAGGGCACAGCAGTGAGGGGGAGAGGACACAGCAGTGAGGGGGACAGGGCACAGCAGTGAGGGGGAGAGAGCACAGCACTGAGGGGACAGGGCACAGCAGTGAGGGGGAGAGAGCACAGCAGTGAGGGGGACAGGGCACAGCAGTGAGGGGGACAGGGCACAGCAGTGAGGGGGAGAGAGCACAGCACTGAGGGGACAGGGCACAGCAGTGAGGGGGAGAGGACGCAGCAGTGAGGGGGACAGAGCACAGCAGTGAGGGGGACAAGGCACAGCAGTGAGGGGGACAAGGCACAGCAGTGAGGGGGACAAGGCACAGCAGTGAGGGGGACTGAGCACAGCAGTGAGGGGGACTGAGCACAGCAGTGAGGGGACAGGGCACAGCAGTGAGGGGGACAAGGCACAGCAGTGAGGGGGACTGAGCACAGCAGTGAGGGGGACTGAGCACAGCAGTGAGGGGACAGGGCACAGCAGTGAGGGGGACAAGGCACAGCAGTGAGGGGGACTGAGCACAGCAGTGAGGGGGACTGAGCACAGCAGTGAGGGGGAGAGGGCACAGCAGTGAGGGGGAGAGGGTACAGCCGTGAGGGAGACAGGACACAGCAGTGAGGGAGACAGGGCACAGCAGTGAGGGGGACAGGGTATAGCAGTGAGGGAGACAGGGCACAGCAGTGAGGGGGACAGGGCACAGCAGTGAGGGGGAGAGGACACAGCAGTGAGGGGGACAGGGCACAGCAGTGAGGGGGACAGAGCACAGCAGTGAGGGGGACAGGGCACAGCAGTGAGGGGGAGAGGACACAGCAGTGAGGGGGACAGGGCACAGCAGTGAGGGGGACAGGGCACAGCAGTGAGGGGGACAGGGCACAGCAGTGAGGGGGAGAGGACACAGCAGTGAGGGGGACAGGGCACAGCAGTGAGGGGGACAGGGCACAGCAGTGAGGGGGAGAGGACACAGCAGTGAGGGGGACAGGGCACAGCAGTGAGGGGGACAGAGCACAGCAGTGAGGGGGACAGGGCACAGCAGTGAGGGGGAGAGGACACAGCAGTGAGGGGGACAGGGCACAGCAGTGAGGGGGAGAGAGCACAGCACTGAGGGGACAGGGCACAGCAGTGAGGGGGAGAGGATGCAGCAGTGAGGGGGACAGAGCACAGCAGTGAGGGGGACAAGGCACAGCAGTGAGGGGGACAAGGCACAGCAGTGAGGGGGACAAGGCACAGCAGTGAGGGGGACTGAGCACAGCAGTGAGGGGGACTGAGCACAGCAGTGAGGGAGACAGAGCACAGCAGTGAGGGAGACAGGGCACAGCAGTGAGGGGGACAGGGCACAGCAGTGAGGGGGACAGGGTATAGCAGTGAGGGAGACAGGGCACAGCAGTGAGGGGGACAGAGCACAGCAGTGAGGGGGACAGGGCACAGCAGTGAGGGGGACAGAGCACAGCAGTGAGGGAGACAGAGCACAGCAGTGAGGGGCACAGAGCACAGCAGTGAGGGGGACAGGGCACAGCAGTGAGGGGGACAGAGCAAAGCAGTGAGGGGGACAGAGCACAGCAGTGAGGGGGACAGGGCACAGCAGTGAGGGGGACAGGGCACAGCACTGAGGGGGACAGAGCACAGCAGTGAGGGGGAGAGGACACAGCAGTGAGGGGGACAGAGCACAGCAGTGAGGGGCACAGAGCACAGCAGTGAGGGGACAGAGCACAGCAGTGAGGGGGACAGAGCACAGCAGTGAGGGGGACAGAACACAGCAGTGAGGGAGACAGAGCACAGCAGTGAGGGAAACAGAGCACAGCAATGAGGGGGACAGAGCAGAGCAGTGAGGGGGACAGAGCACAGCAGTGAGGGGGAGAGGACACAGCAGTGAGGGGGACAGAGCACAGCAGTGAGGGAGACAGAGCAGAGCAGTGAGGGGGACAGAGCACAGCACTGAGGGGGACAGAACACAGCAGTGAGGGTGCAGAGCACAGCTGTGAGGGGGACAGGGCACAGCAGTGAGGGGGACAGGACACAGTAGTGAGGGGGACAGAACACAGCAGTGAGGGTGCAGAGCACAGCAGTGAGGGGGACAGGGCACAGCAGTGAGGGGGACAGGACACAGTAGTGAGGGGGACAGAACACAGCAGTGAGGGTGCAGAGCACAGCTGTGAGGGGGACAGGGCACAGCAGTGAGGGAGACAGGGCACAGCAGTGAGGGAGACAGGGGACAGCAGTGAGGGGGACAGGGCACAGCAGTGAGGGGGACAGAGCACAGCAGGGAGGGGGACAGGTCACAGCAGTGAGGGTGCAGAGCACAGCTGTGAGGGGGACAGGGCACAGCAGTGAGGGTGCAGAGCACAGCAGTGAGGGAGACAGGGGACAGCAGTGAGGGGGACAAGGCACAGCAGTGAGGGGGACAGAGCACAGCAGTGAGGGGGACAGAGCACAGCCGTGAGGGAGACAGGGCACAGCAGTGAGGGGGACAGAGCACAGCAGTGAGGGGTGAGAGCACAGCAGTGAGGGGGACAGGGCACAGCAGTGAGGGGGACAGAGCAAAGCAGTGAGGGGGACAGGGCACAGCAGTGAGGGGGACAGGGCACAGCAGTGAGGGGGACAGGGCACAGCAGTGAGGGAGACAGAGCACAGCAGTGAGGGGGACAGAGCACAGCACTGAGGGGGACAGAGCACAGCAGTGAGAAGGACAGAGCACAGCACTGAGGGGGACAGAGCACAGCAGTGAGGGGGACAGAGCACAGCCCTGAGGGGGACAGAGCACAGCAGTGAGGGGTCAGAGCACAGCAGTGAGGGGGACAGAGCACAGCAGTGAGGGAGACAGGGCACAGCAGTGAGGGGGACAGGGCACAGCAGTGAGGGGGACAGGACACAGTAGTGAGGGGGACAGGGCACAGCAGTGAGGGGGACCGAGCACAGCAGTGTGGGGGACAGGGCACAGCAGTGAGGGCTACAGGGCACAGCAGTGAGGGCCACAGGGCACAGCAGTGACGGGGACAGAGCACAGCAGTGAGGGGGACAGGGCACAGCAGTGAGGGAGACAGGGCACAGTAGTGTGGGGGACAGGGCACAGCAGTGAGGGGGACAGGGCAAAGCAGTGAGGGAGACAGGGCACAGCAGTTAGGGGGACAGGGCACAGCAGTGAGGGGGAGAGGGCACAGCAGTTAGGGGGACAGGGCACAGCAGTGAGGTGGAGAGGACACAGCAGTGAGGGGGACAGGGCACAGCAGTGAGGGGGAGAGGGCACAGCAGTGTGTGGGACAGGGCACAGCAGTGAGGGGGACAGGGCACAGCAGTGAGGGGGACAGGGCACAGCAGTGAGGGGGACAAGGCAAAGCAGTGAGGGGGACAGGACACAGCAATGAGGGGACAGGGCACAGCAGTGAGGGGGACAGGGCACAGAAGTGAGGGGGACAGGGCACAGCAGTGATGGGGACAGGGCACAGCAGTGAGGGCGACAGGGCACAGCAGTGAGGGAGGCCCAGCACAGGTGGACTGCCGCAGTCTGTCTGGGCACTATTCAGGAGCCACTTGTCAAAAGAAACTAACTTTATTTTTAGAACCACACACACCAATCCAAACAGCTCCTTAGGAAAAACCCTCAGAGCCCAACTGCCACCACCGGCTTCCCACAAGCCTCTCCCACAAACACAAGCCTCACCACCTCCCACAATCCTCCTACTCTTGAGACCGATTGGCTGGGTCACATTGGCGGAGCCAAAGAAGTCTCCCAATGAGCAGCTCCGTGGAGGAGCCAATCAGCTGGAAGCTGGAAGTTTGCTGGCAGCTGGAAGTTTGCTGGGGCCCCTTCGGCTGTGGCTCTCAACATCTCCCCCTCTCTGTTTAAACAACAAGCATGTGGCTTAGGGACCGTGCCTGCCTTAGGTTGTCCAATACTACATATGGTCCTTACCCGTCATCGGATGAGCTGATCTCAGGTTGTCAGCCTCCTGTCTTAGGTTGGTACCAGTGTAATGGATCTTACCCGTCACTGACTACCGGTCCAGTATACAGCCACACCTGTGGAGAGGTCTTTGTACCAGCGGGGGGGTGAGGTTCTTTGCCTCACCTCTGTTGGCCCCCAAATTTTAGCTGAATGATCATGACAAGCAGAAGGGAGGAAGATACACCAAGCCAATTGACGGCTCCTTTTGGAAAAATTGTACCACAGAGGACATCATCAGCAAAAATACCCCAACACTACCACAAGTCGCTGCACCAACAGATAGTTCACAATGCATACAGGTGCGTTCACAATGCACACAAGTGATACATAGTCCAGGCAAGTTCTGCAAGCAGTTCAGTGATGGCTATTGCAGAAGCTGTAGATTAGTTTTATCTTTGTCTTTACCGGCACTGGGATGAAGATAGGAATTCTGGCAATAATGGCTAAAGAAAAAATTATGTAACATTCAAGAAGGCACTAAAAGAAAACAATTTTCTTAACAATTTACATTGTCTTGAAGAGAATTATTAAATATAATGAAAAGGAAAGGTGAAAGTAAACAAACAGATCTGTTAACCTCCTTTTTTGTTCACATATTAAAACAATCCTCAACAGCTGTTTACCCAATTTAAATTAAACCATTTAAATCACATGAATAAAAAAAATATTTGGATCCATTTTTTCATGAGCATTAATCATAAATGATATATGGACATACGTACATTCAAACATATAATACAACGGGCTTGGGATGTGGCTCAAGCAGTAGTGCGCTCGCCTGGCATGCGTGCAGCCTGGGTTCGATCCTCAGCACCACATACCAACAAAGATGATTAACCTAGGCCTATATGAGCTCAAAAAACAAAATAGAATTTCACGATGTGGGAAAGGGCAATAATAAAATAGATATTGAACAAAGCATCCTGGTTCTGTCGCAGATGTAAGGGTAGCCAAACTGGAGTTTTAGATATCAGCTGTTATGGATTTGAGCCAAATCATGTTCTTTTTGGTCTCTAGAAATCACTTTAGTTAGTCTCTCTGGAATCCAAATCGGCTGCTGTTCTTCCTGTGGAAACACACAAACAGACCCCCGACTCCAGACAATCACTGGGTCAGGACCTTTCCATTGTCCTCTTAGAATATCCTTCCAAAGTACCTTGGGCTTATGTACATTTTTTGGACACATGTGCCTTTCTGCAGCTCTAAGTCCTGATGAATCCAAATTTAAAAACTTTAGAGTAAAAAGGGTTATTTTAAGTTTATCTTTGGGGGATATATACCCCTTCCCAATTCCATCTTTTTGCTTTAATAGTACATTTTAATAGTTTGATGAGCTCTTTCAACTATGCCTTGTCCCTGTGGATTGTATGGGATTCCTGTTATATGAGTAATGCCAAATGATGAGCAAAATTGTTTAAAAGAGGTAGAAGTATAACCAGGGGCATTATCTGTTTTTAACTGTTTTGGAACGCCCACAGTGGCAAAATTTTGTAAGCAATGAGCTATAACATCTTTAGTTTTTTCTCCGGCATGAAGGGAGCCCATCAAAAATCCAGAAGAAGTATCAGCTGTAACATGCAAATATTTTAATTTTCCAAATTCTGGCAAGTGTGTGATGTCCATCTGCCAAATATGGTTAGGTATCAGTCCTCTAGGATTGACTCCAAGATTAACTTGTGGTAAAAAGGTCACACAATTTTGACATTGTTTTATTATTTGTCTAGCTTGTTCCTTAGTTATTTTAAAACGCTTTTGTAAAGTATTAGCATTGACATGGAACCTTCTATGAAAATTTATAGCTTCTTCTAGTGTAGAGAAAATATGTATGTCATGTGTAGTTTTATCTGCTAAATCATTGCCCAAACTAAGGGCTCCAGGCAATCCTGTATGGGCCCTGATATGTCCTATAAAGAATGGATCTTTTCTGTCCCAGATTAGACTTTGTATAGTGGAAAGCAAAGAGAAAACAGTAGAGGAAGGGGAAATCCTACCAGCATCTTCAAGGGATACTATAGCATTAACTATATACTGACTATCAGAAAATAAATTAAATACAGAATCTTTAAACATCACAAAAGCTTGTAATACTGCATTAAGCTCTACCTTTTGAGCTGATTGTTTGGGTACTAAAAATGCAAAAGTTTGATCAGGTGTAACTATTGCTGCTGTACCATTATTAGACCCATCAGTGAATATATTTGGAGCATTCATGATAGGTGTTTTTCTTGTCATCTTTGGAAAAATTACAGGATGCAATGACCAAAAAGACAATAAAGGATTAGATGGTAAGTGGTTATCAAATGAAACATTAGATTTGCACATGACTATTGCCCAAGTATTTAACTCATTAGCTAACTCATCAATTTGATTCATAGTATATGGAGTAATAATTTTATTGGGAGAAATTCCAAACACTGCCTTTGCTGCTTTTATTCCTTTGAGTATTAATTGTCCTACAGCCTCAGGATACCTAGTAAGAATAGTATTGGGAGAATAAGATAAATGTATCCATAATAATGGACCTTCTTGCCAAAATACTCCTGTAGGAATATTTTTTGTTGGTAGTACAATAAATAATAAAGGCAAACTTATATAAATTCTATCCAAATGCATATTTTCCATATATGTTTCAATGATTTTTAATGCCTTTCTTGCTTCAGGCGTTAACATTCGGGGTGAATTTGGATCTGGTGGACTTTTTAGGATATCAAATAAAGGTCCCAACTCTCCTTATCCATACCTAGATAAGGCCTTATCCATACCTAGATAAGGCCTTATCCAATTTATGTCTCCTAATAACTTTTGAAAGTTGTTAAGTCATTTGAGTTGATCTACTCGTATTTGAATTTTTGGTGGATGGACCATGGTTGAGGATAATAGAACTCCTAAATAATTAATTGAAAAATTTAATTGTACTTTATCTATTGCTATCTCTAGATTATCATTTTCTAATAAGTTTGTAAGTGTGGCATAACATTCTAGCAATGTGTTTTTATCTTTGTGTGCTAATAATACATCATCCATATAGTGAAATATTTGTATGTAAAGAATCAGATGTGACTGCGTTACTATTACTGTCCTTGATGGAGTTTGCCTGCAAACAGGATATTCTGTCAAGATATAAAAGGCAACAGTGGACATGCTTGAAAACGAGATGTTTGCTGTCCCTGGGAGAGTCTGCTCGCAAAGGAGAGGCTTCTTCAAGGTTTAGATAGGTAACAACAGACATGCTTGAAAACGAGGTGTCTGCTGACCTTGGGAGGACTTGCCTGCAAACGGGATGTTCTGCCAAGTGGGCTAGGAGGGCGCTGAGAAAAAATTTTTATCTGTTCTAAACAAAGAGCAGAGCTCAACATACTCCAGGCCGAGAGTAAATTAGCCATGAGAAGGGTCACTTCTGATTAGAAAGTAAAACTTCTATGTGCTATGTTTAATTAGCTGAAAGACCTGATTTATTGAAGTTGGAAGGCTGCCTTTTTTGTTCACAATACTATAAAAAGATTGCTTGTACACAATAAAGGACTTTTTTTTCTGCTGCTGCTTTGCTTGCTCTGCTTCTTCTTCTTCTTTGTTTTCCCATGCTGACCTGCAAGTGAATTACTACAACATTTGTAATTCAGGATTTTGATTTCTAAGTGGCTGGATTACTTTGTTAACATAAATTTGACACATAGTTGGGCTGTTAGCCATCCCTTGAGGGAGTACTTTCCACTCATATCTCTGATCAGGACCTTCATGATTCAGTGCAGAGATAGTAAATGCAAAAGGTGGACTATCCTCAGGATGAATTGGAATTGAAAAAAAAACAATCTTTAATATCTATAACTAAAACATACCAAGTTTTTGGCAAAGCAGACAATTGAGGAATCCCCGATTGAGCAGGTCCCATAATAACCATCTCATTATTAATGGCTCTTAAATCTTGCAATAATCTCCATTTACCAGATTTCTTTTTGATGACAAAAATGGGAGTATTATGGGGAGATACAGAAGGTTGTATATGTCCTTCCACTAATTGTTGTTTGACCAGGTCATGGGCTGCTTGTATCTTTTATTTAGCCAGGGGCCACTGAGGAACCCACACTGGTCTTTCTGATTTCCAAGTAATTTTTATTGTCTCAGTGGCCCTTTGTGAAAATCCAACCCATGTCTGTCTGTTCCTCGATCTATTTGTATTGGTGTTGCTATACCTTGTTCTTGTTTTTCTAGTCTTTTTCCTTTCCTAAAACCTTGTCTAGCCATAATAGTGGGTGCATTTTGATTGATGTTATTTGTTAATGTCAAACCTAATTGATCTAAGACATCTCGTCCCCATAAATTTATAGGAAGATGATCCAATACATATGGCTGTATAGTTCCTTCACATCCTTCAGGATCCTTCCAATCTAATACCATTGCACTTCTATGGGGATTAGTTGCCACTCCTAGGCCTCAAAGTGTTTGAGTGGCTTGTTGTAATGGCCAATGTTTTGGCCATTCTTGATGAGAGATGATGCTAAGGTCTGCACCTGTATCCAGTAGCCCATTAAACTCATGTCCTTGAATATTTAGTTTTAGCACGGGGCGAGAATCTAAATTTAAAGAAAGCATAGCACAATCTACATCTGTGGAGCCTAATCCCTTGGAACCTCTTTCTACAGTATGACTGGAAATTTTATCATGTAGGCTGGGTATTATTAACAACTGTGCTATTCTATCTCCTGGTGAAATTACTGACATACCCTTTGGAGAACTGGCTATAATTTTTATTTCACCTTCATAATCGGCATCAATTACCCCAGGACTTATCAAAAGTCCTTTTAGAGTAGAAGAGCTGCGTCCCAATAATAAGCCTACTGTTCCTTTGGGAAGAGGTCCTTTCACCCCTGTGGGAATGATTTGAACTCCCATCTCTGGAGTTAGTACTGCTCTGGCGGAGGCGCAGATGTCCAACCCTGCGCTCCCTCTGGTTTGTCTGATAAGGGATCTGATGACAATGTGTCCTGGGCACTACCCTGATGGGGTTGCTGGGTTCCTCCAGTGCCCCATATATTTGTGGTTTTGGGCCCCGGAGCATTGGGCCCCCCTGTCCATTTTTTGGCAATGGAGCCCGATGCCTTTCTTCACGATATCGTGGATAAACACCTGGTCCTTGTTCGTTTTTTGATAATGGAGTACCCTCTATGGTGGTTTGAGAACGGCATTCATTAGCCCAATGTCTCCCTCTACAGCATCGTGGGCAAATACCCAGTATTCTACTCCTTTGATACCTAGTTTTGTTAAACCCTCCTTCTATGGGGCAATTCCTTTTAAAATGTCCTGTTTGTTCACAATTGTAGCATGTTCTTGGCCTGGCATATAAAGCCTGTTTACTGCAGCTGCCACGATTTGCCCTTGTTCATTAATGTCTGTGGCATCTAAAGCCTGTTTTACTGCAGCTGCCATGACTTGCTCTTGTTCATTAATGTCTCTACATAATTTAATATATGTGTTTAAATCTTCATGTTTCCATGGTCTAATGATATCTCTGCACCAACGATTCACTTGGTCATAAGCCAGTTGTTTTATTGGCATTGCTTGTTCTGTATTCCCAAAATCTTTGGTAGCTGTTTGAATAAGCCTATCTATAAATTCAGCGTAAGATTCATTAGCTCCTTGTATTATCTTAGATAATTGACCTTGTAAACCTCCATGTCCTTGTAAAGTCTTCCATGCCCTAATCGCCTCTACAGCAATTTGTGATCATACGCCAGGATCATATGCAATTTGTTGCTGCCGATCCTCATAAGGTCCCTTTCCTAACAACATATCTAGATTTCTCTGAGGATAACCAGCTGCTGCATTTCGCCTAGCCATCTCCTTGCAAAATTCCTCATTGGCAACCTTCCATAACAGGTATTGACCTCCATTTAGCACAGCTTTACACATATTAGCCCAATCTGCTGGCGTCATGTTTAAGTTGTTAATGGATTCGACCAAGCTTACAGTGAAGGGTGCTTGAGGACCATAGGTTGTTACAGCCTCTTTTAGCTCCTTCACTGATTTGAAATTTAAACCCTGGTGAATTTGCTGCCCTCCTACCTCAAATACAGGGCATGTTAATACTTGAGATCCTGTCTCAGGATCCCAACTATCAACTGCGGGGGTTGGGAGCCTCCCAGCATATGGAGGTGGTGCTGTTGATTGGACACTTATGTCCTCTGATAGAAAGGTGTTAGTAGCAGTCTCCTGTTGTAACTTTCCCCCTGTTGGCTTTTTCTGCTCTAAGCTTTGTTCCTCTATCTTTGTCTGAACTGAAGGCTTTGGACTAAGCAAACCAGATACGAACATCCACAATGGCAATGTGCCAACTGGCAGAGTCCCTGGGTTGTTCTTTTCTATTCTTTTTAAATCTTCACCATGATGGTTCCATTGTGACATATCAACAACTCCTCCTCAAAAAGCCATGGGCGGGCTGGGGATGTGGCTCAAGCAGTAGCGTGCTCACCTGGCATGCATGCGGCCCGGGTTCGATCCTCAGCACCACATACAAACAAAGATGTTGTGTCTGCCAAAAACTAAAAAATAAATATTAAAAAAAAAGCCATGGGCTACATTTTTGTATTGTATCAATGTATGCCCTGAAGGCTCTTGATTTTACTGAGATGCCTCCTTGCTCTAACAATTTACTTAACACTCTTTCGGTTTGTTTTTTACTAATTGCTGATCCCGTATTTCTACTATAATACAACCCAACAAGATAACGCCTAACAAAACCGAGACAGAATGAAATAAAAATGGAACCACACAAAATCATTATATCAGCCTTTCTATCCTCCTGACGTGTCCATCCGTCCTTGCTCCCTATCTGTTCCTCAGACGCAAATAGTTTTTCCTCAGATGTGAGCGGTTTTTCTTCCCTCTCACTCATCTCCAGGGACAGGCAACTTAAAACAAAAATGAAGCAAAACAAAAGAGGAGACTTAGAATGGCTCCCCATCCTCTCGCCCTGCCCTCAGGGGCGGGCAGTTTACTTACCCTCAGTCGCTCCCCGTGCGAGCCACCAAATGCCGAAGTCTGGCTGGGCACAATTCAGGAGCCACTTGTCAAAAGAAACTAACTTTATTTTTAGAACTACAAACGCCAAACAAAACAGCTCCTCAGGAAAAACCCTCAGAGCCCAACTGCCACCACTGGCTTCCACCAGCCTCTCCCCACACCAACCTCTCCACCTCCCACAATCCTCCTGCTCTTGAGGCCGATTGGCTGGGTCGCGTGGGCGGAGCAAAGAAGTCCCCCAATGAGCAGCTCCATGGTCTGAAAGGGCAGGGAAACAGCCCAATGAGCATCACCACAGAGGAGCCAATCAGCTAGATGTTGCTGGGGCCACTGTGAGCCAATCATCAGCCAGCAGCTGGAAGTTTGCTGGGGCCCCTTCAGCTGTGGCTCTCAACAGTGGACGGCTGTTGTCTTCCAGCTGATTGGAGCTGGGCCTGTCGGTGTCCTCCAGGACTGTGCCCTTGGAGCCCGTCCTTTCCTCCATTTCAGTGGACACTGGGTAGGTCCCTCGGAGGCTCAGGGACCCTGGGCAGTTCACGTTTGTTTTTCCCCAGTTCCAGTGGCTTCTGTCCTGCTGCGCCCTCTTGAAATGGACTTTGAAGAGTCTCCTTGAGCTGAATCCCCTACCACTGGATTTTCCCCATCGTCTTGTGGCTTTCAGGAGGCTCCAGGGTTAGGGTGGACACCCAGGCACGTAGCAGACAGGACACAATACACTTGGGAGACACTTCCTCAGCGTTTTTATATTTTATTTTCAGTCAGTGTCATTAAACTGCTGAGCCTGGCCTTGGACTTGTGATCCTCCTGCCTCCACCTCCCATGGGTCTGGAATTTCAGGAGTGCATCACTCCACCCACCCACAACGTAATCTTTTTTAAATATTTTATTTTTTAGTCTTGCTTGGACACAACACCTCTGTTTTATTTATTTATTTTTATGCATTGCTGAGGATGTGATAGACCCAGCCTGATTTTCTCTTAAAATGGGAGCCCTCTCACCACAAAGCCATTGAGAGGTAATTTTGGCTTTACAATAAATTACTGCAAATTCTGAACCTGCCTAGAATGCCTGCCCGGGCCGTGAACTCACCCCTGCCTGGCTCTCTGACCAGATAGCAGCCCTCTCTGAAACCTTGGTGATGCCCCATCCATCTTGGCCTTCCCTGGCCAGATAACCACCCTCTCTGAGGCTCTAATGACCTTCATAAATTCTTATGTCGGGGCCAGCAAAAACGTAAACTAGCCTTTGTGTTATGCTCCTCAGAGTTTTGTCATCTATCACACACACACACACACACACACACACACACACACACACACACCCGTGTGTAACTTTCTGGGCTATAAAGCTGGGCTGCAGGAAACTGCAGGGCTCCTGTCCCCAAGGTTCTTGTTGGGAGAGGCAGCCCGGCCAGCTGAAATAATAAGCTGGCTTTAATTTGATTTTAATTGGAGTCAGTGGTCTTTTCTTGCGTCCTGGTCTAACAAATGGAACCCAGGGCCTTGCACATGCTTGGCGAGCGCTCTACCACTGAGCCCCAACCCCACCCCACTCGACAATGTATTTTGATGCCCAGAGAGGACTGGGAACAGAGCAGGGACATGCACGTCAGGCGCTGGAGTGCCCTCTAACACCTGTGGGGAGAACAGACCTTGCAGAGCAAGAGACCTGGGGTGGGCAGCCGCTGCAGAAATCCAGAGGCAAAGAGTGGGAGGCTAGAAGGGAGGTTGGGAGGGAGGCTGGGAGGCTGACAGGCACAACCCAGGAAGGATGAGGATCCTCGCAGTGGTGCCTGCTCTGTTCTGCAGCTTCACCAACAGCACTTGACAGCAGGTTGATAGGAGGGGTAACCAGGGGAGTTGGGTTGTCTCCAGGATCATTGTCGCAACAACCTGATATTTGTTTGTCAAACTCATAGACATATGACACAAGATGAACCCTTATACAACTATGGCCTCCTCGTGGATAACGAAGTGACAGCAGAGCTCATGAACTGTGAAGATGGACCCTCTGGAAAGTCATGTCACAGTGGATCAAAGACGGGTTAAAAGATCATGAGTTCAAAGCCAGCCTCAGAAACTTGGCAAGGCCCTGTCTGTAAATAAAACATAAACAATGGCTGGGGATGTGGCTCAGTGCCTGAGTGCCCTGGGTACCAAAAAAAAAAAAAAAAAAAACTACATTGAGATTCCATGTCACTGTGGTAGAATGGCACTCTTCAAGAACACAATTAATAATAAACGCTGGCAAGGATATGGGGGAAATTTACAGTTGTTCATTGTTAGTGGGACTGCAAATCAGTGCAGCCACTCTGGAAAGCAGAATGAAGAGTCCTCAAAGAACTAGGAACGGAACTACCATGTGACCCAGCTATGCCACTCCTTGGTATTCATCAAAAGAACCAGAATCAGCACCCTATCGTGACGCAGCCACCTCAGTGTTTATAGCAGCACGATTCACAGTAGCCAAGCTATGGAACCCGCCCAGGTGGCCATCAACAGATGAATGGATAAAGAAAATGTGGCACAGATGATTCTCTACTCAGCCAAAAGAATTAAGTCATGGCGTTTGGCAGTCAATGGGAGGAACTGGAGGACATGATGCTAAGTGAAATAAGCCAGGCTGAGACAGGCCAGGGCCCAGTGTTTTCTCACGTGTACCAGCTGGAGCAAGACAAGGGGACAGGAAGGGGACAGGAAATCACAGGGAAGAGGGCGGCTGGGTGGTGCGCAGGTGAGTGGAGAATGTGGAAAGCGTTCAACAGATGGCGCTGTGCGTGTATAAATGGACCTCCTTCACGGGCATCTACAAAGCACCAACACAACCCAGCCAGTAAATGAGTGGACGGTGGGCAGCACAGTCGGGGAAGAGGGCGGTTGGGGTCACTGGGACCTGAAACAGTAAACTGAACTCCAGGCATGTGTGGTCATGTCGAAAAGAACCCACCACTGGGCACCGACACAACGCACCAACAAGGAAAACGGACCTCTGGCGGAGTGTGGACAGGAGCGTGGACGAGGAGCTCAGTGCAGGTGCGAGAGACCTTGAGCGTCACGTTCAGCTCTGAAAAGTGAAGTCTGCACAAGGGCCAGTGCCGCAGGTCTCCAGAACAGGGTCCTGCAGCCAGGCTCGATGAAAACGGGGATCGCTGTGAACCTCGACGTGGGAGTGTCTTTAGAAAAAAAGAGAGAAAGAGAAACCTGGGACACTGAGACACTCAGAAGTCCACAAGACATGGGAGGTCGAGGTCGCAGTGACACAGTCACAGCCGTGGACCCCAGAGCCACGGGAATGTGAAGGAGCTCCACTGGGGCCTGGGGGAGCACCCCCCACAGACAGGATCTCGTCTCCTTTGTTCAGAGACAACACACTTCACTGGGGCCTAGTTGGTAGGATTAATAGGAGTTTTCTGGGCAGAGAAAGGAGGATAAGGTTTCAGGAGAGGCAATGGCCCACAGGGTGTGGAGTCTGACGGGCAGGTGGGTAGTCGGAGAGGGACGTGAGCAATGTCTCAGACTGGACTGCCAAGTTCAAGGTGGACAAGAGTGGTGCGAGGCCCAGGGTCTCCTGACAGAGGGACCCCTAGCACCGCCCCTCCCCCAGGGCCCTGGTCCAACCACTCAAGCCCTAGGTCCAGGATCACCCTGTGCAGGTGGCTGTGAAAGTCCTTAGCACCCTGCCTGCCCAAGATGGGTCCACTGTGGTGACCACGTGGCCATCACCTTGTCCCCTGGCCATCACCCTGCCCACCTGCTCATCATCCCCATCCCCTGGTCATCTCTCATCTCCTGGCCATCACCCTCACCTTCTGCTGTAACCTGGAACCTACAACAATGGTTGCCATACGGCAAGCACTCAATAAATGTGGATTAATGAATGACCCCTGTCCCTAGTGTTAGGTCGGTGGCAGCGACTTGGTGGCGACTTAGTGGCAACTTAGAACAAAGCAGCCCGCGCTGCTTTGAACATCAATCAGATGCCGGTGGAAACGCCTGTCAATCAGCCAGATCTCCTGACTAACGCCTGTCAATCAGCAGGACCCCCTGTAATGAGGCTGAATGTGAAGGAGCTCCCCTGGGGCCTGGGGGAGCACCCCCTCCCAGTGGTTCCCAACCCTTACACTCTTCTCTCTCATATTCCCCCACCGACCTAACACCTAGCAACTGCCCTTAGCCTCTAAGATATTAGAACCAAAAGACAAACAGGATCCTGACTTCCAGCACCACTGTGCCAGTTACCAGAAATACCATCCAAACCCTAAAGAAAGCATTCAAGTTCTTCGACAGCTGCCCCAAGGCACTCACCCAACCCTGGCAGCAAAGATCAGCTCCAGCCCTTAGTTAACAGGACCCCGCCATCATCATCCCAGTCCCTAGCAAGACTAGCTCCCTAGCAACAGAACCGTCACCTTGGCACTCCAGGACCCAGACAAGGGCAATAGGACCTAGCCCTCTAGCAATAGGACCAGATTTATCCACATCATCCCAATCCCCAGCAACAGGGCCCCCGCCTTGGCAAAGCAAATCCAGGCCTTAATAAGAGGACCCCAGCCTTGGTAATTGACCCCAGGCCCTAGCAACGGGATTCTAGCCCTGGCAACATAGTCCCAGTCCCTAGCAACAGGACCCCAGCCCTGGCCACATAATCTCAGCCCCTAGCAAAAGGGCCGCAGCCTTGGAACATGGTCCCAGTTCCTCGCGCCACAATGCCAGCTCCCGAGGCCTGATGTCAACCCCTGGTGCGGGGAGACCACCAGCACGCGGTCCATGATTCTGGCCTCGGGCGACGCCACCGGTGCAGGCACACAGCAAGCGTCCATGGCCTGCAGTCCAGGGCCAGGCCGCTCAGCACTGAGGCGGGGTCTCGGTCTCCAGCCCCTGCCCCAGCGCGCAGAGTACTTCAAGATGAGATCCAGGGGTGACAGGGTGTGAACCCTGGGCTGGAGCCGGTGGGAACCCGCGCGTGGACCTTCGGGGGACCCGTCCTTTCCCCAGGCGAGTGCGGGAGACTGAGCGCTAGAGCGGCCCGAGGCGCGCAGTGTCTTCTGGGTTACCGAGCTCCAGTACCCTGGGCCCGCGGCATGGCGGGAGCTGCTGGGAGCTGTGGGCGGGGCCGTGGGTGGGGGCGGAGAGGCGGGGCCCCGGGGGCGGAGGGGCGGGGCCCGGGGTGGAGGGGGGGCGGAGGGGCGGAGCCCCGGGGAGGAGTCCGGGTGAGAGGCGGGGTCCGGGGCGGAGGGGCGGGGTCTGGGAGAGGGGCGGGGCCCGGGGCGGAGGGGCGGGGTCTGGGAGAGGGGCGGGGTCCGGGGCGGAGGGGCGGGGTCCGGGGCGGAGGGGCGGGGTCCGGGGCGGAGGGGCGGGGCCCGGGGCGGAGGGGCTAGCTTGAGGTTGAGGTCCAGGTGGCAGGGTTACCTGTCCCTGGCCGGGGCCTGCGTGGCTGGCGGTTCCGCCCACTGCTCTCCCCCAGTACTGGAAAGCGTTTCCACCGTCTTCCTGCAGTAAAAACAGCTGAGATTTCAGGAAGCAGCTATGGATCTGCGGGGGGAAGAACCCAGCGGACAGCTGAGGAAGCCAGGGAGGCCTAAGGCTGCCTTTGGGGGCTCCTGGGCACGTGAGGTGAGGAGAGGAGTGAAGAGTGCCCTGTGGCCGCAGCGGGGAGCTCTGTCTTCCAGACGCTTTGACCCAGAGGCACCAGCCAGGAGGTTAGGGGTGGGCAGCTAAGGAGACGGGCCAGGCCAGGCCCTGAAGGACACGGGCAGTGAAGACGTGGATGCACATAGAGTGAGCCCTGCAGAAGTGTGTACCCAGGAAAAGGAATCACAAGCGCGTGGAGCCTCCCTGGATGGTGGGAGGCCAAGAACTTGGCGTCAGGAGGCATCTCCTGCTCTGGCCAGTGGCAAAGGGAAAAAATGGCTTCAAGGCCATTTGAGGCCACAGGGAGGGAGAGATGGTGACCCGGCTCCTGCCTTTTCCCTGGGGAGGGGCTCAGCTGAAGGGGCCAGGGCTGAGTGGGACTGGGACCAGGGACTCCACATCTCCCCGGCTGAGTGTGTCCAGGTAACTCGCTGTCCTTCAACCTCTGTCGTCCTGTTAGGTGCTGGTCAGGTGGGCAGATAGGTGCTTCACAGGTTTACTGAGCACCGCCTGCAGGCCTCACCCCAGGCAGTGTGGAACCAGGCCGGGCAGAAGTCCCAGAGGCCTGGGCTTCCCACTCGTGCGCAGAGAGGATGGGCTGGGTGTGCTGAGGAAACCCCCACACTGGCCAGGGTCACTCAGGCTTGGTGGCACTAGTGCACAGAGTAGGGGTGTCACCCCGCCCTGCTGTGATGGAGGGCTGCAACAGAACTGGGTGCCCACATGTTGGGGCTTGTCCCTCTGGGGTACCACACAGGCTCCCGCCCCCCTGAGTGAACACCGTGTGTGGCATTCACAGAACGCTCTGTGGCGTTCTGGTCCATGTGGCACTGACCCACTGAGGAAGAATGGACGTCACCAATAGTGGACCTTCAGCCTCAGGACCTGAGTCAGCCCCCTTGCTCAGTGTGACTTCTCTGGCAGCAGCCCCCTTTCTAGTCCAGCGCCTGCGCATCCTGCCCCAGGGCGTCCATAGGCATTTTGTCGGCTTGATGCTACTGTAAATAGTGTCTTTTCTGAAATCCAAACTGTCGAAGCTTCTGGGGCATTGCATATCTCAGAGTTTTGAGTTAGGAATGCTCAACCAGTAAAGTCTATTAACTAAATATTGCAAACTTAGAAACTGAAATCCGAAGCACTCTGGTCCCAGGCACTCTGGGTGGGTTCTGCTGCCTCTGCTCTCTGTGGATGTCCAGCAGGAGGTGCATCTGCCTCGCTGTGTCCACCCTGAGAATCATGCCACCTTGGGATGCGCACCTCAGGTCTGTCCCATATGAAGACACTGGTCACTGCACCAGGCTAGTCACTAACTCGCCATGCCTGCAGAGCACCATGTCCAAGCAAGGCCATGTTAGCTGGCTCTATGTGGACATGAGTTTGGAGGACACTGTTGGCCCCAGAAAAGCTTCAGCCTTTAGGTCTAGGAGTTCTGTACCTTCCCGTCTCCAGCAGGTAGTGCTGGGTCCTTTGTCCTAAGACTGACTTGCAGGTTAGAAGAAAAACACCCCACCACTGGCCTGGGGCCACTGACCAGCTGCTGACTGCGCAGTAGTCGGTGGTGCCTGCTCTCTGCTCCCAGCAGTCCTGGGGACCATCCTCACCCTAGCACAACCAGCCAGCCACAGTTGCTCCCCAAGGCCCTGAGGTCCCCCAGCCAGCTGCTGCAGCAAGGGGCTCCCGCTGGAGGACCGCACAAGCTGGCCACCAGGTCCTAAGGTCAGGGACAATAAGTTCGGTGGCAGGGCCTTTGGGAGGTCAGGCTGCAGGTCCTACTCAGGTGCTTCAAGCCCACCTGTGACCCCACATGCTCTGAGGTTCCACCCTGCTCCAGCACCCCCTGGAGAACCTCACCCAAACCTAGCTCCAAGCCACATCTGCCTGCCCCTCCCAGAGCTGGGTGGGGGGTGACTCCTGCACAGGGACCCCAAGGTGCCCCAGTCTCTCCTGTTCAGCTCAGACCACAAGACCCGCCCATGCCCAGTGACTGAGGCAGGGACCACCCTAGACCAGAACATCCAGCACCCTGGGGGTGGCCTGGTCAGTGCTGTCTGTCCAGCCAGCCCCAGGCAGTGGACAAGCCAGCCAGGTGGGGAGGAGTGAGGTGGTCACAGCCTCCAGGGAGGCTGGCCTGCTGCCCACCCAGCAAGGGAGGTCAGCTCATCCAATGACTCCTCCTGGGTGGCCTGCCTAGGACTCAGGGCTCCTCCAGGGGCCAGAGCCAGCCATTCAGACCCTTTCTCCCCGAATCCAGTGCCAGCCTCCGCAGAGGCCTCAGCTGCAGCATGGCTTGTGAGGTCTTCAGGCCTCTTCTCTCGCTGCCCCCATCCCAAGGGTAGAGGGCCCTGGCTCTGAGGCTCCCGGCCCATCCCAATTTGCCAAACCAAGTCAGCTTCCCAGAACAGGAAAAGCATGGCGTCAACCCAGAGTCATCCCCTCAGGCCCTGTCGCCCTCTGGCCAGGCCCCCTTGGGGTGGAGTCCCAACCCCAGCTCTTCCTGCAGTCTGTGCAGGTGGAGCCTGGGGGTGTCCCGGGCCGCAGCCCACTGAGGTATTTACTAAATGACGTCCTCTCACGCCACCCTGCCAGAGGTGAAAGTGAGGGTCTGTGGGGGCCTGAGTGTGTGGCTCCTGGCCCTGGACTCGCTGCCTCGGCTTTTCCCTGCTGAGCAAGGCTCTCTCCGGGAACATTCCTCCAGACCCGGGGCAGGGAAGCAGGACGCTGGGTCTCTGGGGAGGCCGGACCCTCCATGGAAGGAGGCTTCCTGGCCAGTTATGAGCACTTCCTCCCACAGGACAATGCCAGGAAGGGGGTCAGTGCCTTGGACTTGCAGGAAGCAGCCCCAGGGCCCAGGTGCCCAGGTGTGGCAGGAAACACAGCTCAGCCTGGGCCCAGCTCACCAGGCCACAAGGACTTGGAACCAGGGCTCTCCGGCTGCTCACACCTCCCTGAGCCTCTCAGAACTCAGCCCCAAATCCCTGCCTCTCACCATCTCCTCCTCTCTGTCTCTGTATCTCTCTTATCACTGTCTCTGTGTACATCTCCAGCTCTGTCTCTCTTTGTGTCTCTCTGTCTTTATCTCTGCCTATCTCTCTCTGTCTCTGCCTCTCTTTGTATCTCTGTCTCTCAGTGTCTTCCTCTGTCTCACTCTCCCCCTTCCCAACTGTGGCCCTCTGCCCAGAGCCTCCCCTGGGGCCAGCCCACCTGTCCTTCTGGCCACTGTAGACAGGAAAGGCTCAGGTCCACAGGTAAAGTCTGACCTGAGCACCATGGTCGTCCAGCAAGGGCTGGGCTGGGAGGAGAGCTGGGGACACGCCCCTGGGGCCTCAGCCTGCCCGGCGCCCTGACCCCTCCCCACCACTCTGGGCTGGAGGGCAGCAGGAAACCAGGTCAGGGCTGGGAAGCGGCCCACTCACCATGCCTGTGGCCCCTCGACGGGGTTAAGAGCCCAGCTTCCCGGGAAGGGCCAGCTCCTTGGAGTCCACCTTCCTGAAAGGCTCTTCCCGGCACTGCGCATGGGGGGGGGGGGTGCAGAGGCCAGGTCCACACATGGCTGCAGGGTCCCTCACTGCTCCCAGTTTCTGCCTCTGACATGGGTGGGCTCCACCCCAGTGCCCGAATTCTCTTGAAGGCCACACCCCGAGGTCAGTGGAGGCAGGCCAGGATGCTGTGCTGTCCTCCTGCAGGGCACAGATGGGGTCATGGTGGGCATGCAGACAAGGTCCCAGAGGGCCTCTCGGAAAAGCACCTGGGGAAGGGGGACGGGCGGGCAAGAGGACCCAGGGTCTTTGGGCGGAACTTGAAGGAGTGGGAGTGGGGCCATGCAGAGGCTCGGAGGGAAGGCAGAGCAGGGCAGAGGGGCTTCAAGTCCCTGTGGGGAAGACCAGGAAGGACTAGCAGAGGAACAGGGACAGTGCCCCAGGCAGAAAGGGGGTGAGTCCAGGATGAGTGAAAGGCAACGCAGGCTGCGCAGGCCAGGTCCATCCTGGCACCCAGGCTTCCCAGTGCCTGAGGTGGGGGGACCCTGGCCACTGGGAAGGATGGAGCCGGGGAACTCAGAAATGGGCAGGTCTGACAGTTCTGTGACAGCCTCAGGCCTGGAGCCCCTAGGAGATCCCACACGCAGGAGGCCCCAGCCCAGGACTCCTCTGAGACCCTGCCCAGGCAGAACTGGCCACACTGCCCTCCACACCCCTGCAAGCTGCCCGCAGAGGTGAAGGCCCAGATCTGACCAGTGGTCAGGAGGTGCTCCAGCACCGATTCCCATGCACTTGACCTCCACCGTGACCCTCTGCAGGCTCCATCCTCTGCCTTCCCGTCCATAAGCCAGTCTGGAACAGGACCCAACCTTGATGCCCCATCTGTTCCGCCCTGGTTCCCGGGTCCTCGCCCCACCTTTGGCCCCCAGCCCTGGCCTCTGGATTAGGCCAGGAAAGCCCCTCGGGAACCCCCCCCCCCCCCCCCCCCGGAGCTGCGGAGGAGGGGGCGGAGAAGCAGGTTTGCAGAGGCGGGAAGCTGCCGGGACGCAGCTATTTAAGCCGTTTCCCTCCAGGGGAGCACAAGAGGGGAGAGCATGGAGCAGGGCCTCGCCCTCCTGCTGGCCCTCTCCCTGGGGCTCCTCCAGCCGGGGCACGGTGAGCAGGGAGGGGATGGGGAAGGGAGGGACTGAGGTGGGGGAGGGGAGGGGGAGGGGTGGGCCTGGGCCGCCCTCCGACCTCACAGTCCAGGACCTAGGTGGAGGTCGGGCAGCAGGCAGGACCTGCGCTGGGCTAAGAGCTGCGTCCCCGCAGGTCAGCCCCTGCACGTGGAGCCCCCGGAGCCCGAGGTGGCCATGGCCGTGGGCGCGTCGCTGCAGTTCACCTGCAGCCTGGCCTGTGCGGGCGGGGCGGCCAGAGTGCGGTGGCGGGGCCTGGACATCGGCCTGGGCGCGGTGCTGTCGGAGGCGGGCAGCAGCGTGCTCTCCGTGCACAACGCCTCGCTGTCGGCAACCGGCACGCGCGTGTGCGAGGGCTCTTGCGGGGACCGTCGCTTCCAGCGCACAGTGAAACTCCTGGTGTACGGTGAGGCTTCGCCCTCTCTCCCAGGCCCATCTTTAAACCCTCGCTCTGAAGCCCCCGCTCCACCCAGACCCTCATCTGGCTCCTCCGAGCCCTTCCCATCCTACTCAGCCGGGGTGTGGTCAGTGCCCAGTTGTGGCCTCCCCGCCGGCCCCCACATCTGGCCCAGCCTTGACCTGTGGGCTCCTCAGCCCTGAGCAGGCACCCGCTCTGCCCACAGCCTTCCCGGACCAGCTGGCTGTATCCCCAGCGACTCTGGTGCCTGGAAGGAACCAGGAGGTGGCCTGCACTGCCCACAGCGTCTCCCCAACTGACACACTGTCCTTCTCCCTGCTCCTGGGAAACAGAGAGTTGGAGGGTGTCCAGGCCCTAGGTAGAGAGGAGAAGGAGGAGGACCTCCAGGAGACAGAGGACCTGCTGTTCCGGGTGACACAGCGCTGGCTGCTGCCCCCCCTGGGGACTCCTGCCCCACCCACCCTCCACTGCCAGGCCACCATGCGGCTCCCTGGCTTGGAGCTGAGCCACCGCCGGGCCCTTCCAGGTGAGCCTCCTGGGTCCTGGCATCCCCAAGGCCCACCCCCTCCAGCCTGGACAGCAACATTCATCCACCTGTGTGTCTCGGCTGCTGGGAGCTGTTCACACAGTCTGTCCTGGGATCCGCCTTTAGTCTGTTACCCTGTGGCCACCAGAGAGAATCATTAATTCAACAGATACAGCTCCTGCCCTGTACCCTGCTCTGCCCACGTCCCTCCATGTTCGTCAGGGTCAAAGCTCAGGTCCACCCTCCCCAGGCAGAACTGGCCACCCTGCCCTCCACACCCCTTGCTCCTCTGCTCCAGCCATGGTCCTCCTCATGTTCCTCCAACACAACAGTGAAGCTCATTGCAGCCTCAGGGCCTTTGCACAGGCTGTGCCCTGTGCCCAGAATACCTTTCCAGACCGGTCCCAGCTCCTCCTCACCTTTCCCAGATCTTTGTCCAAGGTGACCATAGTGAGGCTCCCCAGCTACCCACCCCCACAGGCACACAGGCACACATCTCCTGTGCCTTGTATTTCTCCACCACATTTTTAACACCTGACATCCTATGCTTTTTTTTCCCATTATCTGTCCCCACCATTGGCATTGCCAAGGGACATCTGTGTCATCCACAGTGATATCCTCAGCAGCCACAACAGGAGCAGAGGCAATGCCCTGTCTCTAGGGTGAATCCTACACACATCTCCAAGCCCCGGAAACATCCCTAGGGGAGCTCTGTAAACTCTCCACCTGGAACTCCTGGTTTCTAACCCAGAGCTCCAAAACGGAGTAGAAGCCAGAGGCCATATGAAGGGGGCACACAGAGATTGTTTTTATTTTGGGGGGATACTGGGGATTAAACTCGGGGGCACTTGACCACTGAGCCACACCCCAGCCCTATTTTGTACTTTATTTAGAGACGGGGTCTCACTGAGCTGCTTAGTGCCTTGCTTTTTCCTGAGGCTGGTTTTGAACTCGTGATCCTCCTGCCTCAGCCTCCCGAGCTGCCAGGATTACAGACATGTGCCACTGTGCCTGACGGTTTTGGGATTTTGATACCAAGAATAGAAAACCAGAAGCACTTAACCACTGAGCCACATCCCCAGCCCTTTTTATTTTATTTTTTAATTTTGAGACAGGGTCTCTCAAAGTTGCTGAGGCTGGATTTGAACCTGCCTCAGCTCCCGCACTGCTGGGATTACTGGGGTGAGACATGGTGCCTGGCTACAGGAGTGTTCTCTAGACCCTACAAGGTCCCAGCCTCAGTCCACACCCTGTCCCCATTCCTATTCCATGTTAAAAGGTGTCCTGAGCACGTGCCCTTGCTACTCTCTGCTGCAGCCCAAGGGGGTGGGGTGACCCTCGCCCCTTTTACACTTGAGAAAACCAAGGCACGTGGAGCGGCAGCAGCTCAGGGCCGGGCTGCCAAGAGTGGGACCCACTCGCCAGGTCCAGCCCAGAGGGAGCAGTGGGTGGTCCAGAGGGGGAGATGAGGCTCGGGAAGTAAGAAGAAACGGTCACTCTGTTTCCAGTCTTGCACAGCCAGACCTCGTTGGAGCGCCCAGACCCAACCTCATCAGAGCCCCCCACCACCACCTCCCCACAGGCCACCCCCCAGCAGGGCTCCACCGGCACCCCCAGGACTGACAGCTCCACTAGGACTTGCCGCCCAGAGATCCACTGGTCTCTGGAGCCTGCACTGGATGGAGAGGTCAGCTGGGAGCTGCTGTGTGAGGCGGCCTGTGGCCCTGGCATGACCGTGCACTGGACCCTGGCTCCTGGGGGCCTGGCAGCCTACAAGAGGAGGGAAGCAGGGGCTCAGGCATGGCTGAGCCTGCCTCCAGACGGCTCCAGAACCGAGGGCTTCTTCCAGTGTCGCCTGGACCCGGGCGGCCAAGTGGTCAGCCTCTATGTGCCCATCCAGAAGGTGATCCCAAAAACCTGTGAGTTCTGATGCCCGGGAAGGAGCCGGGAGGGGCAGAGTCTCTGGATCAAAACTTTAGGTGAGAAACTGCAGGGTCAGGCTCTGTCCAGGGGCTTCCCCTGGCTGCAGCTTCTAGGCTGAGGCCAGGGGTGGCCACTGTGCTCCAGGCCTGGGTCCCACCCCCCGGGGGGGGGGGGGGATCAAAAAGCAAAAACGAGTGTGATGAGTAGATTTCCAGGGGCCCAAGATGTTCCAAACCTCATCATCTCGATGCATAAACATGAGAGTCTGAATCTAATATTTGACGCACGTTCTTTAGCTGTGGTTGGACACAGACCCTGATTCCTTGGTTTCTGTGCGGTGCCCAGGGTGGAACCCAGGGCCTCACACGTGCTGGGCGGGCGCCCTGCCGTGAGCCACCCCCCAGCCCCGGCTTTTCTTTCTAACGCTCTGCATTTCCACACTGCCTGTCCCGAGGCAGGGTACGGGTCAGCGCGCCGGCCAGCCGCACGGCACGTGCAGAGGCGCTCACCAGCCGGCCGCTGGGAACCCACAGGGACCTGAGGGGCACGAGGCCCCGCGCTGGCTGCCGACCTGCGGCGGCGGCCGGCGCTCCTGACCGCCCCTCCGCTCTTCCAGCTCCCGACCATCCGCCCGCCGCCCTGTGGACTGGCAGCCTGGTGCTGGGGCTGCTTCTGATGCTGCCCCTCGCCTACCGCCTGTGGAGACGCTGTCGACCCCTGCCCGCGACCCCCGCCCGCCTGCCCGTCTCCCTGCGGCTCCTGCAGGTGCGCCACTAAGCGGGCGCCCTGGGCAGGAGAGGGCCGACCCTGCCACCCACACTGGTGGTCAGTTCACAGGAAGCCCCCTCCCCAGCTGGCTGAGCTACCCGCCCTGGGCCCACCTCCCACCTCCCACCCCCGGCCCGGAGCTGAAGAATAAAGGCCACTTGGTCTAACCGCTGGTGATTCCTGTGGTGCGGCGAGCCTGGCGCCACCCCTGCTGTCCCGCACGCACGCCGGGCTGACCCCAAAGAGAAGCGCGCCTCTGGGCAGAGCGCTGGAAGCCCGTGCTGCCTGGGCTGGGCGAGGCCCAATGGAGCTTAACCAGAGAACCTGGAAAGTACTTGATGGGGGTCGCCTGGGCAGATAAGGACAAGGGGCTGATCGAGGGAAGTGGCACGAGTTGAGAGGCTGCAGATGGGGGCAGGGAAGCAACTGGAAATGAGGTCAGCTTGCCAAGAGCCTGAGATGCCAGGCGGGGGAGGAGGGACCCTAGCCAGAGCGCACAGGGAGCCACCCAAGTGCTTAAAGCCACAACGGACGCGGCGGCAGCACGCCCCCTCTGGTGGTCAGGAAGAGTAACGGCCTAGGTCCGCGACTTGTGCACAGGCTGCTAGGTCGAGTAGGAGCGCGTGGACCTCCAACACAACTGGAGGATGTCCGAGGTGGGGTCCCCCACAAGGCGTGCTCTACTAAGACCGAGATAGGCCAAAGGCCGGGAGGAGCTCAGCCCGAGTCCAAAGCTTTCGACAAACTCAGAAAAGGATCTGGGGTGGACACTCAGTCCTGGAGTCAGGGAGCGTCCATACTGGCGCACGATAGGTTGGACTTTGCTGGTATCCCAGGAGAACGGTTGCTAGGAGACCATGCTAATGAAGGACTCACCCACTACCCAGATGGCAAGCTATACGGCTTCATGCCAGAAACCAAGCCCTTGCTAAGCAACCATTTTAGAATCTGGCAAAATTCAGTTTCCGGGGCGAAATCAGACCAATTCGATACACGCGGAGAGAAGCAAAGGGAGAATACCAACTAGGACCCAAGGAAAAGGGTTACCTGCCCCTTTTATTTTCCGGAGTCTCGCAAAAGGTTCGGGCGCCCTCTGCCCCTAACCAAGATGGCCGCCCAGGAAACTCGGGGCACGTGGGACATGGCGGCGCTTCCGGTCCCAGTGCCCTCAGTGAAGATGGCGGCAGTGGAGAAGCGGCGGCCGGCGGTAGCACCGGCGGCCAGTTTCACGGACAACGGCCGGCCGTCGGTGTCCAGGGCGCAAGCGGCCGCCGAGAATGAGGAGGACTTCCTGCGGCAGGTCGGCGTGACCGAGATGCTGCGCGCGGCCCTGCTAAAGGTTCTGGAGGCGCGGCCCGAGGAGCCCATCGCCTTTCTGGCGCACTACTTCGAGAACATGGGCCTGCGCTCTCCGGCAAGCGGCGGCGCCGGAGAACCCCCGGGACAGCTCCTGCTGCAGCAGCAGCGCCTGGGTCGCGCGCTGTGGCACCTTCGCCTGGCTCACCATTCACAGAGGTGCGGGCGGGGCGGCGGCCAGACTCCAGTTCCCGGCCTATGGCGGGGCGCGGGGCACTCTGGGAGTTGTAGTTCGCGGCCTCCTGGCCGGAGCCGGTGGGCTGGTATTGCGCTGTATTTCCGGGCGCGGAGCTTGCTGGGAGTTGTAGTCCTCGCCTCCTGGGCAGAGTGGAGCTGCTACTTCGCCCTCGGTGCCGGCTGCGGGCTGGTGCGCGTTTCTGCTGCAGCTGGGGGCTTTCTAAGTCGGAGGGTACCGTGTCCCTTAAGCCAGAAACGAATAACTAGACCTGGAGATTGACTAAAGCCGAGCGTGGCCAGCGGGAGGAAAGCCTGGAGTGGGGCGAGCTGGCGAGACGGGGCTCCTGGTCTGTGTCCCGCATGGGACGGTGCTGAACTCCCAAGGTGGCCCAGTTCCTGAGTGAGGGTTGCAGCAGACGGGGAAGCTGTCCAACACGCAGCATCAGCCCTGGGCGACTGTCTGGGGCTGGGCGGAGTGATGGGAGTGGAGGGGAGTAGGGCTGCTCCTTGGCATGAGGAGCCCACAGCGGGAAGGGGGACTGGATTGCCTGAGACAGCGCTGGGCTGGGGCCCTTGTAGACTGGAGGATTTGAGAAGGCCTCAGGAGAGAAGAGCAGAGCCCGCAGAAAGGGTGGGAAGGCAAAGCCAGAGATGAAGAGCCAGGAGAAGTGGCCTCAAGGAGGAAATTGATCAGTGACGGGGCTCCATATGTGGTGGCTCAGGTCCAGCACAGCTGTCACAGATGAAGATGTTTGTGTTCATCTCGTAGGGCTGGTGGGCATGGTGGCACACATCTGTAATCTCATCAGCTCTGGAGGCTGAGGCAGGAGAGTCATAGGTTCAAAGCCAGCCTGAGCAAGTTAGTGAGGCTCCAAACAATTTAGCAAGACCCAGACTCAAAACTTTAAAAAGGGCTGGGGATGTGGCTCACGGTTATGTGCCCCTCAGTTCAATCCCTGGTACAAAAAAAATAATCTAGGGCTGCTTTTTAAAATTACCATAAATTTAGTAACTTAAAACAGAAATTAATTTTCTCAATTGTTGAGGTGGCCCGAAGTCTGAAACCACGGTGTCATCAGGCCCATGTTCTCTCCAGAGGGTCTAGGGGAGGTCTTTCCTGCTCTTCCAGCTTGGTGGTGGCTCGGGTCTGTAGTGCCCCTTGGTGGTGACTAATAACTCCATCTCCCAGTCCTCCCCCCTTGGTCTTCCGTCTGCTTTGTAAAGACACTAGGTGTTGGATTGCAGCCCATCCTTCTCCAGCATGACCTCATCTTACATCTGCAAAGGCCCCTACCTGAGGTTCTGGATGATATGATATCCCTGGTCCCCCAGAATGGAAGTGTCACAGCTGTTGGCTAGAGTTCAGTCAGAGTGGCAGGGGCACAGGAAGCAGATAGTGGGTGCTTGTGGCAGATATGATGGCCCTGGGGTCACCTGGCTTCCCAGGGACCAGCCAGGAGTGAATGAATAAGACAGGTTCCCATGTTGTCCGATCGCGCTCATGGGTCCAGGCCTGCTCCTGTCCTCCCTCAGACATCCCAGCCACTGCCTCCCTCAGACAGCAGGCAGGAGCTCTCGGCCGGTGGAAAGGGGCAGAAGCCCAGGGCCAGGTAGCTGTCTGCTGTCCCCCAGTACTTGAGGCTGAGCTGAAGATGCCAGGTCTGGGAGAAGTCACCTTGGCCCTCTCTGCTGGCCAGCAAGGCCACCTGGAGCACAAGAATGTAGGTGTCTGAAGGCCACATGGCTGGCCACCACAGGGCAGAGCCAGGAGTCGGACAGCTCAGCCGATGGGGCCTCCTTGGCTACCTCATGGCTGATGAGAGGGACTCTTCCACAGTGTCCCTGAACATGTTGTCACCAGAAAAGTACTCATGGAGGACTGGCTGGTCTTGGGTAGGGCCCAGCCTCAGCCCACTGTGGTGGGCACCCTGGACACTGCAGGGTGCAGAGCAGAGTCCCTGGCCTCTACCCACCCATACCACACACTCCCCCGTTGGGACCACACGTGTCTGACATGGCTCAGGGTCTCCACTGAGAGCCACTGGTCGAAGGTGAAAATAGACAATGTGTTCTCTTCCCTAGCAAGTGCGGGCGAGCTTTGCCAGCTGTCCTGGCTGGCTGCCCGACCTGACCTGCAGAGCAGAGGGGAATGGTGCCGTGCTCTGTGCACCTGTCATCTCTGGGTGGTGCAGCAGGACACCCTCAGGGGGAGTGAGGCAGCCTGGAAGGAGGTGCCTCTCCTCCCTTTCTTGCCCCTTCCTGGGTGTCACCCTGATTCACTGGTTGCAGTCACACCTCAGTGCCTCCTGGTCATGGGGCGGAGCCTTTGCTGTGGTTACTGCTGAGTGCTTCCTGGACATGGGGCCAGGATCCTGCTCAAACAGCATCTGAGCCACAGACGGATGGGACTCCACACACTGGGCACGGCCCCAGGTCTGTGGCGCACAGTCTGCTCCATCCTCGCAAGGATCTGAAATGCAAGGACCAGGCTGGTACCCTCCTAGTGAGGAGGGTGAGGTCCTGATAGGCAGGGACTTGCCCAGGTGTGGCAGCCGCAGAGCCCTGCATGCCCATAGTGCCCCGTGGTGCTCCAGGAGCCACAGGGGCCCAGTTCCTGCCCCCCAGCCACCGCCTCCAGGGAAAGGAGTCAGTGCAAGAGAGTGGGTGGGCAGGCAGAGGGCAGGAGACCTGTGCCTGAGGCCCACAGAGGGAAACCAGGTGCAGGCTGGATGTGGGGCCAGGACGCCCCTTCACACACAGGATGGAAAACCCCACACCGGGTGGCTGCAGCTCAGCCGGAGGCTCCGGCTGCCCCGAGGAGTCTGTGCCTCCCAGCAGGGATGGTTTAGCTCTGGGTGTTTAGCCCGGAGTGGGCCCTGAGAAGTGTGGGATGGGGCTGGCAGTGGCCTCCCTCAGATTGTGCCACTGCCCAGCAGGAAGATAGATCCTTCGGGGCTGCCCTGTTGCCACCCCCCTCACCCCGCTTGCTTAGCCCGGTTGTGATGTCACTGTGCCGTCCCTGCGAGAAGACCCAGGGCTGGCTGCCTCCAGGGCTGTTGAGAGGCTGTGCGGGTGCAGTCAGCATTTGCAGCCTGCACACCACTGGCCTCCAGCGCTTCACAGTGCCAACACAGAGCCGCAGATGGCAGCCGGCCAGGAGGTCGAGAACCCAGCCCTAGGAGGCTGGGTCTGGCCCCCACTCTGCCTTGGGGCTATCCCTGCAAGCACTCTGCAGGGCATGCCCATTCCTAACCCTGACCTGGGCGGCAGCACTTGCCAAGCCCCTGCCACACTGATGCTGGGGCGGTGGAATGATGTGCCCCAAGGCATGAGGCCTGTGTCCAGCTGCTTCCTGTTGGTTCTCTTCCTGCTCCGAACTACAGTGGCCCCATACCTCTGGGACCCACAGGATGGCCGCTGTGAGGGCTCTGCTTGTGCAGGCTCACAGGCCTCAGGCTGCTGGTGGGCCTGTTCCTGTGAACAGGCATGGCCAGTCACACGTGTGGTTTGCCTGTGGGGTTGTAGGGACAAGGCCTCTGACCCATGAGGGCAGCAGATGCCCATGGCTTGCCTGCCAGTCATCCAGCAGAGGGCTGTGCTCTGAACACCAGGGCTTGAGCAGTGGCAGGCACCTGCCCTGGTGGGAAACAGGGGACCCGGGAGGCTCTCAGGGTGAGTTAGGCAGCCACCCCTGGGGAGAGGGGACCTGGGAGAGGCGAGGGATCTGGGCCGGCCAGCATCTGCCCAGGAGGCGGTGGCCACAGCTCCCAACCTTGTCCTACCCACAGGACAGCCTTCAACAACAACGTCAGCGTGGCCTACGAGTGCCTGAGTGCCGGCGGCCGCAGGAAGAGGCCGGGGCTGGATGGCCGCACCTACAGCGAGCTGCTGAAGCGCATCTGCAGGGATGGAGAGGCCCCGGAGGAGGTGGTGGCCCCACTGCTGCGCAAGATCCAGTGCCGCGACCATGAGGCGGTGCCGCGGGGCGTCTTCCGGGCAGGCATGCTGACCTGCTTTGTGCTGCTGGACTTCGTGGCCCGGGCAGGAGCCCTCTTCCGGCTTCTTGAGGCCCCAGGCCTGGCAGTGGCTGACCGCCGTGTGGGCCAGGCCGTTCTGGACACCCTTGAGGGGGCCCTGGGGGCTGGTGACCACACTGCTGTGCCTGCATGCTACCTGGAGGCCGGCTCGCGCCTGGGACCCGACAGCCTGGCGCTGGCCCTGGACCGAGCAGCGACCGGCCGGAGGCCCAGCTCCCCCATGTCCCGAGAGGAGTTCCTGGAGAAGGCAGCCGCCCTCTTCATCGCCAAGGTCAAGCCAGTGGGCTGAGCCTGCTCCTGGGAGAGGCGTGGGACCGGCCCAGGACAGAGCATTCCCACCCCTGCACTAGGACAGGGCCACCAGGACACTGCACCCCCACAGCTGTGCACCCACACTCACAAGCCCAGCTCAGCTGAAATAAAGTCTGTGGAGGCCTGTGTGCATGCACATGTGCGTGTGCGTGTGTGTGTGTGTGTGCACACGCGCACCGAGTGGGCCCACTGCCCAGCCAGCCCATTCCTCTGGAGCGTGAGTCTCCTTCTACAGCCCTGCCCACTCCAGTGGCTCCTCTTGGGCCTCAGTTTCCCTAGCCATCCAGCAAAGAGAGCAGCTGGCAGCGACACGAGGGATGGCAGTGGACTCTCCACCCCTCCTCATCCCTCCCTGCCTGGAAGAAGGCAGCTGCGAGAGGAGACCAAGGGCCAACAGGCTGGGGCCCTCCAGAGTCACACGGTGCCACCTCCATCAGCGGTCCCCCCAGCTCCCTGTCAGCACTTCATGACTTCAGGCATCTGTACCCACACACCCAGAGCCTGGCCCCCACCTCCCTCCTACCTAGGACTGACAACCCCACTCTGCCTGAGAGGCCAACGCAATGGGTCTGTTGAATCTGTCTTCTCAGACTGGTGGGTGGCCCCAGCCGCTCCCCAGTCCAAGTCTGGTGTAGGTTGGGTGGCCGGTGAGTAGTGTCGGGAGTGGTGCAGCCTGCTGCCAAGCAGAGCAGCATCAGGCTCCTGTTCCCACTCGAGCTCTGGAGGCAGGCGGTGAGTGAAGCCTGTGCTCCCAGCAAACTCCATAGCAGGAGGCTAGGGACGGAGCCACTTGAACCCCCAGCCGAGCAGAGAGGGCAGCCAAGCGTGAGCTCTCAGAGGACTGGGACGCTCAGAGGCAAGCATGGCTGGCCAGCCCAGGAGACACTGCACTGGGCCCAGCCTCCCTGCCGTCCAGCCATCTCCAAGGCATTGTGGTGTTCTGCAAGAGGGGCCTCGTCCTCAGGAGTGCCCCACGTGGATATGACCTCTCACAGCCCCAGAGCCAAGCACCTCCTAGGTGTCTGCATGGGGACACCCTGGGGCTGCCCCAGGATCCTGGGCATGAGCAGTGGCCCCATGCTCCCTGTCCCACCAGCCCACCCCTCCCCTGCCACCTGGGCACCACTGGCCAAGTGGAGCATTCCAGTGTCCCCTGGCTTCCACGATTGGCTTGGGGCAGGTGTGTGACACAGCATGACACTGTCATCTGGGAACATAGTGCTAGGGCACTGATCTGGGAGCAACTGGTGGGACTCTTCAGCCACTGTGTCACCAGAAGTTGCTGAGAGCCCAGCTGCTATTTGCCTCAGTCCCCTCCTGCCCTCTGCCCTAGCCTGTCTCCACCTTGCTGTGCAACACAGGACTTCAGACCCACAGGGCTCTTACTCATCCCATGCTGGTCCACCCCAGGGTCACCTGCCAGGAGGCGCCTACCTGAGCTCCGGCCACACCTCCCGCTGCTGCCCCTGCTCTCCAGCCCTTGCCTGCTGCCTACTCCCTCGCTGCTGTTCCTCCCTCTCCCACTTCTTTCCTGCTATTTCTTGCCTTTGCTGCCCCTGCCCTTGTAGATGTGTGGTATTGAACCCTGCGTCTCAGGGAAAAGTACCTACTGTGTCACTGCCCACAGGGACAGAGCCACCTGGGACAGGGTTTGTGACATGTGGGTGCTCTGCCATTGAGCCACATCCCCAGGCCTTTTTTGAGACAAGGTCTCCCTAAGTTGCCCAAGCTGAGCTGGAACTTGCAACCCTCCTGCCTCAGCCTCCAGGGTCAAAGGTGACAGGTGTGACCACTGTATCAGCTCTGCTTTTTTACACACAGGAAATACTATTACCCCAAGCGGTTTGTTCACAAGCTTGCTCACCCTCTGTCCAGAGCCCCCTAAGGCAGGGATCCCCAGCACCTAAGTTTTGTACACAAGAGGAAAAGGGAAGGAGGAAGAGAGTTAAATTACCACAAATTCCCACAAGTGGGTGCAGCACCTCTGACTCTGGCCCTCCTGCCTCCTCTCATGAGGACCCTGTGGTGACCCTGGGTCCCAATGACCAGGGTGACCCAGCTCAGGGTCCTTCGCTGATGCCACCTCAGAGCCCCTGCTGCCCCTGCATGGCAAATCCAGGAACACCAATGGGATTCTCAGCATCATCTCTGCCCTTGGGCTCAGCTTTCCTGCAGCTCCCCTTGTTCACAGGCCACAAGTGAAGAAGCCCTCCAACTTGGCCAAGGCAGGTCCCCAAGTTGCATCTCATTAGATGCCCAAGCCAGTCCCTGCAACCTGGGAGCGGGGACACTGAT